>NW_027362062.1:735000-1137500 GCF_039654945.1 Dendrobates tinctorius | reverse complement strand
GGGTGCATTATTCCCTATGAGGGGGGCAGTATTATACCCTATGAGGGGGGCAATATTATATTCTATGAGATGGCTGCATTATATTCTATGAGATGGCTGCTTTATATTCTATGAGGGGGCTACCCCAACTCCTGCTACATAATTAAGACATGTACAACCTTATATTATACCCGGATATTAGCGTGTTTTACCGCATAATTGGTGGTCTGGTATTTAACTCTATGCAGCTACATAGTGGGCCCCAAGAATGATTTTCTCTGGTGGGCCCAAGGTGTTCCAGTCCGACGCTGGCCCTAGCTCTGAGTTTTGAGTCATTGCCATGCTGGAAGACCCAGTCACAACCCATCTTCAATGCTCTTACTGAGGGAAGGAGGTTGTTGGCGAAAATCTTGTGATACATGACCCCATCCATCCTCCCTTCAATACTGTGCAGACGTCCTGTCCCCTTTGCAGAAAAGCACCACCAAAGTATGATGTTTCCCCCCATTATGTTTCACGGTTGGGACGGTGTTCTTGCAGGAGTTCTATTTTGGTCTCATCTGACCACATGACCTCCCATGCCTCCTCTGACTCATCCAGAGGGTCATTGGTGAATTTCAAATGGATCTAGAAATGTGCTAGCACAAGCAGATTGACCTTGCGTGCCCTACAGGAGTTTAATCCATGACGGTGTAGTGTGTTACTAAAGGTAATGTTGAGACTGTGGTCCCAGCTCTCTTCACTTCATTGACCAGGTCCTCCCATGTAGTTCTGGGCTGATTGCTGACCTTTCTCATCCTTACCCAATGAGGCAAGATCTTGCATGGAGCCGCAGACCAAAGAATATTGACCGCCATCTTGTATTTCTTCCATTTTCTTATAATTGTGCCAACAGTTGTTTCCTTCTCACTAAGCTGCTTGCCTATTTTCCTGTAGCCCATCCCAGCCTTGTGCAGGTCTACAATTTTGTCCCTGGTGTCCTTAGACAGCTCTTTGGTCTTGGCTATGGTGGATAGGTTGGAGTATGATTGAGTGTGTGGACAGGTGGATTTTATACAGGTAATGAGTGCAGAGTTGGAGGTATCTTAAAGAAAAACTAACAGGTCTGTGAGAGCCAGAATTCTTGCTGGTAGGTAGGTGATTAAATACTTACCTCTTGCAATAAAATGCAATTTAATTATTTAAAAAAAAAGCATACATTGTGATTTTCTATTTGTTTTTTTTTATTTTTATATTCTCTCACAGTTGAAGTGTAGCTATGATAAAAATTACAGATCTCTCCATTCTTTGTAGGTGGGAAAATTAGCAAATTCGCCAATGTATTAAATACTAATTTTCCACACTGTAAATTGAATGGAATCTGGGCGTAAATCCTCTTTATAACAAACTTTTCAAACTCAATTTACAACTTTCTCGTCACTTTTCAAACCTGGCTCACAAGGAGAAATTTGCAAAAAAAAAAACTGCACAAATTTGTGCCTTTTACTGCAAAAATCTAGATGAAAATACTAATACATTTGGGCCCTTGCGAGTAATTTTATAGCAGGCAGTCGGTGCAGTTAGGAGCTGATCATAAAGGTGTCCCCTTCAGGGCATTTCACGTGTCAATACGTCTGATAATAATCCTTTCTATTTTGGAAGACTTATTAGCGGGATGAAGCTTATTTTGTGGCTGCACGCTGTAAATGCACAGGCCGAATGCAAAATGACTGTAATTTCCTCAGCAGCTGTGTCCATTATTATACCCATAATCCCATTAGAGGGCACTGGAGTTGGTCGATTTGTCAGTAATTATTGATAAATTGATGGTTGCATTCAACTGCATAGTAACTGTAGCTGTCAGACCTCCAAATTTAAGGAACGGCAGCTCCAATAGGTTGATGCTGACTGCACACAGTCGGTAGACATGTGCCGGGGCTAGTGAAGAATGCACCTCACTCTGGGGCATTAAATACTAAATATATCAGCACTATATGCATTTAAAATCATACATACATTACGTACACCTTAGCCCGGGTGTAGACAGATATTGTATGGTCCGTATACTGCCCAGACTGATCGCAGGTCTCCCAACCTGAATTTGCAGCCTGATAGACATATGTGAGGCTGTAAGGTTTTCTTCGGGACACTTGGGGCCAATCTGGACATTATGGTCTTCTTTATATAGATTGAGAAATACGCCCATCTCAACCCATTAATTAACTACATGCAGATCTCTCTACTTGTAACTTCGTATTGAGACTTTAGTGTTTGTGAGACCTGTCTGTGGTCTCCAGGACGCCTCCTCTCTGTCTGAAACTTCCAGGACCTCTGGTACCTGTCTGCACTACCTCTGTTACCAGTCTGTGTTTTCCAGGATGTTTTCTGTCTGAGTGCAACTTCCAATACCTCTGCTACCTGTCTGCGGTCTCCAGGACAGCTCCTGTCTGTCTGCGACTTCTAGCACCTTTTATCTGTCTGAAGTACCTCTGCTACCTCTCTGCGATATCCAAGACGTCTCCTACCTGCTTGCATCTTCCATTACCTCAGCTACCTGTACCCAGGCTCCTGTCCTCCTGCAATCTCCAGCACTTCTGCCATCTGTTTCCCGCTCACCTCCCTTTCCTGCTGCACCGACGACCCGTGGCCCATGTGGTCAACCGGACCTTGGGTTTGGAGATTCCACCTCACAAGTGAAACTAACAGAGTGAGCAGGAGATGCTGATTCTTAGCAAGACTAGATCATCTCAGCAGTGCAGACAGAAAACTGAATGTGTCCTGGAACTGGGGCTTAATGTGCCAGCTGCAGTTACAGGGGAAATCAGCAATAATAAAAATATATTTGCATATTGAAATGCTCCACAAAGGTTCTTGGAGAGGGAACAATGTGTGAAATAAATGAGAAAAAATAATAAAAAACAATGACCTAAAAAAATAAGAGACAACTTCAGTTCAATTTACTCTTTTGAGCCCGGCCACCATATATTCCTGGTCATGTATGGAGGAGAATGGCCCAGTCTAAAATTGGCTAAGACTTAGTTTTTCACAATTCATGACACTTAATCCTTGTACACATTCCCTGATTTAGGTAATTTCGGATCATTACTGTAGATCTAGAATGCGAAATGTAAGAATAATACAAAAGATAATGGTTTATTTAATGTTTTATTTCTTTCATCACATTGATGTCAGGGCTTTGTGATTGTTTGGTTAACATTTGCAGCCGTTCGAGAAATTAACACTTTTCTTTGGTTTACATTACGTTGCCTAGGAGACCAGCCACCGCTGCTGTCTAGTTTGTAGCCACTGCTCTGAAACTGCCCTCGATTAGGAGATAGCAGTGCACTCCAGTGATCTCACCAGTTTTGAAACAGTACCTACAGGCTCAATAAAAAAAACGTGCCTGTAAGCACTGAGCACGTTGCGTTGTCTAGCAGCAGTGGTTGGACTCCATGACAATGAACTGTAAACAAAAGAAAAGTGTTAGTACCTCAAGAACTGTTGAAAATTTTAATAAGCAGTAAATTGCAAAAAATGCTTGTATGTATGAGTACTATCCAACAATACCCATTTATGAAGATGGGGTTGACGCTTTAAAGACGAACTGTCACATGTTCTCTAAAATCAACTCATACTTTGTAAAAATAAAAAAAATCTCTATGCTCCCCTGTTTCTGCTTTTTTTTTTTTTGTTTGTTTTGCGCTGCATAATTCCTTTGTAGATATTATTACATTTTTTGCTTTTGGAGCAAAATCTCTGGGAAATCTCTGCTGGACTTTTCTTCAGAGTCTTTTCTGGGGGGCGTGCACTTTCACCTGTCTCTCCCAGATGCTGCCAATCACAGCACATCAGCATCTGAGACTGATAGGCTGCTGGATCAGCTGCTGAGCTGTGATTGGCTGTATCTAGGAGAGAGGGGTGAAAGTGCACACCCCCAGTGAATATTGTGAAGAAAACCACAAAAATAAAATGAAATTGTCTGCATCCTTGTGTGATTAACTGTCAGAATCCATTCTGTGTGACTGGTTTGCAATAATAGAGGACACCTGAAAAAGGTGTGAATACTTTATCATATCCATACTTTACAAGCCCACAAGAATTGATAATATTGCTGGGCAATTTATCCTACAAACACTTTCTTTTCGACAACCTTCATCGCCAACAATCATTCAGCCGCACGTAAACAACCTCGTTGAACCGCGCGTTCTTATCTTTGACCGCTCTATATATAGATTTGTGTTTTCAGAGCAAATTGAGCCTGTGTCCTGCCAAAACTGCACTTTCAGATTTCAAATCATTATCGCTGTCTGCGTCATTGGCACTTTTTTTTTTTATTTCTAACACAGACGTGTCGAATAATTTTAGCACATTTATGGAAGCGGTGCTTGTGATATATTTTATTATAATAATTTTTTTTTTTTAGTTTAGTTTCTGTGCCCATGGGGTATAAACTCTTATGCAATTGGAGAACAAAAGTTATATATATTTTACATCATCCACTTTTTTTGTGTTGGCTACGGTACAAAACCATCTGCATGGCAGCACTTGTGAGAAGATTGTGCTTTCGTTGAGAGCATGTCCCAGAGTTAAGTGGCTCTTCATCTGTTTATTTTATGAAACTACTCTATTAAGGGAAAAGTCCATAAATCTGTTACATAAAAAAAGAGAATAAAAACATGACTTATTTGGTCACATAGTTATGCCCATGATTTAAAGGGATTACATTTTTTTTTTGTCCATAGGGTGCCGGCCACGCTTGGACTGGCCCACAGGAGAACAGGAGAATCCCCGGGTGGGCCCCTGTGCAAGAGTCTAATATGAGCAACACTTGGCACAATATACTTGAATCACTATGTACAGACAGAGGCAGCATCTTATTCATTTAACATTTTACCCAGTTTATTGTTATATAAATTTGTGATTAAGGATAATGTCACATTTGCATGTAGCTGAAAAGTGGGGCTCTGGAGTGGGTTACTGGTGGGCCCATGGTACCCCAGTCTGACATTGCCGCTGCCCCAATATTAGGACCATTGAATATTCATATAGCCAAAAAGTATCTTGCTCAATAAGAAAGATGCACTTAAGTATCATGAGATAAACCAAAATAAAAAAGGGTGCTACAAAATATCTAACAAATATATCAACTTTATTAAATACTAGCTGAAGAGCCCGGTGCTGCCCCGGCATAGTAACTAACTACGGTTAGTTATAACAAATTATAATGATTATATCTGTATATATATAAAGCTGAGTGTAGAGCTCCGCCTACTCTGCATAGCCACATTCACTATAATATCCCACATCATCCCGTCAGCCAGGGCCACCAGACAGCTACCACAAATATTCCACATCATCCCGTCACAGACGCCGGACTACTCCCCCTAATATCCCACATCAACCCGTCAGCCAGAGCCACCGGACTACTACCCCTAATATCCCAGATCATCCCGTCAGCCAGAGCCACCGGAATACTACACCTAATATCCCACATCGTCCCGTCAGCCAGAGCTACCGGACTACTACCCCTAATATCTCACATCATCCTGTCAGCCAAAGCTACCGGACTACTACCACTAATATCCCACATCATCCCATCAGCCAGAGCCATCGGACTACTACCCTTAATATCACACATCATCCCGTCAGCCAAAGCTACCGGACTACTACCCCTAATATCCCACATCATCCTGTCAGCCAGAGCCACCGGACTACTACCCCTAATATCCCACATCATTCCGTCAGCCAGAGCCACCGGAATACTAGCACTAATATCCCATATCATCCCGTCAGCCAGAGCCACCGGAATACTACACCTAATATCCCACATCGTCCCGTCAGCCAAAGCTACCGGACTACTACCCCTAATATCTCACATCATCCCGTCAGCCAAAGCTACCGGACTACTAACCCTAATATCCCACATCATTCCCTCAGCCAAAGCCACCGGACTACTAACCCTAATATCCCACATCATCCAGTCAGCCAGAGCCACCGGACTAAAAACCCTAATATCCCACATCATCCAGTCAGCCTGGGGTCAGAACCAGAGCGCTGAGTGGAACGGTCCTAACTCCCATACCGGGGATCCCTTTAAGAGAGGTCTGGGGTCAGAACCAGAGCGCTGAGTGGATTTGTCCTGACTTCCATACCAATGATCTGTTTAATAGAAGCCTGGGGTCAGAACCAGAGTGCTGAGGGATTTACCCTAACTTCCAAACCAGAGATCCCTTTAAAAGAGGCCTGCGGTCAGTACCAAAGCGCAGAGTGGATTTGCCCTCACTTCCATACTGGGGATCCCTTTAAGAGAGACTGGGATTAGAACCAGAGCACTGAGTGGATTTGCCGTGACTTGCATACCAATGATCCCTTTAATAGAACCCTGGGGTCAGAATCAGAGCGTTGAGGGATTTGCCCTAACTCCATACCGGAGATCCCTTTAAGAGAGCCTGGGGTCAGTACCAAAGCACAGAGTGGATTTGCCCTAACTTCCATACCAATGATCCCTTTAAGAGACCCTGGTGTCAGAACCACAGAGCTGAGTGGAACAGTCCTAACTTCCATACCAGGGATCCCTTTAAGAGAGGCCTGGGTTCAGAACCAAAGAGCTGGATGGATTGGTCCTGACTTCCATACAGGAGATCCTTTTAAGAAAGGCCTGGGGTCAGTACCAAAGCACAGAGTGGATTTGCCCTAACTTCCATACCAATGATCCCTTTAAGAGACCCTGGGGTCAGAACCACAGAGCTGAGTGGAACAGTACTAACTTCCATACCAGGGATCCCTTTAAGAGAGGCCTGGGTTCAGAACCAAAGCCCTGGATGGATTTGCTCTGACTTCCATACCAATGATCCCTTTAAGAGGGAAGATGTGCCTATAGGATGGAGGATGTGTGATGGGGATATGGGCAGGGAGGGGAGGATTCATTTCTGTCATGTTTTCTCTGCTCCTTTCAGGAGGGCAGACAATGGCTGGGAGCTTATGCTCCCGGGGATGCTAGATTTCTCCCACCATGTAAGTGTCTGCTGAGGTGTTGTCAAGTGGGAAAACTTGCTTATAGCAACCAATCACAGCTCAGTTACTTTTAACCAGCTCTGGTGAAATGAGAGATGCTTAGTGATTGGTTGCAAGGAAAACTGTTGTTCATAGCAACCAATCACAGCTCAGCTTCTTTTGAACAGCTCTGGTAAAATGAAAGATGCTTTGTGATTGGCTGGTGATGCACACATACATACATTCACTTTTATATATAGAGATAAAATATAAAGGATTTTGTAAGAAAAAAAAAAAAAGGTAGCTGAATGGAGGGCTAACAACAAACCTTCCAAGGCTATATCGTTAGTATACCCACATATTTATTGCAGTACATTCCATAATAGCTAATATATCCAGCAGCTAGTTGTCATGCTCCATGCTGGATCAGGACTGAGATAAAGCACAGGTAACTGTCATGATCCATGCTAGATCAGGACTGATATAAAGCACAGGTAACCTTTTTTTTCCCTAAGCTGTGCTTAAGGTGTTTTTGCCCCCGGTGGCCATTAGGATTATTGCACTGTGGTGTCGTATGTTCTAAGTTTGCCCCTGGTGGTGGTGAGCGTCATTGCACTCTAGTTTCTTTTGTTTAGTGCACATGATTATAATGCAGGTGTGATTGCTGGCTCTGCTATAAAAGAGTCACAGGTGTTGCAATCAGTGTTGGTGATAGTGTTCATTTCAACCATCCTTGGTGGAGGAAGGAGCTGGAGAGCAGCTCTGACAGAGCCTGGTGTGAAAGGAGTCATAGGGTATTTCCTTAGCTCTGACAGAGCTTGGTGGCAGCGATTCAGGAGGAGAGCTGCATGCTGGTGGTGGACTCTGTTGCCAGGAGCAAGTGCAACAGAGTAAAGCTAAGTGGTGTTTCCCTGTTTGTGTTTTTCCTTAGTGTGTATTAGTGTAGCGGTGGGGCCAGTGCCTGCACCACACAGCTCCCTATCAAGGGATAGGTGTAGGGTGTGCTAGGGCGACAGGTTCGTGATCGGCGCCCGGTGCGTAACTGGCATAGGGAACGTTAGGAGCGTTAGGGACACTGACTCAGGGGAGTGCAGGAGGTCTCCATGTCCCCTTTCCCTATCGCAGGGCCCACCGTTGTAACTGTTTCCCTACCCCTTGTCTTGTTTTAGTTACCGGCCTGCGAGCCGTGTCACACAGGACAGTATCACGTGCCGCGTCCTGTTGTTTTAGTTACCAGTCTGCGAGCCGTGTCACACAGGACGGGTCCACGTGACACTAGTGTATAGAAGACAAATTTACATAGTATTTATTAATGTGTAGCCCTGTGCCTCAACGCACGTTTCACCCAGCTTCCTCAAGGAGCGCATGTAACCCCAAAAGAAGCTATTGAAATGCATGTCAATCTCTACTGAGAATCATAGTTATTGTTTACCAGGGTTTATAAGTGCTCAAAAAAGTATCTGGTGTGTGAAGAATTCATTTGAGTTCCTCAATTTCACTGGAACTTTTTTGTGACTTTTCATTGCAAAAAGTTGCAAGTTTTTGCAAAAATAGCTCAAAAATTTGTACTAAAATATCTGGCGCCCATACAATGACAAATACTGGAGTGCATTTGCATCAAATTTTGTGACTTTTTGAAAAGTTTCAAAAATATAAATCAGGTGAAAATATCTGGAAACCTTAACTTTCACACACCCCTCCCCCAGTACTGAACTTAAAATAACACTCGTAAATACATATAAAATAGATTTTAAAAAAATAACAAAAAAAACAAACATTAATTTGGAATAAACATGGCAGAAGCAAAAAAATGGTGCAAAACACTAAAAACTCAATAAAAAAAGCAGGTGCAAATGTAATAATGAATCGGAACCTAAGTTTTTTTTTAAATACTAAGCCCTATCTTTTTCCAAAATGACTAAAATGATCAAAATTCAACCTACTTTAATAGCCATTTAAGTTTGGTCCCTGCCACTTCTTGTCTTCTTGTTTATGACTTGTCGGACATGTTGCATATTCACAGGAGTTAGTCACTGTTCACACTAGTGACATCATCTTGTATTGCACTTTATATGCGGTGGATCGAGTGTCTGTCCCATAGACTGTTGGGGCTTTTAACGTAAATTCATGAATTTTCAATGGAAACTCGCACAGATTTAACATGACAAATCCATGTGGAATTTGGAGAAAAAAAGGCACAATTTCAACTCAAGATGGTGTAATATTCTTAAAAACCAGAACATTGCAAAAACCAGGCGGTCACCTGTTAGGTGTAACGAACGTGTCCAATATTAGAAATTCCAGATTGGCACCAAAATAGAAAAAACTGAATCATGTTTTTCAAATTTTCCAACTCTTCAGGGCCGGCCCGAACGTATAGGCGAACTAGGCGGCCGCCTACGGCGCCGACCCAAAGGGGGCGCCAGAGAAAAAATAGAAAAAATTATAAAAAATCTTTTCAAAAGGCAAAAAGTTTTAGGGATGGAAAGAAAAGTGTACATATTTAAGGGCAAATATGACGCAAGAGAGGTTGGTTGGGTTGGCAACAATTTCGATAGAATCTGAAGTTGCTAAACAAATTAATCTCGGTGACTTAGTGTCATCCTTTTCAAAAAAAAAAGGCAAGGAAACAAAAATTTTAATTACCTATGGTTGTTTTTGTTTTGTGTTATTGATTACTTTGTATATATTTGTCCTATACAACTTCTCAGAAGATTAAAGAGTTAGGAGAGAGTTAATTAATCATTGTTGTTGTGGTTTATTTTGCTCCTAAATTTATATCCCAAGTTTTCATCTACTGCCAAGAATAGTAGGGGCGCAACAAAATAGTTTCGCCACGGGCGCCGTAATCTCTCGGGCCGGCCCTGCAACTCTTGATGGTTCTCCCTGAGATAAACTGATCATAGTGAGACATTTCTCTTTATTTATGAACATTTCATCTTAATCATTCTATCTGCACAAAAATTGCTGATAAAATCATCATATTGTTGTATCTGTTGCCCGAATGAAATATTATCTGTCCAAATAGAAAACTCTGCCTGTAAACTTTTGCTTACATTACAACAAATGTATCCTGAATTGCAGATTTTTTTTTTCACATATATTGAAATCTCGTCCCATAGATCATTCATACCGAGCTACACACAAAGCTTACTAATAAAGTACAGAGAAGCAATTGCTAAGAAAACTCGAGCACCACTTATCTCTGTGAAAAACAAAGCGATCAGACAGGAAAAATCTATCATGTTCGATCCCTGTTCCCTCATCAACAATCCAGACACCTGCCACCCACCTTGGCTATTAAATTGTGGACAGATCTTCCTTAAATTGGAAAGAACGGGTAACAAAAAAGTAATATTTATCAACAGCTTAAAGGGAATCTGTCACCCCTTTTTTGAGATATCATATAATGATATCATTCAATTGTGTGTCACATAAGGATTCTCTTTTGCTTCCCCCTGACCCCGCACCTTTCATGCATAAATACCTTGTTTATATCGGTTCAGATGTATGTAAACTGTGGCGGTCCGGTCCAATGGGCGGGGCTTATTCACCTGCTCCCCCCTCCCTGCCTTGCTCTACACAAGAAGAAATGCGTAGAGCAAGACAGGGAGGGGAGGAACAGGTGAATAAGCCCCGCCCAGCGGACCGGACCGCGGCAGTTTACATACATCTGAACCGATATAAAAAAGGTATTTATGCATGAAAGGTGCGGGGTCAGGGGGAAGCAAAAGTACTAAGAGAATCCTTATGTGACATACAATTGAATGATATCATTATATGATATCTCAAAAATGGTGACAGATTCCCTTTAAAGGAACACTGAACCTACAAATATATAACTATACAACTCCCTATGAACACCTTTGTATCTTAGAACTTGCATTGCAAAAAAAAAATTGCAATTGATTGCAATTAAAATTTGTTAGCCTTCTCACTTCTGAAGCTTGCATGTATTACAATACATCACAAGCTGCTCAATGCTGTTCAGTGTCAATACTGACGGCTAATCTTCCTGTGGCTCAGTCTCCAGTCACCCTTGTCTTCTCCTGTAAGTGAATCGAAGCTCAAATGATTTAGAATTGATTTTTCTTTTTAAAGATAGATTTGAGTTTAATAGAGGATTCAGGAGCGAAGGGCTACAGACTGACCCAACAGGGATTTGGGTGTCGGGATTAAAAGTGAACGTTATTGAGCTGCTTGGAATGCAGTGTAATATATGCAGGCTTTAAAAATGTAAAATCACTGCAAAAAAAACATAAAATGCAATCCTAGGTATAAATCTAACTAATTCCTGAAAAATCTGCCTTTTAGGAGGCTAACTGGCTAACGTCACTAATACATATCATAGGTTATTACAATACAGAGTGATGACTACTATAATCCATAACATTTGACCATATACAGGGTGGGCCATTTATATGGATACACCTAAATAAAATGGAAATGGTTGGTGATACCAACTCCCTGTTTGTGGCACATTAGTATATGGGAGGGGGAATCTTTTCAAGATGGGTGGTGGCCATGGCGGCCATTTTGAAGTCGGCCATTTTGGATCCAACTTTATTTTTTTCCAATGGGAAGAAGGAAATGTGACACATCAAACTTATTGAGAATTTCACAAGAAAAACAATGTTGTGCTTTGTTTTAACGTAACTTTATTCTTTCATGAGTTATTTACAAGTTTATGACCACTTAAAGAATGTGTTCAAAGTGCTTCCCATTGTGTTGGATTGTCAATGCAACCCTCTTCTCCCACTCTTTATACACTGATAGCAACACTATAAATGCCCCACCCTGTACAAACGACCCTACATGAAAAATCAGTTCACAGGGAAAGAAAGCAGACAATCGCATGTCATTTTTGACGGGTTGTCCACCTTCAATTTCTTATCAAAATGTATACAATTTAGGCTAAAACTCATCATTGCCATTCAATTGCATTAAAAGTTTTTCACTGTTTGCCTTCTATACCCTCCGTATTGTACTGTCTATCGCTGGTTGTAGAATGCGTTAGCTGAGAATCCGTCACGCAGCTCACTATGATGGAAAATTACTATCTCTCTTATCTTTCTTTCTCTGAGTGCCTCTCAGCTGGTTTAGGACCTGAGATAACATCAATGTTAGATGTGCAGGGAAACAAAAGACCTGTAAATGCTGAATGGTGCAACATTATTAATAAAAAAACAAAAACACTTTTTTGCCCCAAATACATGCATTTGAATATTAAAAATAGTAAATAAAATAATAAATAGTAAATACAAAATAAATAAAAAATAATAAATAAAATAATAAACAAAGGGTAATTACAAACTATATTATAAATAAATAATAATAAAATAAATAATACAAATAAAAAAATAATAAAAATCTTAAAACAAATTGTCTTACATCTGACTCCGGGGAACGTTCAGGACACCTACAATACACGCTTAGATGAGTTCTTCAGATTTCGGCAGGGTTGAACAACCATCTAATGTGTATGGGGGGTGTACTGACTTTAGCAATGCCAAATCTCAGTGGGGAAAAGAGGATCCGGACATTTAGATTTGAATACACCGGATCCTTCGTTCTCTTTGGACATCAGCTGCCACCAGAGGTGTCTGATAGACACCTGCAGCATGGGAAGGGTTAAGTGGATTGTCGGATTAGTTACTTTGGAGCTCCAGTGATCAAGAAAAATCTGATTGGTAATATAATAAATTTTGGAAACCAGAGACACAAATGTATCTGTAATATTAACCATATAGGTGCATTTTAAAGGAAAAGGAAGTTATGTTATTAAATCTGTAAGTTAATCATAAAAAATAAATAGTTTTTCCCTTTCTACTCCCATGCTGTTCTATGCATTTCTCTTTTTTTTTTGCCAGCATGAGTCATCACAGCAAGATTTCCAGCACTTGGTAACCAAGGGGTTAATGCATGCTCTCCTCTCTGGGATGCAGACTTGGCTCTTGGACACACCCTTCTGACGTCATGACAGCTGGCCACGCCCACAAGTGTTTGGTCCTTTTAAACCTGAGCTGATCCTTTGCAGTGGAGGGGATTTAATCAGAGAGCGAAGAATGGAAAGTTGTGTGCAAGACACAATGGTCAGAGCTGAGCGCTGAGAGACAGCAGGAGAAAGGAGGGCACAGCAAGGAGGTCAGGGAGTCAAGGGTTAATAGGGACTCCAAGGGAATCCGGCTCCTGCAGGTGCCTCACAGCAGACAGAGGTAAGGAACTTCTGAGACTTCATCTATTAATTTTTTATTTTTTTTTTTTTGCATTTCTGGCTTAGGTGGCATTAAAGAGTCTCAGCAGCATGCCAAGAACTGGCTGGGACTTGTAGTGCTACACCAGGTTCTTCAGATCTGCAGTCTTATTGATGCGCTGCACATTTTGCACTTCTGATCTTTGTGCTCCAGTTCCATGATCCACTTGCTCTTGCTGTTTCCTATGTCTCTCACCCACACCCCCCCCCCCCCCCCCCCCCCTTGAGATCAGCTTGTCTGTAACCTCTAAGGAAATTGCTTCATGTTTTCTTTTGCTAGCACCTGGGTTCTGCCCTGTGCCTCACTCACAGGGTGACAATGGGTTAATCGCACTTGCTGTAATGTCAACACTGGCTGATGGGGACTACACAATAATCCTATAGATTGTGATGGACCACTGTATGATAGTGTATCATAGATAGACCTTGATATTGTATCATTTTGTCACGTTCCTGATGGAAGTGGGACATGGTCTAATGATCAGATGCTATGTGACTTCTCTACTTAAAGGGGTCACACACCAAGGGCTCCTGCAGATGACTGTAACAATTGGTCGCGAGCTATCCGTCATTTTGATGGATCGTACACGGATCAGTGGCATTCCATGGGGCTGTGCACATGTCCGATTTTTATTTTTCTTCAGCTCAAGTCTGGGGACAAAAAAAAAATCGCAGCATGTTCAAATCTCATCCGATTATCGGATCACACTCGGCCATGCAAGTTGTTGAGTCTGTGGAAAACCTGCGACTGCACTCGGGATGACACATGAGTGCAGTCCGATTTTTCACGGTCAAGCAAAAGTTGTGTTTTTTTTTTTTTTTGCTTTTTTTTTTCTTCATCCAACAGAATTGGATCAAACTCCGATCAGAGTATGATTTGCATATTCTCTCGGTTGAGGCCCAATTCGGTGGTGTGCAGCCAGCCTAAGACTCATCCGTGTCTATTTTTATATCTAAATAAAACTATCTTTTTTTTTTTTTTTTTTGTTCCCTTTAATTTATTGACTCTTAGATTGGGAGAAAAAAAGAGCCAATAAATCAATTAAAACAAACGGATGGAACTCTGAAGTGTAAACTATTGTTTACGCTTCAAACAGAGTCTCAGGCTTTAACGGCTGAGTCTGATCCGTAAAATAAATGAAGATTCGACACGCTCCGAGTCTCGCAGACTGGAGACACACAGATCTGTTTTTATAACTCATGAGTGTATGGATGAATTAAATGCTTTAGGTATGTGGGATGTCCGAGAGGGTGGGGAAACAAGTCTGCACTGGGATGTGTTACTTGGATGTGTGAACGCAGCCTTAGGCCTGTTTCTCACATCCTTTTTTTTGGCGTCAGTCAAAATCCGCCAATTTCCGAAAAACGGATCCGCCAAAAAAGGGGCACATCTGTTTTGTTTTGTTTTTTTTTCCCCCATAGACTTTCATTAGTGGCGGATCTTGACTGACGGTCGTCCGTCACACCCCTTTTTTTTGACGGATACGCCAAAATTTTTCGGTCTCCCGGGCGGATGGGACGGACACTGCAATGTTTTTTTGACTTGACGGTCCACTATTTTTAACAGCGCCTGCGCGGTGTCTCTGTGTCTCTGTGTCTCTGTGTCTCTGTGTCTCTGTGTCTCTGTGTCTCTCCTTCAAAACAACGGTCCGGTAGCACAAGTTGGTGTGATAACGGAGACGGATCCATTTTCCTACATTTTGATGTATTGCAACTGACATCAGAAAACGGATGTGTGAAACAGGCCTTGCGTAGCATCATCACTCCCTCGGGATCACAGCCATTACAGGTACGGAAGAGTAAATCATTGATGCATAAGTGTTTCTCTATTCCTATGTGATCTGGATGTACCTGCAAGCAGTGCACCTCTGGGGACCCAACTGTTCAGTGCTTGTGATTGGCTGGATGTTGGCTAAATGGAAAATGTTATGGAAACGTGTTGCTCTGACGTATTTTGCAGTTGGCTGCCGTACGGACCCATTCAATATAAATAGGGATGGCGGTAGTTCCCTTTAATTTAAAATCTGAGACCACCTCCTGCATCCTAAATGACTGTGTTTTACTAAAGTTGTTGCCACGGACAAGGTGACGAGTCCAAGATGCAGGTCCCCACCTGCTCAGCTATGGTGACAGGTCTCTGCGCTGTACACATATAGGGAGGGATGCGTCAGTGCTCCATTTCGGATTAATCACGTATCCACAGGATCAATATCAGGCGCTGTAAGTGAGGGGTCCACCGCTAGGACCGCATCCACTTTATAAATGGCATTCTGTCTTGCAATTACAGGACTAAAGAGATGGTTGTAGTGATACAGACAAGGCGTGCACTCTGTGGATATGAGGTAGGTGCAAGATGAACCTGGAATTTAGTCCAGACGGTCATCCAGTGAAGAGAAAACAGCTGCGCTCTGGGAAGTTTTGATTTTCAATGCAAAAAAATTTTTTATTGAAGACACCACAGGGAAATAGTGCGTTGAGGTAACGTTTCGACCCTATGTCGGGTCTTTCTCAAACCTCACTTAAAACACAAGAGAAAAAGAAGCAATCACGGCAGTATGAATATGCAGGAGGGGCTAAAGTGCCATATGTGGAAGTCCGGTTTGGCAGGGACCAGGCAGAGGTCCTAAGAGGAGCTGGAAGCGTGGGGCAGAAAGCGCAGTCTGTGGTGTAGTGACACATTATAGGGGAGAGCAGTGTCGGACTGGGGTGCCAAGGGCCCACCAGTAACACTGACTTTGGGGGCCCACTTCTCACCTGCATACAAATATTACTCGACCCTGGTTCACAAATGTACCTTTATCTCTACATAGTAATAAACTGGGTAGTTCGGGTAATAAAAGATGAGCTGCTGCTTTTTTTTTCTGAACAGAGTGAATCAAGTGAATTATGACAAGTACTGCCCATACAGTAAGGTTGGGGGCCCTGATTTGCACAGGGGCCCACCGGGGGATTCCCCTGTTCCCCCTATGGGCCAGTCCGAGCCTGGGGGAGAGATATTGGGGAAAATTTGAAATGAAGGTGTCAACAGAGCATCTGTCTCTAGGAGAAACTCCTTTGAAGAATTCATATTTTCCAACTGTTTTAATTAAGGTTCTAAAATTGGCAGAACGTTGTTGAAACAAAACTGGGCGGTCTCCGAGCGTTCCCGATTAGTTTTGGGGCTGTGATCTTTAATTTTGTAATGTATTTATTGATGGTTAAGATCCTTGTATGTGTCCTTAGAAAAACAATCCCCTCTGACTCCTCCAGAAAGTACTTTTGGTCATATTTTTGGTGGTGGTGTTGGACGTGTAATCTTGCGATCAGTTCCCACACGGTTCTGTAAGTAAACTAGTAGTCGTGGCGGCACTTTTAATACAAAACCTGTAAATGTTACATGAGAATTCATCTGTATATGGAAGGGATTTAGAAACCACAAACCACTTTTCAACAAATGGGGGTCTGGAAAAAAGAGCACTTATTTTGGCTTGAAGGGAAGGGCCTAAACCAATTGGATTCTAAAATTTGACTAATAGAATGCTAATGATAACGTGTAACGGGATTTTATGAGACGAGGCAAGGTTTTCAATGTCCAGGGATTGGTGTTGTCCTGGACCTCCCTGCCAGGAACAAAGCCCACCTGATCTGGGTGTAGGAGCTTCAGAAGAAGAGGGTTTAGTCTCTAAGATTGATCTATCAACATTAATGAGATTGGGCGATGGCTGGGGCATAAATGGGGATCCGTTCCAGTTTTTGGAATGACGTGTGTGTGCGGAGTTTGACCACATAGCTTTTTTTTTTTTTTTTTTTTTTTTAACCGATTTCTGTATATAGAAACCAAACCTCCTTGTGCTTCCAGACTTGGAAGTATTTATGTAAGCAGCTGGAGCCCTTAACTTATTAATACTTGCCGTGTGTACACAGCAGACGCTGATAAATGTGTTTGCCTTGCTTTGCGCGTGCTTTGTTCCATTGTGACTCTGCACCGTCCTATTCTACGCTTTTCACTTCCTGCAGGTGATTAACTGGCGAGTCTTTCATCCTCCCATCTGGTGTCTGTAGAACTGGATTCACCTTTTAGTCTGTTGCTCGGTAAGCGGCTATTGTACGGGTTTATCTGGTCTTGTCCACAAAGGGGCCAAATGTGGTCTTAGGGCCGACTCAATGGCTGTTTGCTTCCTAAGACCGGATTTGTCTCTCCGAGCGATGGAGAATGGCTTTTTTTTCTTCTCATTGATGATGTCTGAATCAATTTAAAAAAAAAAAAAAAAAACTTTTACGGTCCATTGGGTGCCATAATGCAGATCTGGACCACACAGGCTTTGGGTCTATTTCACACGACATTTTGAAATATATAATTTTTTTTTTTTTTTTTTGTTTTATCTTTTATCCAGGTGTGTATGCCCAAACGGGCACAAGCGAACGTGCTAGGATAAGGTGTTATCCAAGCATCCTTGGGTGCTAACCAAGTTACTTTAGTGTGCTCGAAAAATGTTAGAGCCCCAGCGGCTGCATGTCTCACGGCTGTTTAACAGCTGCAACACATGAAGGGATTGTCTAACAGCCACGAGACATTCAGCCACGGGGACTTGAACGTGTTTTTCTAACATGCCAAAGTCACTCAGTTAGCATCACAGGAACATGCTCGGATAACACCTTATCCCAGCACGTTCACTCATCACTAGTCCCTTGCTGTCAATATAAAATATCGCTTGCAAAGGATCAATAAGCGGACCACCCGGCACCCTATCTGCACCATCAGCAGCGCCTAAAAGGGGTCTTTCTACTATATACACTTATCCACAGGACCCCCAATGAATAGAAGTCCCAAGTTCACCTTGGAATAGAGAGGTGGTAAGCATGCTTGTTCACTTCTGAATGGCTTTCTCTCTCGGCACCATGGAAGTGAATGTGCACCACCGTTTAAACATTAGACTTTGGGACCCTCGTTCTCAGGATCATCCTAGCAGTCGCACATTCTTAACTTTTCCTGTGGATAGGCGGGATAAGCACACGCACCAATTATTCAGTGATGCACTGCAGATTAGCTTTTTTTTAATTTTTTTTACCCTCCCCCCAACTCCACTACGAAATCTGCATATAAAAATCACCGCATGCACTATTCCTCTGTAAATGGGATCAGTCTCACCCATTCAAGCCAGGGTGGGCATATCATTGGTGCCCAAGAAGTAAGGGAGCCATTTCTACCTCTAAAGCAGGTGCAATTTATTTATTTTGGGGCGCTTGGGCTGCAAAGGGGCCGCCCCCAAGATGTTTCCCTTTAGCTAATGCTGCCCTCTACACTAATGGGTCGCCCCTTCACACCCAGGGCAGCGGGGTACTCGGTACCGGGCCGGTGTCAGGGGGAATGTGTCACAGCAGCGGTGACCCGGTCCGTGGCCCTGGGCGCCCAATATCAATGGCGGTGATGTTAATGGTGTTAAAGTTATTTAGATAGTTTGTGACGCCACCTGTGGTGTTTGGCAAGTAAGATGTTGAGCCAACGCTGCATGCAGATCCGCTGGGACTGATGGTGTGGTGCAGCAAAGATGGTGTAGCTCCCCACAAGTGGAGCTGGAGTCCCAGGGCAGTGTAGGTGCAGTGGATGAGGAGAGGCGCAGAATGGTATAGATGCTGGGACCCAGGTGTAGCGGTGCTGGAATAACTGGAGGACACCAGAGTATGCGGGTTCCAAAGCTTTACTCACTGTTTGCAGTTCACACAACTGCCTGCCTCCGTACTGTGTTCTCCAGGTCAGGGCTCCAGCCATCCTCCAGGCAGGATAGGATTCTCCCTTCCACACTCCGCTAACATGTACCTTACTGAATGACTCCTCCAATGCGCCTTTAGGTGCGAAGCACTCCAGTACTTAGTTACCCTGGAATGCCTCTCTCTAGGTGTTCCTAGTCTCTACTTGTATGACAGACAACTGTAGCCTGCTTTGGGGACTCCACTCTGCGTCCCGGCTCTCTATTCAGTTGCTGTTGTGTCCCAAGTCTATGATGGGAGCAAGGCGTTAGCGGCTCATTACTCCTCCGGTGTGTGTTGCTGGACATAAAGATCCAATCAACCTCGGGGACCGGGCCCCGGCCTTTGCGCTCCGGACTGGAAGGGTTCTCTCTTTCTCTCTTCCCGCCGTCCTTCTATTCTCCTTCGTTCCGATCTGTTCTATCTCTCTTATGGAATCTGTAGTCTCCGGTCTAAGTCTTTCTCCTTCCCTTCCCTCCCGTGCCAGCTGGCCCAGCTCACCGGGGCAGCCGCAGCACTCCTTCCTCCATCCCTTCTTCCAGGGATCCCCACTCCTCACTGAGTGGCTGTCCTCTCCTACTCCGCCTGCCTTCTTCTGCGGACTGAACTCCTGTCAGACTGACCTGAAATCCTACACCTTCCCTCTCTTTTATATCTAACTCCACCCGCCTCCCCAGCACCTCTCGTGTTACGAAGCCAGGGACCACAAAAGGCACCCTATGACCTTTCCAGCATAAAGCATGGATTGATCCCTGCTGAACTATCCTGTGAGTGGGGTGCAGGTGTTGGAATGGGGAAGAGAGTTCCTACCTGGATGGTGGGGTACCACACCTTAGGAGAAGGTGCAGTACCTCTGTGGCGACTGAATCCTCGGGGGCGCCACACTAAAATTAGGTGACACAAACCCTGTCGCTCTGCACTGGCCACAAGCTATATGAAAAAAAACACAGACAAGGCTCAGATCAGCAGCAGTTTAGAGAATAAAAAATGCTTAAATAGCAATTCCCCAGTGTATAATGTCGTGTTTCTCCGCTTACTTAAGAAAGGGACGGATGCTCTATATGGCTTCTCTAAATATCCTCAATATCAACTTGAATGTGAATGACCAAAAGTCACTTTCTCAATGTCATGCTATGAGAACTACATAAAGGCTCTGGTAGGATTTCATTGAGAAAGTGACTTAAGGGTCATGCGGAAGACGCTGTGTGATCTTGTCTAAAGTTGTCGGTGGCCATGTCCTAGTGCAGAAGAGGGCCAGAATGGTGCTGAGAATGGTAGAAGGTGATGATCGGTAAGTATTTTTTTAGATACCAGTGGGGGGTGGCGGGGAAGGGAGTGACATCTATAGAAATACATTGCTGCTTTCTCCCCACCCTCCGCAAGACACTAAAACAACATTTGGTGTGCAAACCATTCCACAGTCTAAATAAGAACTCTCCTGATTCTCAGGGTCTGTAAGCTGCTGTTCATGAGGCATTCTTCCAGCACTAAAGGTCCTGGAACTTCATTCCCCTCTCTTCCCTAGCATGCATTGTACCTGCTATTATCTATCCAGTGATTTGCCTGTTCTGGACTGAAAGCCCTCTCCTTTCTTAAGCCTATGGCTGCTCCCCATCTTTTTTTCATCTTTCACCATCTCTGCTGCTAGATGGATTACACCTGACAACAGGCAGTGGATATCAGGGAGTCGCCTGATGGTCGGCCCGTTGGAGTTTTTTTTGTTTGTTTTTTGTGGTGGGACATACAGTAGACAACACCGTAAAATTGATTATTTATATTTTTCATTAGACCGTAGATTGGTGCGTAACACAGAGAAAAAGCAAAAAAAAAGTGATCGTGGTGCGCACGAGTCATTCTTTCTGGTACAGAATAGTATTAAATGTATCTTGCATAATTTCGGTGCAGTTTTTTTTTCTGTAAATGGATGCGAGAATCTCAGCAATTAAGGCAGCATGGCTGTATTTCTTTGCACATTAAGCAGCTGGTGTTCTCTTGTGTATTTCCCATACAATTTCACAACATCCCTTTTTTGTATTGCACCGTGTCTCACATTCAGCAATTCGTACACTCCTCTTATTTCTCAAGTTACCGGTCACATATGATACTAAGCTTAATGCAGTTTCCTCCTTGTTAAAAGTTCACAAAAATGCATTTAGCAGCTCTGCATTTGAGCGATGCACAAGTGAGAAGTCTGCTGGCGCGGGATGATGAAGCCAACCTCAGCAGCTGGTATCATTGGCGTGCCAGCTGGAATATATGGACTCCTTTTCCAGCCTAGATGACTGACCTTTAAGTGGTGACGTAAGAGGAACGACCACACAAATATAGAGGTGACGCGCTCGTTTCCAGATGAAATATTTATTCGTTAATTCCATGGTTAGGAAAAGCTTCAGATGACATTGTGGGCAGCTGAGCACAGAATTTACCGTAAGGCCGGAGTCACACTAAAGGGTACGGACGAGTGCTATGCGAGAAAAAAAAATAGCACTCGGACTAATGTTACTCTATGGCACAGCTTCCATGATTCGTTTTTTTTGTTTTTTTTCGGCCTTATTATACGGGCGATTGAAATCGCAGCATGCTGCTATTTGCACCGTATATGGGCCGAGACTCTCCAATGCAAGTCTATGGGTGCGAGGAAAAACTCGCACACCACACAGACCATAAGTGTGACTTTCGACAAATATGCATCTGTGTCCTTTCAAAAGCCAGCAATTCGTGTGCGGTGTACAGTAAAATCACAGCTTACAATAGAATAGATAGCATAGAAATATATACATAGTATAAGGGTGTGTGTGTGTGTGTGTGTGTGTATATATATAATCCTGAAGATTATTTGCTTTTAAAACGATGTGTGCAGTTGTGTTTTACAATGCGATTATTCTTTCCCCCCCCCCCCCCCCAATGAGCCTTTACATGGAGAACTCCTGTATGTAAAAGCTCATGTTAAAATTGCACTACATGCGGATGCCATACAGATGTCGCACTGCTGTTACTTGATGCGAGGAAATCACATTGCAAATGGATTACATGTGGATCACTGTTCAGAGGAACGTTTTTGCGATTCTCGGCCGTCCAAATCGGAACAATTTTTTTTTTTTTTTTTTTTTTTTTTTTTTTTCTATAACTAGGAGGAATGTGAAGAGCTCAAAGGTCTTTCAGGCTGTATAGGTCCGAGTTGCCATTGTGTAGTCTGTAGTTATGGCTATTTTGGCTCACACAAGAACCAATAGGGACTGCAGGGTCAGGATCTTCGGTCTGTACAGGAGTTAACAGTTGCAGTTTTTGCTTTTCATTGGTACATTTATTTTGCTTATAGTGCCATCGTACTCCACACATGGCTGTACATACAAGATGAAAATGGGGCGGTGATCGTTTTTTGGTGATGGCCCCGCACAAACTTCCAAATACATCAAATGATCACCTGCACTTAAGCACGGTTTGCTACAGCCCGAGTGTAGGTCATTGACCAAAAGAATCCTTCATGCCGTTACGTGTTTTTACATTTTTGTTAGTTTTCTGTATCAATAAAAGAAAAAAAATCATCTTGCTATAGTAGAAATTTGGCCATTTTGATCAGTTATCTTTGGGCACCCGAAGGTTAAAGTTACTAATCGTCAATGTAAAATCTGTGCAAGATTAACTTATTGATATGAAGGGAAAAGGCAATCCAACAATCCACATGAAGACTTTCACAGGAGGATTGTAGTGACGGGCACAGGGTTCATCCACAGCCCCCCCCCAGCTGTCATGACAACCCATCGACGCCCCGCGATCACATCACGGGCACGCCGATGGGAGAGTGGAATGACACGCTCCCTGCTGTTGCGTCTTAATGTAAGAAGATGCACCGAACCTGAGGTACCTCTCTTGCGCTGGTACCGGAACTGTCAGGGCTGTCACCATTGTTGTCCAGGGGAAAGCTTTCCAAACCGGATCGACCTTTGCACTGGACAGCAGGGGGCGTGTCTAGAATAAAAAAGCTGGGGCGCGGGAAAAGAAGGGGAGACTTGGCGGGAAGACAGCCCGCGCAGCAGGGTAAGTTTGGTGCTCTGTCCTCCGCTGGCTACTGCAGCCGAAGGTGCCGGTTGCTGCTGCACGCGTGCCGCCTGAGAGAGACCGGGTGACTTGCATAGAATTGTGTCCTTCCTCACCCGCAGTTTACTGCCAAGCTGAGTTGCGCTCGGGCAGTGACAGACTACTATTACTACTCTTCTCTACACGCGACGAATCCAGATCCAGGACCCCCACAAGACGGCAAGGACTTGTCGCCACCATTAGGAACCTGGATCTTCAGGACGAGCGCGGAATCATCACGCGCCAGTTGCAAAGGTGCCACCGTTGAAACTTAGTACTTGTTGGACTGATAAGTTTATCCCCCCCATGAACAGTTGCTTTATCTATTGCTATTGTTCTCTTTATCCTGCCTTATACCGGGCCTTTTCCCTCTTGTCATACCCCTGCTTTACCCATCACCTCCCTGTGTGGAGTAACCCTCTGTTTATAAACCTGTTAACTCTTGTTCTGCCTCCTGTCCGTCACTGCATCCCGCAACCTGCTCACATTAAATCTCGCTGTCAGAGATTGATGGTGGGATTTACCAGGTTAACAGCCACCAGCAGAGCGTCACTCCAGCTGTGGCTGCTAGAGGCAGATGATGGCTGATTAAATCAGCCATCGTATGCGGGGAGCGATGCATATCAAATTCAGAAACGCAACATAGGACATAAAATTATGCTCTATGTTGTGAAAGGGTTAAAAAGCCGCTATTGTCATGTAAAACTATACTGTAGAATTCTGCTTTAGGCAAGCAATAATGCCTAGAACTACAAAAAAAAAAAAAAAAAATAAATCTACTGTGAATTAGTGACTCTGTCTTTGGAGAAAGTGTTCTCATATTAGATAAGGCAGGACCTACACATATCTAGGCATTTTATGTGGATCCTGAGATGGGAATTGATGGTGAGCAAACGTGCTTAAATAAGGTGTCCTTGCCAGTTTGCGAGGCAATCCCTGCATGTGTTGCAGCTCTTGGAACAGTGACGAAACATGCAACTGTGGGGATTCGAATATATAATTTTTTTTTTTTTTTTTTTTTTTTTGAGCATGCGGAAGACACTGTTTCAATATGAGCATGCTTGCTCATCACTAAAGTGAATAATTAAAACAATATTATAAACTGCCTAGAACTGACTATAACAGTAGCTGTGATCCCATGCTGTCCTGTCTGTGTACTCCTTTGTGTGTCCCAACCCCCCCCTCCCCCCACCTCCTCAAGTCCAGGAGATGTGGTATGGTCGGACACTACCATTGCACAGTACACAGCAGGGGCACATTTATAAGATTATCTCAGCACAGGAACATTATTTTTAAACTCCTCCAATTGTGAAACCCTTTATGATAGACTTGCAGCTGAAATTTCTAAGTGGTTCATTGCCTCCTTCAGAGAAGTGTAACCTTCCTGAATGTCAAGCACAGCGATTGTAATGAGCCTTTGGTCTGTAAGTGTCCTTTCTACATCCGTTTTTATTGTAGCTTTTGCTTAGTATTTGTTTTAGATGTACCCTTATGTCCCCTTGTTTTAGCCTGCTCTGATCTGGTAACACTGCAAGAAATTTTAGATTGTGTTTGTTCATTTTAATATAACCATTGTTGTCATTCTAAGCTTGTTCTGCATGGAACTGGTTATCTGATGTCTTCATTATCAGGTCTTGTAAATTAGATGTTGATTGGGGCTGGAAGCTCCACGGAGCTGATGAATATCGTTAGATGGAGAATCGTAAATTTTGAAAAGCTCATTAAAATAGATGAATTTTAGTTATTTTTCATGAAGGCTGAATTGCAAGTTTACCACTTGTCTCACCAGAAGGTCAAATTTTCAGTCGTATTTATATGCTGTAATTAGAGGGGAATTGTAAAGCGGGGTATAACCAGAGCAGGTCCTATAAGAGGGTGGTCTGCAGGCACATTGCCGATCTGATGTGGATTTTATGCACTGATTTCTAAACTGAAATTCAAAGCGTTTCTCAACTTATTTATGCTAATTGTGTGTGTTGAAAATGCACAAAAAAAAATAAAATAAAATACAACAAAATAAATGTTTAAAATCTGCTCTGCACTACAAAAACAGACATGCTGAGGATTAAAAAAAAAAAGTGTGAGATTACTATAAACTCCTCCACTTTGTTGGTTCTGTGAAATGCTGCAGATTTAAGTGTAAAATCGGCACCGAATGCTCACCGTATGAACCCGGGGATCGGCAGATTTCGTAATACGAAAAGCATACTTTATTACAGGGATCTTGGGCCTGCTGAGGCTGGTGAACTTACTATGAAAATCATCAGCATTGCTTTTATTCTGATACCAAATGAGCATTTTTATCTAGCTTATTTTAATATCAGACAGGTAAACATTTTTAAAATGGGATTATACAGCCGTTATTCTGTAGCTTTTCAAAGAAAGTACACCATCCTCATCAGGTCTAAAAGATCTTTATTGTGAAATATGGTGATTAGTCTGCTTTAACTTTGAAAAAGATGCCCATTTGCATACCACTGTACTACAAAAAAGTAATCTGACTGATGGAAGACTACAAGTTCCATCTTTCGCACAGTCTGCAGCTTTATTGCATGCTGAAACCTGTCCATTCATTACAGCTGGAAAGCCACTGGGTGAAGACCAACTGGAAAGGTGTTTTCTCTATTCCTGGTTTTCACTCGTGGAGCTGCACCCTCTGTCAGGAATGTCTTGGCATGCTCCGCTAACTTTCTTAACTAGAACCTCAAGACCTCCTCCTTTTTAAAGTTGGCCACTGCGCTAAATCCAACCATTTCTGTGTTGCAGATGGCCTCCGCCACCGATCCAAAATACGGACATCGAGACGTTTCGGACCAGAATTTTGATTATATGTTCAAACTGCTGATCATAGGGAACAGCAGCGTGGGGAAAACCTCCTTTCTGTTCCGGTATGCGGATGACACCTTCACGTCGGCTTTCGTCAGCACTGTGGGAATTGACTTCAAGGTGAAGACGGTGTATCGAAACGATAAGCGAGTGAAGCTACAGATCTGGGTAAGTGGATAATGATTATTCTGTTTTGCTCCATGCAAAAAAAAAAAAAAATTGATGCTCCACTTTAAAGGGAAATTATTATTAATTCACTTTTTTTGTTTTATGCTTTTTGTCACATCTTGATCTGTATTTTAAAACAAACTTACACTTTCCACTCCAGCCACTAGTGAATTTTTTTTATTTCCTGTTCTTTCAGGAAATTCACATGTACATGTGCATCTCACAAAATTAGAATATCAAAAAGTGAATTTATTTCAGTTCTACAATACAAAAAATGAAACTGATGTAAAGTGATGTATTTCACGTGTTTATTTCTGTTAATGTTGATGATTATGGCTTACAGCCAATAAAAACCCAAAAGTCATTATCTCAGTAAATTAGAATACTTTGTAACATCAGCTTGAAAAATGGTTTTAAAATCTGAAATGTTGGCCTACTGAAATGTATGTTCAGTAAATGCACTCAATACTTGGTCAGGGCTCCTTTGGCATCAATTACTGCATCAGTGCGGTGTGGCATGGAGTCGATCAAACTTTGGCACTGCTGAGGGGTTATGGAAGCCCAGGTTGCTCTGATAGCAGCCTTCAGCTCGTCTGCATTTTTGGGTCTGGTGTCTCATCTTCCTCTTGATAATACTCCACAGATTCTCTATGGGGTTAATGTCAGGAGAGTTTGCTGCCAATCAAGCACAGTGATACTGTTTGTAAACCAGGTATTGGTACTTTTGGCAGTGTGGACAGGTGCCAAGTCCTGCTGGAGAATGACATTTCCATCTCCAAAAAGCTTGTCGGCAGAGGGAAGCATGAAGTGCTCTAAAATTTCCTGGTAGACGGCTGTGCTGACTTTGGTCTTGATAAAACACAGTGGACCTACAGCAGCAGATGACATGGCTCCCCAACATCACTGATTGTGGAAACTTCACACTAGACCTCCAGCAGCTTGTATTGTGGCCTCCCCACTCTTCCTCCAGACTCTGGGAGCTTCATTTCCAAGGTCTATTGTGAAGTACGAACAAATACCATCACATCATGACCAGACCACATATTACCATCACATAGTGACCGAATACTATTCAAATCATTAATAAAAAAAAAAAACAAAAAAAAAAAAACACAGTACTAATATTACCAGAAGTGCCCATTATACACAGGAGCTCTGTAACTAGTATGCAGTGTACAGGTAATGGTGATCACCAGTGGCATTATACCCAGAAGCTCTGTATATAGTGTCAGTGTACGGGTAATAGAGGGATCACCAATGACATTATATACAGAGCTCCTGTGTACAGGTAATACAGGGATCACCAGTGCCTTTATACCCAGGAGCTCTGTATACAGTACACATTGTATAGTGTCAGTGTACAGGTAAGACACTGACTCACCAGTGATGTCTCTAGTTCAAGATGTTAATCCAACACAGATAGCCATCACTTCTTCCAGCCAGGATTCGTCACTGCAGAAAATAAGTTACCTAGAGCTCCGCTTCCTGAGCAACATTCCCCACTTTTTACCCAACTTCTGCACTATGTCAGATGAAGAAAAATGCAAAATAGTGCCACCCTGCACAGTAACTGGACCCCTCCCTCAATTCATCATTTTTATTTTTTTTTTATTTTTTTTTTATTTTTTTCTCTCCCATTCTCAAGTTGTCATCATCATTTGTTGTTCCCCACCCCCAGTCTCAATTCATAATTATTAGCTCACCCCCCATGTAGCATAATTTTCCCTCCCCCTCAATTCATCATTTTTCAACATTACATACCCATTTAATTTATTTAATAAAAACAAAAAAGAAAAACCTTGTAGACACCGTCATCAGTATGTCACAAAAAAAGTGGAGGGAGTGCCCCCGGAGCTGCGCTGCCGTTTTGATGGCTGTAGAGCTTCAGGAAAGCTCCCTTCTCCAAGATATATTACGCAACCAAACCCTGTACCTGGGCCCAGTGAGGGAAGGGGGGGGGGGGGGGCCCGGACTTAGTTTTTGTTTCTGCTCACCGGGCCCCATACACCAGTAAGGGTAATAATGCCTTGATGGTAGCCTTGACTCCATCCAGACTCCTACAATGGGGGTTACAGATTGGAAAAAAAAAAAAACAGCCAAGAACGACTGAGATACCGTTTTCGTAACTCATGTTTGTTCTTGCACGTGTAAGTGTGGCCTTGGCTCAACAATCTTTTGAGGATCTGTTTTATTTCTAACCCTGACTGGTACTTTGAGCAGAGACTAAGCGTGCACATATATAAACTAAACCTCCACTTTCAAGCTGTGACTCTAAGAACAGCAACATCACCGTCTTTAAAAGAAGCAAGTCACAACAACCTGAAATTTTAAAGGGGCTCTCCAGGACTATTTAAAGCCCCACTCCGACTTTTTTTTTTTTTTTTTTTGGTATTTTCACCTCCAGCATGATTAGTTCCCCCACCTGCAGTACAATTCTTAATGGTCGCCGTCTCTTCTGTTCTCGATGCCGCTTTGATAAACTTTGTTGAAAAAACAATCCTTGGTACTGATGTTTGGTGTGTGGTGTTTTTTTTTTTTTTTTTTTTTTTTTTTTTGCGTCCCACCCAAGCAAAGCCTTCACACACATAAAAAAAAATGGTCTGGTTCTGAACCAAGGAAGTCCATTGCATCCCAAGCTGCTACATTGGCTGTGCATCTCTGTTATAGACCTAGTGCATTTACAATAATTAGTGATAGGATCAATAATATCAGACTAGATAAGCGAAATGTTCCCTAGCTTTTTGCAAAACTACAAGTACCAGCATGATTGGATTTTGTGTCCAAAAATAGTCGGAATATCCCAATTCAACCCCTTTTGTGGCTTTAATGAATGCACATTAATTCATGCACATAATAAACATTGCGAGGTCACCCAGGCGCTCACCTTTTGCCCCGTGTGGGGGCGTCCATTACCTATTCATAATTAATCATTGTTAGTTGCCGCTTGTGCTGTGATTCCCAGATGACATGAAGTTATACAGCCCATCACTTTACCATCAAACATGACGGATTTCTATATCCGATATTGACAACCGGGACATTCTCGCATTACTTGTCGATTTCTCTCTCATATTGGGGGAGATATACAGTCATGGCTGAAAGTGTTGGCACCCTTGAAATTGTTCAGGGAAGTGAAGTATTTCTCCCAGAAAACTATTCCAGTTACACATTTTGTTATACACGTTTATTTCCTTTGTGTATTGGAACAACACAAAAAATAGAGAAAATAAAGACAAAAAGGATATAATTTCACACAAACCCCAAAAATGACTTGGATAAAATTGTTGGCACCCTCAACTTAATACTTGGTTCACACCCTTCGGAATAAATAACTTCAATCAATCGCTTCCTATAACGATCAACAAGCTTCTTGCACCTCACCTGGGATTCTGGACCCCTCTTCTTTTGCAAACTGCTCCAGGTCTCATATTTGAAGGCAACTTCTCCCAACAGCAATTTTAAGATCTCTCCACAGGTGTTCAGTGGGATGTAGATACGGACTCATTGCTGCCACTGCAAGACTCCCCTGTATTACCTGTACACTGACATTGTATATACAGAGTCCCTGTGTGTAATGGCACTTATGGTAATAGTATTGTGGGTTTTGTGTTTTTCTTGGGGGGGGGGGGGGTTTGGGGGAATCTGTCACCTAATTTTTTTTTTTTTAATTTTTTTTTTTCGTATATAAGTTGCAGACACCAAAATTGGGGGCTTATCTACATTCTATAATGCTATAGCTAAGCCCCCAATGTAACCTGAAAGATGAGGAAAAACAAGTTATATTGTACTCAGCCGGGGTCCGGTCCGGCGACTCCCATCTTCATGCGATGACGTCCTCTTCCTTGCTGCCTGTTGCGGCACCTGCGCAGGCGCACTTTATCTGCCCTGTTGAGGGCAGAGCAGAGTACTGCACTGCGCAGGCACTGGCCCCGCTGACATTTCCCGGCGCCTGTGCACTGCAGTACTTTGCTCTGCCCTTGGACCGGAGGACCTGACCCCTGGGTGAGTATAATATAACTCGTTTTTCTTATCTTTCAGGTTACATCGGGGCTTATCGACAACATTACAGAATGCTGTAGATAATCCCCTGATTTTGGTGGCTGCAGCTCATATGCGAAAAAATAGGTGACAGATTCCCTTTAATATTAATGATCAGTATTTTAGTATTCAGTCACTATGTGGTGGTAATATGTGATCTGGTCATGGTGTGGTTGTAGTTGTCTCTGTATGTGTTATTATTGGTTACATGACTGACATAGCACCCGGGGCCCTGGACAAATTTCCCATAAGGGATGGGAGCAGTGCTCTAGAATCACTGCGTTGAGAAACACGTGATGGTGTCTCCGCAGTGTCGGATGTTGATCTCCATGAGGTCAATCATCCTCCTTTTTTCATAGTCTGCTACTAGGCATTGCGCCTACTAGCCAGTTTCCTACTCCACACTGATGAGGGGCAATACTCCGAAACAGCTGTCTGTGGATGGATACCATGTTTTGGCATAGGTGGTTTCCTTCATTGGAGACTGCCCTTCCCGTGGTTGTTCCTTCCCGGTGAAAGACCTGGCTAGTCATTGCTTGTGTTGAGAAACATGTGATGGTGTCTCCCCGGCTTATATATTTGCATGTTTTACATATTTCCCATAAGGGATGGGAGCAGTGCTCTAGAATCACTGCGTTGAGAAACACGTGATGGTGTCTCCGCAGTGTTTTCACTTAAACAAACATGACAGCGCATTTAGTCGCTGTGTTTGCTAGAAATGATGCTGCCGGGTTACACACGAGCAAAGTCGTTATTAGCAGACACAGCTGCACAGTGTACTGCGCGTGGCCATGTCTGTTTAAATGATGGCCTTCAATCATGGCGCGCCTTCCACAGCCTCATGCCAGAGAAGATGGATGGGAGACAAGCCCGGGGGAAGGTGAGTGGTTGTTTTCGGCTTCCTCATATTTAAAATATATTTCTGATCTGTATGTCTGAGCATGCATGCATGATGTGTATGACTGTACATGTTTTTGTGAATTGGTCTTCAAATATGCATGTCTGCGTATGTGAAGGATGAGGGGGCAGGCTAGGCCCTGTGCATGAAATTTATATTTCTGTGCCATATGTGTTCATTATAAATTGTGGTATCTGTTAAAGGGGCCCAATTAGACACTTTTTTTTTTTTGCACGGGGCCACTAAAACTACTGTATGTATATGATCTGGTGAGGATGTGATGCAGAAGTTGTCTTTTTTGCAAGAGTGGGCGGTGGGACTATAGAAGGCTTGTGGCGTGGAGGCGGAGCTGGAGTGGAGCCTAGTGAAGTTTCAAGGTGGACTATGGACCTGGCTATTTATTTGTACCCACTAAGATGACTTATAATTTGCAGGATAATAAAGTGGCCCTTAATGGTCCCATTTCGGCTTTTTATGTCCTGCAGCTATTAGTGGCTTTTATTAATATCCATTGCTTGTTATACAGTCTATTGGTGATCAGACGGCTGGAAGCAGAGAATGCCTGGCATTTCAAGACTTTTAGTTTAGTGTTTTTTTCATCTTCCAAAAGTCCAGAAAATCACATTACTGCATCTGATTTGATTTACTTAATATTGCTTGTATCGTGGCAACATATTTTGCAGCACGGAACAGAGAACTTGTGGCCATGCCCTATTCTGTACCCCTTCAAAAGCACATTTGGACCCCAAAGTCCTGTGTAAAAGCACAGGACTTTGTTTTTTTTTTTTTTTTTATTACATGCTTATTTGTGGGGTAATTCTCCAAAATGTACTAAACGTTTGGGATTATCCCCCTCATTTCGGAAGAGTTTGCAAAAATGCCTTTTGGATGGGACACCGATCAGTTATGGGGCCAAAAATCACTCTCTATGCTGCTGCTAAATTGGAGGTGAACTGGGTCGCATTGCAACCTGCGCGGTGCCGCGACCATAACTAGAGAGTCACGAAAAGTCTAAACCTTGTCTTGGTTGGTAACCATTCGGACTCCATTCTCCAGCATTCTGCCACGATGGTATCGAATCTATTTGTGGAGTGGGTAAGTAGGCCATTACTTGACACCTCTAGCGACTGTTTGTCTACCATGAGAACAAAGGATTGGGCATGTTAATAAAAAACAAAACAAAAACATGCCCAATCCTTCCTTCCCGCTGAATTATCTGCTAGGGAAGAAAACGGGAGGACTTTCCACATATACGGCAGTTGACTTTTCAAGGCAAGGCTGGCACATAAGAACAAAGTTGACCATATGTGTATAGCCAACTTTTAACAAAGAGGGGGGGAAACAAAAGTACGACCACTTCCTAGCAGCAGGTTTACTTTTGTGCAATAAAACTGGGCCATGAAATTGATCTTCATTCCATTTCTGAAATGATCCGCATCCCTCTACCAGTAATTAGTGACGAGCCCATTATTTATGACATGGGGTTTCACGCTCCGAGGCAGTGACACGGAGCCATGTTTTACGTCTTTGATGCAGTTTATACATCGCAGAAACGTCTGAGATTTCCCAGGACCCTTTATCACTGTAATATAGCGGATGAGTCATTCTGCAGCGTCTGTGTCTGTTCATCCTCCATTAGTTTTACTGCCGCGCCTTGTAAAATAGGAAAAAGACAAATCCGCGTGATGGAACTACATACACCGCACCTGTCATAAAAGTACATTACAGAAACCCTCCGGCAAAGAGTAAATGTATTTTCTGCTTCTTCCTCCACCAGATAACAATTCTGTAATAATAATTCATGGTGAAGCACAAACTGCAGCGAATGGAAGTGGCGTATTCTGGGGGCAAACTCATTGGGGCAGTGCGTTGGTGCTGACGATTGAGTCAGTAAAAATCCAACCAATTATTTTCACATTGCTACATTTCTAAATGTTCTACGTCCGACAAATTGACATGGGTGGTTAGTGATCGTAATAGTTAATATCTACTGTGGGATAATAAACTACTAAAAGGGCTGATATTGATGCCCATTATCCATGGAATTAATGCAGGTGGCCATGTCCTAAATGTTGGAGAAGTTGTCATGGAGGTCTGTATCGGGGGAAGATAAGGGAACATAAAAAAAAAATAATTCAGAGATGTACCCATACTGTGTTTTTTTTTTTTTTTTGAAGGACATGCAGCGCAAGATATGCCTTATACTTTAGATGCAGTTGTCACTGATGGGACCCGCATCTTTCATGCAAATGGGGCCTTATTGCCAGGAATGGAGAGGTGGTCATGCATGTGCTGCACTCCCAATTTTTGTTTGTATGTTAACTTTGAATGGAGAGATCATCTCATGGGCAACCACTTTTACATTCCCGATGGCTCAAGACAAGGCACTGTCCTTGAAATTTGGGACCCGGCAGTGGAACCTGCTGTATCTATAGCATATCCTGCCATAGATGTTCAGATGGGCTGGGAGAAGTTGTCATGGAGGTCTGTGCGGGATGTGAAGAGAAGTGAAAATTTAAGGACTTAATTCGGAAAAAACGTCACCTGTGAATCACTCGACTGGTATTCACTCGAAAAGTAAGAGGCACAGGATGCACTATAAATGCAGGTACCACTGCTGGGTCCCACATATTTCTTGAACGGGGCCCTAACGTGTGTTGCTGGGATTGGAGATTTTGCCACACATGCACGGCTCTCTGAAATCATTTGAATTGGAACAAAAGTGAAAGGAAAGGGATGTGCTTTCCCTTTTCTTTTTTTTTTTTTTTTTTTTTTTTTTTTTTTTCTTTTTTTTCCCCCCGGTGGTGCTGACTGGACCGAATTCTTGAGCGAAATCCAGGTAAGTAGGACCGATCTGTATTGGGCACTTATGGCCTGACCACAGGTCATTCCATAAATGTTCAAATGAGAATATCTCTTTAATACGAAGTCTAGAGTTTTTAGCAATCCGAGCTCTTAAAGGGGTTTTCTGCAATTGTTGACCCATCTTTAGGATAAGTCATCAATATATGGCATCATTTGGAAATTGAACTCATGGTACCGCCACTGATCAGCTGATTGACGAGGCTGCGGCACACCATTTGAGCACCGGAGCCTTTTCTGGCTCCACTCTATACACCATGTAGCATCTGTACTCAACTGTGCAGCTCATTCACTAGAATAGGGCTGCAGCACCAGGCCCCGCCATGTTGATGACAGAAGGTCTGATAAAGAAACAGCTTTTTTTTTTTTTTTTTTTTTTTTTTTTTTTTGGGGGGGGGGGGGGTTTATTTGGGGTCACAGGGAAAGCTCATTAAAAAATCCATGGCAAATGGTGCAAATTTTCTATCCTGCTTTTCATGTGACCGATGTTGTAAAGGTTTCGGAAGGGGCATTATTTTATATAACTTATTGGTAGAATGGACAGTGATATATTTTATGAAGATCCATTGCCACACTTACAGTGATGATGGGGTTAAGCTTTTTCTGTATGTGATAGACGCGCTCCGCACCACTTTACGTGTTACAGCACAGGCTATGCTCTTATCTCGCACGTGTAATCCTTTCTGGGAACATTTAATTATGCAGAGCCATAATTGTAGCGGCGGATGGAAAGCAGACCGGCAACACACAAATATTAATGAACAGTTCAATTTATAAATGGACACTGGCAGAACGTGCTCATTTACTGGTTAAACCGATGGCTTCTGTTGTAATTAAGCGTTAAGGTAGTGACAGAACTATAATCTTGTGGCTTTTTTTTTTCCCATATTTTCTGCATTAATTTATTTCTAGGAACGTACATAAAAACCGTGTAGCTAGAAAGATTCTGAATTGCGCCTCCCTGTTTCCATATTTGGACACTTATTATGGGGTCTATTGGCCACAATCCAAGGGGTTACCGATAACATTGTGGGAGTGAGAAACTGGGCCATTTTGTCTAACCACGCACATGCCATTGTCACTAATAACCACAGCATCTAAAGGGTTATACCTCTGCAATCAAGTTATCTGCTAACACAGCACTAACCCATGGTTGTCTGCAATGTTAAACAGCCGGCACCTGCCAGGTTTAGAGTGGGCTCCGTGTGTTAGTCTGCAATATTAAATTCCCCCTGCCATCTCGTGGTGTTGGTTACCAACAGGCCAAGTTTTCAGAAGCAATCATAGGTGTGGCTCTGTTGTTGTGTTTTGTTTTTTTTTTTTTGTTTTTTTTTTTCTAAGGCCAAAGAACCTGTTTAACTAGCGATGGGCGAACTCGAATGATAAAGTTTGAGGTCTGTACCGGCCACTTAGTGTCCGTGCAAACAAGACCTTCTCCCGGAAGACTGTTAGGCTATGTGCACACGTACCGGAACTCTCGCGGAAATTACCGCGAGAATTCCGGAATTCCATTCCGCCGGAAAATCGCATTTTAAATTCCCGCGATTTTCCCGTGGAAAAACTAGCATTTTGCAAGCGTAATTGGCTTGCAAAATGCTAGCATTTTCCAAGCGATCTGTAGCATCGCTTGGAGAACTGATTGACAGGTTGGTCACACTCGTCAAACATAGTGTTTGACAAGTGTGACCAACTTCTTACTACTGAGGCCGCCTATGCAGCATCAGTAGTGAAAGATAAAATGCCAAAAAAAAATTAAAAATGGTGTTATTCTTACCTTCCGACGTCCCACGCAGCTGTTCCCAGTAATCCTTTGCGAAAATACCCGCGATGACGGCCATTCTCGCGGGATCGCGATGTCGCGCGAATGACCGAGACTTCGCGATCCCGCGAGAAGGGACGTCATCGCGGGCATTTTCGCAAAGGATTACTGGGAACGAGAGCATGGAGAGAAGTGGGAAGGCTGCGCAGGACGCCGGAAGGTGAGAATAACAATATTTTTTTTATTTTAAATTCTATTTTTTACAGGGATATGGTACCCATAGCCCAGAGGACAGTCTCCTCTCCTCGGGACCGTGGGTACCATCCGCAAATGCTCTGCTTACTTTCCGCATGGTGTGCACAGCCACATGCGGGAAGTAAGCGGAACAATGCATTCCTATGGGTGCGGGATCGCCGCAATTCCGCAAATTAATGAGCATGCTGCGGTTTTTACCGCAAAGCGATTCCGCAGCGGTAAAAACCGCAGCATTAGCACAGCATTGCGGAATCCCATAGGAATGCATGGGATGCTTATTTTTCGCGGGAAAATCGCAAGGTTAAAAGCGCCGCGGAAATGCGAAAAAACGCCACGTGTGAACTCAGCCTTACTGTTTGGGTTTGGCAGTCTGAACAAAGCTCGTTGAAGGCTGTGTGGGCACTTCTGGTCCGTTCACAGCCATGTCAATTATTGACATGGCTGTTTATTAGCCGGCAAACAATGTGTGTAAAAAAAAAAAAAAAAAAAAATTGGGGTCCCCTCTCTTTTTCATAACCAGTGCAGGTTAGGCAGACGTCTGTGACCTGCAGCTTTCAGCTGTCTGCTTCTATCTTGGCTGGCTATCAAAAAATAGGGGGGGGGGGGGGGGGGGGGACCCATGCCATTTTTATTTTTTTAAATTACGGGTTTAATGGGTTCCCCACACTTGGATGACCAGACAAAGCAGAAGCAGAGAGCTGGGGGCAGTAAGTCTCAGGATTGGCAGGCCCATAGTTATTGGGCCCTTCCCAGTCTAAAAATAGCAGCCCGCAGCCTCTCTAGAAAAGGTGCATCCATTAGATGTGGTGCTTTGCCAGTGTCTTAATGCTTGCCTTGGTGCATTGGCAAGCGGGATAATATTTTGGGGTTAATATCTGCTGACATCAAGCCCAGATGTTAGTAATGGTGTAGTATCAATCTGACACAACCCTTACTAACCCAGTACGTAAAAAGAAACAATCGCACTGAGGAAAAAACTTTATTTGAAAAAAGCAATGTAACTTCCAAACAACTTCCCTCTTTCCCCCACTTATTTAAAATAAATAAAATGCACACCAGTCTGTCATAGTCCAAATGGAGGTCACACGACGCTCCCAGTCTTCAATCTGTGGAGCTCTGTTCACAGACCACAGCTCTGTAGTCTGAAGCAGCAGCCACTGCTTCACCCGGCTTCTGTGAACTGGGGTGACCTCATTAAGGTTACTTCAGTTCACATGCGCCAGTTCTTATGAGTGCAGCGCAAGTGCTAGTCAGATGATCAGTCACTCATCAGTCTGGCAGTTGCACTGCCCTTGTGAGAACATCTGGCTGCTGTGAACAAAGGTAACCTTAATGATGTCACCTCAGTTCACAGCAGCAGAGTTCACGAGGAGCACACTGACTTTTCCTGGAAGTCCGTGTTAATGTTAGGCCTCTTTCACACATCCGGTTTTCAGCATCAGGCGCGATGCGGCGAAAAGTGTAAAAACCGGATCCGGCGCCGGTTGCCACCGGATCCGGTTTTTCCCCCATTCAGTTTCATTATTGCCGCATCGCGCCGGATACCTATGCGGCGTATCCGGTTTTTGCCTGATCCGGCAAAAAACAGCCTGTCCGGCGTCTGGAAAAAACGTTCCATGTAACGTTTTTTTGCAGCGCCGGACTGGCTTTTTCCACAGCGCATGCCTGGACTCTGAATGTTAACCCCACAAGTGCCCGGAGAGAGAGAGTTCTCTCTCTGTCACCCGGACACTTGTGAGAGATCTCTCTCGCCGGGCACTTGTGGGGTTAACACTCAGTGTCTGGGTGAGAGAGAGAGATCTCTCTGTGGGGTTAACCTCACAAGTGCCTGGCAAGAGAGAGATTCTCTTGCCTGGACACTAAGTGTTAACCCCCCATGTCTCTCTCTCTCCACTCTCCTCCCCTCCCCTCCCTTTCAGCAGCTGTCTCATTGGCTGCCTCTGTCCACCTCGTCCTGCGGCTCCTTTAATAATGTCCGAGCCGTATCTTCTCGCCGCACACACATCCGGTGTCACGGCTGCAGGCCGGATCCGGCGGCCCGGCTTTTCGCCGCACGCCGCCGGACCCCACACACACCGGATGTGTGAAAGTAGCCTTAGTGTTCGAGTTAGGTAACCTGAATAAAGCTTGTTGAACAAGCTTTCCTGGTGTGGGCACTTCGGGCCCCATCACAGCCATGCCAAGTATTGGTTGTTTTAATGCCCATAAATAAAAATAAAGGACATTAATGTGTAGTATCACAGCAGATAATTCTGAACAATAAGTGTAAGGGGTACTTCACACATAGCGAGATCGCTGAAACGTCACAGGTTTTGTGACGCAACAGCGACCTCACCAGCGATCTCGCTACGTGTGACACATAGCGGCGACCGGCCTCCCACTGCAATATCGCTGATTGTGCTCGAATGTCCCAGGTCATTTTTTTTTTTTTTTTTTTTTTTTATCATTGGCGTCCCGTTGGCCAGCGTGCATCGCTGTGTATGATGCTGACTAGTGACCTCGTTGGCGACTCAGAACTCAGGGACGCAGGCGTAAGTCGTCAGAATCGCTGCTGTGACAAGGTACCAACGACCGCCGAGGTCGTTATACGGATCGCCGTATCGTTGCTGCGTCGTTGAGTAGATCTGCCTGTTTGACAGCTTACTAGCGACGTACCAGCGATCCTTACCAGGTCGTATCGTTGTCGGGATTGCTGTAGCGTCGCTATGTGTAACGGGAACTTAAGATATTCTCTGTGTTCCTGCAGATAAAACGACAGTGTAAATAAGAAAGCAAATTTGATAATGGCCAAATGTAGGGAAACGGGTGTCAGTGGCTTATGCCGAGCAGCCAGGATATTAAAGTAGAGAGAATCTCTTATGTAAAGCTCCATGTAATGCACAATAGTGATAACATGGTGGACGAGATCTGTTCTCTTCCTGCTGACTTACTTCAGATCTTTTTGCCGGTTATTAGGGGTGCCTTGACATTGCGTTTAGGCCTCTTTCACACTTCAGTCTTTTGACGTCAGTTCCAATCCGTCAAAGTGTGGGGAAAAAACGGATCCATTGCAGACTGCCAAAAAACTTATGCATCGGATCCGTTTTTTGGGCGGATCCGTTGCAGCAGCCAAGAGTCTGAAATTTTGAGGGAGATTTTTTATTTATTTTTTTTTTTGTCTGTTCCAGAACGGCTTTTGGGGTTAAATTGCATGAATGGAAAAATCTTCCGGGCATGCTCAGTTTAAAAAAAAACAAAAAAAAAAAACCGGGTCCGCCGCTGAAAAAAGTTACTTTGTCCGTCTACTCCAGACGGACGCTTAAATTCCAACGGATCTGTCAAACGGATGCAACGGACGACCATCCATCACAATCCGCCGCTAATGTAAGTCTATGAGAGAGAAAAACAGATTCTGCAAAAAAAAATCCATTTTTTCAAAAAAGGGCGGATTTCGACTGACGTGAAGACTGAAGTGTGAAAGAGGCCTTATCTTCATGTTTGTGGGTCACGTCGGGGCTCGACTCCAAACATCCGATATGTATGTGCTGCATCAGCACTAAATAGTCTTAATAGGTGAATTGAGAAAAATATAGGCATAAATTAAATTTGTATCAAATAACTGAAAATTGTCACGTATTCACCCATTTTGCTATGACGCCCTTAAAAATTTCTGGTGCAAGCAATTACCTTCATAAGTCACATATCAGATAATACTTAGTTTCTTCCTGAAAAAGATTGCAAACACAAATTCTTTGGTATTATTATCTTCATTTAATTTGTCTTAAATGAAAAAACACAAGAGAATGAAGCAAAACATTGATCATTTCACACAACTCCAAAAATAGGCCAGACAAAAGTATTGGCACCCACAGCCTAATACTTGGTTGCACAACCTTTAGCCAAAATAACTGCGACCAACCGCTTCCGGTAACCATCAATGAGTTTCTTACAATGCTCTGCTGGAAATTTAGACCATTCTAATTTGGCAAACTGCTCCAGGTCCCTGCCATTTTTAGATCTCTCCACAGGTGTTCTATGGGATTCAGGTCTGGACTCATTGCTGGCCACCTTAGAAGTCTCCAGTGCTTTCTCTCAAACCATTTTCTAGTGCTTTTTGAAGTGTGTTTTGGGTCATTGTCCTGCTGGAAGTCCCATGACCTCTGAGGGAGACCCAGCTTTCTCACACTGGGCCCTACATTATGCTGAAAAATTTGTTGATAGTCTTCAGACTTCATAATGCCATGCACACGGTCAAGCAGTCCAGTGCCAGAGGCAGCAAAGCAACCCCAAAACATCAGGGAACCTCCACCATGTTTGACTGTAGGGACCGTGTTCTTTTCTTTGAATGCCTCTTTTTTTTCTCCTGTAAACTCTATGTTGATGCCTTTGCCCAAAAAGCTCTACTTTTGTCTCATCTGACCAGAGAACATTCTTCCAAAATGTTTTAGGCTTTTTCAGGTAAGTTTTGGCAAACTCCAGCCTGGCTTTTTTATGTCTCGGGGTAAGAAGTGGGGTCTTCCTGGGTCTCCTACCATACAGTCCCTTTTCATTCAGACGCCGACGGATAGTACGAGTTGACACTGTTGTACCCTCGGACTGCAGGGCAGCTTGAACTTGTTTGGATGTTAGTCGAGGTTTTTTATCCAACAGCCGCACAATCTTGCGTTGAAATCTCTTGTCAATTTTTCTTTTCCGTCCACATCTAGGGAGGTTAGCCACAGTGCCATGGGCTTTACACTTCTTGATGACACTGCGCACGGTAGACACAGGAACATTTAGGTCTTTGGAGATGGACTTGTAGCCTTGAGATTGCTCATGCTTCCTCACAATTTGGTTTCTCAAGTCCTCAGACAGTTCTTTGGTCTTCTTTCTTTTCTCCATGCTCAATGTGGTACACACAAGGACACAGGACAGAGGTTGAGTCAACTTTAATCCATGTCAACTGGCTGCAAGTGTGATTTAGTTATTGCCAACACCTGTTAGGTGCCACAGGTAAGTTACAGGTGCTGTTAATTACACAAATTAGAGAAGCATTACATGATTTTTCGAACAGTGCCAATACTTTTGTCCACCCTCTTTTTTTTTTTTTTTTTTTATGTTTGGTGTGGAATTATATCCAATTTGGCTTTAGGACAATTCTTTTTGTGTTATTTCATTTAAGACAAATTAAATGAAGATAATACCAAAGAATTTGTGTTTGCAATCATTTTCAGGAAGAAACTGAGTATAATCTGACAGAATTGCAGGGGTGTCAGTACTTTTGGCCACAACTGTAAGTGTCACACGTCTATCACGATCTACACTTTACAGGTTCTGAAAGGCCACAGAGTTCGAAACCCCATTAACGAGAGGCACCACTAACCAAACACCATGAAGACCAAGGAGACCTATGAACAAGTCAGGGCCAAAATTGTCAAAGTACAAGTCAGGGTTGGTTATTAAAAAAAACAAAAAAAATCCCTATCGTTGATGATCCTCCGGAGCACCATCAAATCCCTATCATCAAATGGATGATACCACAGCAAACCTGCCAAGAGAGGGCCTTCCACCAAGGAAGGCATTAATCAGAGAGGTAGCACAGAGACTAAAAATATATCTAGTAATATATAATTTATATGAAAGTGCATAAAATAAATCACAAATACTAGTGTGTAAAGAAATATATTTATACAGGGCACTATAAAAAGTGCTGTAGTGCAAAAAAAAAAAAACCTGATAATGCAGAGTACTATAAAAAGCAGTATATCATACACGCCTCCCCGGAAGAAGGCAAAGCGCCGAAACGTGCATAGAGACCCGGCAGCATGATTTTGATTCTGGTAATTTATGCCCTTATATTGTCTACTGCAGCACCTTGCACTTTGGTTCTCCTGCATTTAGCACTTTCTATAGTGCTCTGTATTAGTTTTTTTTTCGCACTGCTGCACTTTCCCATAGTGTTTTTTTAATCAACATTTTGCACTGTAGCACTTTTTATAGTGCTCTGCATTATCAGGTTTGTTTGTTTTTTTTCACTGCAGCACTTTATAGTGCCCTGTACAAATATATTTCTTTACACATTAGTATTTTTGCGTTTTATTTTATGCACTTTTTCATCTAAATTATATATTAATTACTAGATACATTTTTATGGATTTGACTATTTTGGTGAATATCTTTGTATATTAGCCTTGTCTGTTTTATATACCGTATATTTACATTGTTTGCAGTTATTTATTTATATGAAATATTTTTGGGGCATATTTACTTGAATATACTTCTATATTGAAATTTATAATATTCAAACATGCTCCGTTTTTATTCAGCTAATTTTACTATATTGATTAAAATATTTTGTATACTTAATAAAATTTTGACATAATATACTATACTTTTATTGTCTTTATTGCACTTTTTTTTTATAGGATCTTATCTTAATTTGTGCTTGACATATAATTTTATATACAATTTGTTCTATTTCTGATCGATGTTTGAACTGATGAAACCATAAAAAAAAAAAGGGGGGGGGGGGGGAAATTCCAGGTTGTGAGGTAGCAAAACATGAACAATGCCAAGTGGTTGAATGCTTTCACAAGTGTGTGTGTGTGTATATATGTGTATATATATATATATATATATATATATATATATATATATATATATATATATATATATATATATATATATATATATATATATATATATATATATATCAACTAGATTGTGAGGGTTGATAAGGCATCCCGCTATGCTCCGTTGCTGATGTCACTGGTTACTGCTGAACCTATGGCTGTAAAGATCTCACATGATTATGTTAGTTGTCTCCCACTTTCTGCATATGGATATGCTCACATGGTTTGCATGATTCTGCTCCTAAATCCACAAGAAAATAGTTTCAAATACTCTTTTTCCCATTGTAATGTACATTGCATTTATTCACATGGGGCATGTGGTGTTTGTTGGGTTTTTAGTTGGTAGGGGACAAAAAAAGTTCCACTTTAATATAACTTTTATTTTATTTTTTTAAGCTCGCAATTCATGGATTAAAAAAACAAACATTTCAGCATGCTCAACAGTTTTTGAACATGGATTTTTATCAAAGCTTTTACACCAGGATGAATCGAAGTTGAGGGACCCCTTCATTAAGGTTGTCATCGACAACTCCAGTCTTAATTGATCGGCCCCCTCCACCTTGTTTTATGGTGTGGCGTTTGTTTTATTAGTTAATTGATTCTGAAGTCAAAAATGGTGTTTTTTTTTTTTGTGAAGAAATGCCTCAAAAACGTGTTTGCTTTTCTTTTGCAGCTTTTAAAAAATCTTATTGAATCCTGTCCAAAAATCCATATTACGGTACATAAAAACACAACACAGCCGCCGCTCTCTATACACAGCGCCTGTAACTGAACTGAGAGGCGTATAAAGAAACTATACCTTGTACATGGTGAGGATATCCTCTATTATTAATTGGGCTAACACTAACGTGCTGATGTTGCTGCATTACTGCCATGGAAAGGTTTAATGGATGCATTTCCACCCCCATTGTGGCTCCTGGTCCCCGACCTTCGCCTGTGTTGACTTCTCACCTGTCTGACTGGGGCTCAGCTGATGTGATCTGCGGCTCAGCCAAGTGGAACTTTTAATTTTCCCTTCACCCATGACAGCACCACATGAGAGAGGGATCCGCCCCGCCAGGACAGGAACCTACTGAGACATAAGGGGCGGCACCTCTCCCCCGCTTCAGTTGGGTTCCTGTCCTGGAAGGAATCCCACTGTGGCGGTGCCTGTCATGGGCGAAGAGAAAGAAGACCCAGGCCCGTCCCGGCGCGGGAAGAACAGGTAGCTTACCTGTAGCGCCGGCCGTCGGGTCCTGGAAGCGCAGTCCCCGGGGTCCCTGGGGCTCCGGGTTCGTGCGGGCGTGGATGGGATCCCGGTGGCTCCGGGAAGCCCCCACCGCGCCGCCCTCCCCTCGCGCACGCCGCATCTCGATCCCCGTGGCAGGGGAGAGACGCTGGCGTCTTCCGGCCGCTGACGTCAGCGGCGCTTGGAATGCTGGGTGCGCCGGCTGACGTCAGCAGAAGGCGACGGTGTAATGGCGCCGGGTGCGACGCCGGCCGGCTTTCTGAAGCGCTGGGCCGGCGGTCGCAGGGGGGAGGGGAGGAAGACGCTCACCAGGCGGAGGCATGCAGATTTAAAGGGGAAGACAGCGGTAGATCGGCGGTGCAAGATGGAGTCCGAGCAGGAACGTTCAGCGTCCCTGCCTCCCTCACAGCCCTCTGGCAGAAAGCATGGAAGCCATTCAAGCAGCAGTCGCCCCAGCCGCAGGTCGGGGCACTCCTCAAGGTCCAAAGAGCGCGGGTCAGGTGCTCCGACGCAGCCTCCAAATCCGGTACCCTTGATTACGGGTGGTGAGTGATCTTCGTGAATGTCAGCAGTATGTTAATAGGGGGTTTTTCTATTGTATGCTTCACCCTGTAGGAAAGGCCCAGAAAAGCAGGAAGCAAGAAGAACAATAGGGATTGTGCTATATGTAAATCTCCCCTAGCAAGAGACTGGCAAAAAGATCTCTGTGCTTCGTGCATTCAGCGAACTATGGCGGAGGAAGCACCTAGTTTCGCAGCCAATCTAATATCTGCCCTCAGGTCAGAAATGGAAGGCTCAATTAAGTCCTTATTGAAAAAAGGGAAAAAAAGCAGGAAGGATTTCCCTAGTTCCCCCTCAGATTCCGCATCAGTATCATCTCAGGCGGAAAAATCATCCTCCTCAGACTCCTCAGATAGTGACACAGGGGGTAAGCCATGTTTCCCTGTAGAAGATACAGATGCCCTCCTAAAGGCCATTAGAACCACAATGGGCCTACAGGAAGAAAGGGCGGCCAAAACCCTAGAGGACGTCATGTTTGGGGGGCTTCAGGAGAGGAAAAAACGAACCTTCCCAGTAAACGCGAAAATCCAGGCGCTTATTGAGAAGGAGTGGAAAAAGCCTGAAAAATCGGGGGCCCTTCCATCTGCTTCTAAGAGGCGATACCCCTTTGAATACAAGGATACGGAAATATGGGACAAAGTCCCAAAAATAGATGCAGCGGTGTCCAGGTCTTCCAAAAGGTCGGCCCTGCCCTTGGAAGACGCAGGGGTTCTTAGAGACCCGCTAGACAAAAAAGCGGACTCATATTTGAGGCACGCATGGGAAGCAACAGCAGGAGGTCTTAAGCCGGCGATAGCGGGCACCTGCACGGCACGCTCCCTCATGATCTGGCTGCAGCAGTTAGAAGAGAAGCTGGCGTCAAGGGTCCCAAGAGAGAAGATCTTATCAGACATGTATCTCTTGCACGGGGCAGCGGCTTTTCTGGCAGATACCTCGGCGGACTCTATGCGATTAACAGCCAGAGCAGCGTCACTATCAAATGCTGCTAGACGCGCGTTATGGCTTAAAGGCTGTCCGGGTGACCTTCAGTCCAAGACCAAATTGTGCTCTCTCCCCTGCGATGGCCGATTCCTGTTCGGCAAAAACTTGGATGATATTCTGGAGAAAGCAGGCGATAAGAAAAAAGGCTTCCCCAGATTCCCTATGGATCAGAGGAGACAGCCCTTTCGGAGGGGAAGATTCAATAGAGGACGTCCTCCCGCTGACAGGAGAAGATGGGAGGATAAAAAGAAGAAAGAATCAGGGTTTATGTTTGGTGGAGGCCCCTCCACCTCCAAAAAGTCACCACAGTGACGCCAGTATTCCAGTAGGAGCGAGATTGGCACTCTTTTTCCAGGCCTGGGAAAAGATCTCCTCCAACACCTGGATTCTGAGCATCCTAAAAGAAGGCCTGAAAATCCCCTTTATTCGTCAGCCAAAATCCGTGGTCGTCATCACACCTATCAGGAAGATGACCGAAGAACAACTGGCCTTAGAAACAGAAATCCTGAGCCTGATAGACAAGCGGGTACTGTCCGAGGTGCCACGCTTACAGGAAGGAAAGGGGTTTTATTCACCCCTTTTCCTAATAAAAAAACCGGATCAGTCGTTCAGGACAATCATAAATCTCAGACGCCTCAATCTATGGATAAAGAACCCGACCTTCAAGATGGAATCAGTAACTACGGCAGTGAAGCTGCTACATCAAGATTGCTTCATGGCCGTAGTCGATTTAAAGGATGCATATTACCACATCCCTATCCATCCAGATTACCAGAAAAACCTGAGGGTAGCGCTTTATATTCAGGGCACACTAAGGCACTTTCAGTTCAGGGCTCTTCCGTTTGGCATATCCATAGCCCCGAGGGTCTTCACCAAGGTCATAGCGGAAGTGACAGCCTTTCTCCGGATTCACGATACGGTCATAATACCATACCTGGACGATTTTCTTATAGTGGGCAGTTCAGAGGACCACTGTACAGCACAGCTGACTCAGGTGATCAACACCTTGCAAGAGTTAGGGTGGATAGTCAATTTCAAAAAATCAAAATTACAACCCCTAAAGAAACAGACCTTCCTAGGATTTATACTGGACTCAGAAAGGCAAGAGTGTCTGCTCCCAGAGTCCAAGATAGAGAAGGTGCAAAATCTGGCCTTGGCAGGCCGAAACCAACCATGTATGACATTAAGAAAAGCAATGTCCCTGCTAGGTACCCTAACATCCTGTATTCCGGCGGTCAGGTGGGCTCAGTTTCACACCCGGCAACTCCAGTGGGAGATACTAAGAGCACAAAGATCGCTAAGAGGGCGTTTGGAAGGAAAGCTGGAGCTTTCCTTAAAAACCAGAGACTCTCTCAACTGGTGGTTGAACGAGACAAATCTGACCTTAGGAATACCATGGGACAGACAGGCGACAGATATAATTTTAACAGATGCAAGCTCCTCGGGGTGGGGGGCACACCTAAGGGGCCTCATAGGTCAGGGTTCCTGGACACCTCAAGAAAGGAAGGCATCCTCCAACCTGAGAGAACTGTGTGCAGTGGGCAAGGCCCTAAACCACTTCATTCCGCTACTCCAGGGTCAAGATGTACGCATCATGTCAGACAACAAGGTAGCAGTGGCATACATCAACCACCAAGGAGGGACAAGATCACACTCCTTAATGGAAGCAGCAACAAACATTCTGAGCAGGGCAGAGGATCACCTACACTCCGTGACAGCCCTACACATAAAAGGGGCAGAAAACATAGAGGCAGGTTTCCTGAGTCGCAATACCCTGAGGCAAGGAGAATGGGCACTAAACCGATCCATTTTTCAAAAGTTAATTCAGCTTTGGGGGGAACCGGTGATAGACCTCTTTGCAAACAAGCACAACAGGCAAACAGAAAGGTTCTGCTCTCTAAACCCAAGGGAAAACCCATGGGCAGTGGACTCATTGCACATCCAGTGGAACTTCAGACTGGCTTACGCGTTCCCCCCCAGTAGCTCTGATCCCGACTGTGGTAAGAAAAATCAGAAACGATCAAGCCAGGGTGATTCTAATAGCTCCATTTTGGCCAAAAAGGCCCTGGTTCGCTCTGCTACGGAAGATGTCCCTCTCCGATCCTTGGGTTCTGCCAGAAATCCCGGACCTACTAGCTCAGGGTCCAATATTACACGCTCAGGTCAAAGGATTCCATCTGACGGCGTGGAATTTGAAAGGTCGCTTTTAATAGATAGGGGGTTCTCCCCTGGGCTGGTGGCCACTCTGCAAAAAAGCAGGAAACCGGTGACTACTAACATCTACGGCAGAACATGGGATAAGTTCCTACAGTTCTTGGGTAAGCCGTTAGGGAAAGAACCTCCGATTAGTGACATCCTAGAGTTCTTACAATCTGGGTTGCAGATGGGGTTAGCAGTAAACACACTTAAGGTTCAGGTGTCGGCACTAGGGGCGCTCTACAATTGCAAACTGGCATCAGATAGGTGGATAGCCAGATTTATTAAATCCTGCCATAGAGCTAGACCTATTCCAATACCTAGAATAGCCCCCTGGGATTTAAACCTGGTGTTAGAAGCCCTTACAAAAGAACCGTATGAGCCATTACATCAGCTACCCCTAAAGTTTTTGACCCTAAAAACGATCCTGTTAGTAGCCCTCACATCAGCCCGCAGGATAAGCGACTTACAGGCTCTCTCAGTAAATCCTCCTTATACGCAAGTCTTTCAGGATAGGGTAGTGTTAAGAACAGACCCCAGTTATCTGCCCAAGGTAGTGTCAGATTTCCATCGGGGTCAGGAAATTGTTCTTCCATCCTTTTGCGAAAATCCAAAAAATCTGGGGGAGGAAAAATTCCATAGTCTGGATGTTAAAAGAGCTCTTGTAGAATATATATCTGCCACTAGCCAGTGGAGGAGGTCACAGTCCCTATTCGTAGCTTTTCAGGGTGCCAGGAAAGGCTATGGGGTTTCAAAAGGGACTATTGCTAGATGGATCAGGGAAGCCATTAGTGTAGCCTATTCAGCTAGTGGTATCCCGATTCCTGACGGCATCAAAGCTCATTCCACCAGAGCCGTGGCGACCTCCTGGGCTGAAAAGGCAGAGGTATCAATCGAACAAATTTGTAAGGCCGCTACCTGGGCCTCACCTTCAACCTTCTTTAAGCACTATAGATTAAATCTATCCTCCTCTGCTGACTTAACCTTTGGTAGAAGGGTGCTGCAAGCGGTGGTCCCTCCCTAAGGTGTTTCGAAGTCTCCAAAAATCTCTCATGTGGTGCTGTCATGGGTGAAGGGAAAACCACCATGGTTACTTACCGGTAGCCGGTTTTTCCGGAACCCATGACAGCACCCGTACATTCCCCCCCTTTTTTCACTGTATGGTGTGCACAATTAGTAGGGTGTTTTGAGTGTTGTGGTGTTGGATAAACATGTAACTAACCGGGAAGTCCTCTCAATGCTCTGTAACCCAACTGAAGCGGGGGAGAGGTGCCGCCCCTTATGTCTCAGTAGGTTCCTGTCCTGGCGGGGCGGATCCCTCTCTCATGTGGTGCTGTCATGGGTTCCGGAAAAACCGGCTACCGGTAAGTAACCATGGTGGTTTCAGTCTCCACAAGGTGCTACCTGGGAATGGAGTCGTTTGTTGGTTCAGTGGGCTTGTATTTTTTTTTTTTTTTTTTTTTTTTTGTACGTGTTCCTCTTCTCTTCACTTCCCCATTAAACTTTGAGAAAGGTGGAATTCTTTATTGTATTTAGTGTATTACAAGAAAACCTTTAATATATGAATCCACATCCAGATTGGTGTCATAATAATAATAATAATAATATTCATTTATATAGCGCCATTTATTCCATTGCGCTTTACATGTGAAAAGGGGAAATATAGACAAGTATAATAAACATGTGTAAGACAAGGGACACACAAGTACATAAGGAGAGGGTACCCTGCCCGCGAGGGCTCAGTCTACAGGGATGGGTGAGGATACAGTAGGAGAGGGTAGAGCAGGTCGTGCGGTGGTTCACTAGACCGAGGATCATTGCAGGCTGTAGGCTTGTCTGAACAGGTGGGTCTTCAGGTTCTTCTCTGAGGTTTCTGTTGGTGAGAGTCTGATGTGTTGCGGCAGAGTTCCAGATTATGGGGGAAGCACGGGAGAAGTCTTGTATGTGGTTGTGGGAAGAAGAGATTAGGGGGGAGTAGAGGAGGAGATCTTGAGATGATCGAAGGTTGCATGCAGGTAGGTACCTAGAGACCATGTCACAGATGTATGGAGGAGACAGGTTGTGGATGGCTTTGTATGTCACGGTTAGGGTTTTGAATTGTAGCCTCTGGGCACTAGTAAGCCAGTGAAGGGCCTGGCATAGAGGGGAGGCTGGGGAATAGCGGTAGACAGGTGGATTAGTCGGGCAGCAGAGTGTAGGATGGAGTGGAGCCAGAGTGCTAGAGGGGAGGCCAGAGAGTAGCAGGTTGCAGTAGTTCTCTCCCTCTCCCTCTCCCAAAAAACCGGACGGGTGCCATCCGTTCTCATCAGTACTAAAACGGATCCGCCATCCGTCCTTTTGGCGGATCTTGACTGATGCAAAAAACTGAAGTGTGAAAGAGGCCTTAAAGATTAACTGTACTTTTCAAGTAAATTTTCAGTAAGAGCTGTCCTGTGTGTGTAGAAAAGGAATAACACTACTTCTGGCCGTTTTAGATTACTTGCATCCTTCATTTTCACCAGCTTTTTCCCTTCACTATCCCTTAATATGCAATTGAGTCTGACCAAGTTGGAGGAGATGAGTTGGTATGATGAATTCCTTACACAGATAGAGATTGCTCTTCTTCATTCCTTAGCACATATAGAGAAGCAGTAGAAGCATGGAGGACATTATACATAAGTATTGAGCAGTATAGCGAAGACTTGTCAGAAAGCTCCACACGGTCTTTCAGTATCTCTCACTGCTTGTTTCCTCTCAGCTTCTCACTCCTCCCTTAGATTATAAAACCTTTGGAGCACAGTACAAAGAGCTGCAAAAAATATAATTGTTACAAATGTAGACAAAAAATTCACAAAAGTCGACAATATTGCACTTGTAAAGGCTCCAGAGTAAATGTGAGCAAATTAAAAGGTGAAATTATGGCTTCTCAACCCAATCACAGTCTGAATGGTGTCCTAAACAACAACTGACCACCAGTTTTTGTATTAATGCTTTTCCCAGGCAGTTCTTGTAATCGCAGAGCATCCATTAGAACAGATGTTGGATTGCATATGTACCTCTCCAAATAAACAACGTCATTCTCTCTAAATTAGTGGCGTCCTTTTCTACTACAGGCACAGAAACCCTCCGCTGACTTTGACACTACTACCATACTTAGCCCTTCACTGGCAAGTCGACATCAGCTGCCAGCCTCTGATTGGCTAGCGGCGTGTTTTGCCAGACAGGGAGACCTTCTGCATGGGCACTATCGTGATCATTACACCCCTGGCTGGGGAATGAAGAGAGCTGCTCGGCTCTCTCCATTGATTTTTATGGCAATTGTGGAAGCGGCTGAGCACGCTTGTGTATGATAGGGCAATAGTCTTGAATTAAAGGAAATCTGTCAACAGGCTTTTGCTTTGTAATCTGAGAACAGTATGATATAGGAGCTGAGATTCTAATTATATTAATGTGTCAATTTATATTAATGTGTCACTAGTTACTACAGTGTTATTTGCTGATTCAATAACATCCAGTGTTTTATGAGCAGAAGGTTATCACTACAGGACTAGGTGTAGGTATCTTGTGCCTACTAGTCAACTGCTCTGTGTAACCCCGCCTCCCACCACTGATTGGCAGATTTGTGTGTACTGTATATTGACAGCCAATTAGTGGTGTGGGCGGGGTTATACAGGGCCCAGCATTCAGAGATGTGCAGCATAGAACTGGAATCGGGGTCTCTTTTTCTACATTATGCTGCTCTAAGTAGAAAAACCTGATGACTGATTCCCTTTGCCCAAAACAAATTTTAAAAGTTTACTGTCAGCTCACGCTATAATATTACTACATATCCAGTTACGTTGCACATAAATAAATAGACATCTAGTGGAACAAGTCTCACCGTGCAGGTAGCAGCACTCGTCACGCATGATTCTTGTCTACCTGCTGCTGTCATAAAGGTGTCCGGTAGGCGAGTGCCTCTGTAAATGGACTTATTTTTAGTCCTGGCAGCTGCTGTCATCTCGTGGATTAGCTGTGGCTCAAAGCCCATACATCATATTAAGTGATAGATGAGGCCCAGATAGGAACATGCAGCAGTTTCGGTGGCCGGGCTGACGTCAAATCCTCTTATCTGCACCGTGTCATCAAGAAACTGTTCCTAAGTAAAAGATCTATGGACAACCCTCCCAGATGGCTGCTAATAACGCACCTCTGGATACAATAACCATGTACACAGAATAAGCTGCAAATTGCACAGATAAAACATTGACTCATTGGAGCAACGCAGCATCGTGGCAACATGCGAGGTGCCAACCCTACCTCCGTAGCTGGACACACATTGATTACATGCCTTAAGTGTGTGTGTTTTTTCTTTTTTTTTTTTTTTTTTTCTTTTATTACCATCAAATTACCTAAATCTCTCTGGATTTAGGCTGTGTAACCACAAAAGCGGTTTTAAGCCTTTTTACCGGCAAAAAACGCTTACAAGAAGCATCCCACTCATTTTAATGAATTCCGCACTTTTTGTGCATATTGATGATTTTTTTTTTTTCCCGCCCAAAAAAAAAAAAAACTCATAGCGGTAAAAAAAAACGCAGAATGCTCATTAATTTTGCGGAAAAATCCGCATTTCTAACTATATTCTATGAGCAGGAGGAGGCTCCTGTCAAAAGCGCGTTTTTCCTGGAAAGGAGTAATATATTTTTTTTTTTTTTTTTTTTTTTCTTTCATACGTGGGTACATACATGTAGCCGAAAAATACAGCACAAAATCTGCAAAAAGTTGAGTTGCTGTTCAGGATTTGTGAAGTTCATAATGACACACACTCTGCACCCAAAAATGTCATGCGAAAATGTAAACCGTGTATTTGTTGCACATTTGGTAACGCTAAGTATCGTGGTGTAAATTTCCGCAGCAGATTTTTCAGAAAGGCATATTAAGCCATGTGTCGTGTCCAACCTAAATGCTGCCTGGCAGATGGTGCTAACATAGTAAAAGTTGTGCATATACATAAAAGCATCTGCTGTAGGACTCGCGTAAAGGTCCAGGTTAGGACCATACCTCTCTGAAAGGTGTTTCTGAGATTATAAAAAGAGGTCCAAAAATAACACCACTTGTATCCAAAAATAACGCCACTCATATCCAAGAATAACGACACTAGTGTCATATATACACACAGTGGGGGAAAAAAAGTATTTAGTCAGTCAGCAATAGTGCAAGTTCCACCACTTAAAAAGATGAGAGGCGTCTGTAATTTACATCATAGGTAGACCTCAACTATGGGAGACAAACTGAGAAAAAAAAAAAAAAAATCCAGAAAATCACATGGTCTGTTTTTTTTTCATTTTATTTGCATATTATGGTGGAAAATAAGTATTTGGTCAGAAACAAGCAATCAAGATTTCTGGCTCTCACAGACCTGTAACTTCTTCTTTAAGAGTCTCCTCTTTCCTCCACTCATTACCTGTAGTAATGGCACCTGTTTAAACTTGTTATCAGTATAAAAAGACACCTGTGCACACCCTCAAACAGTCTGACTCCAAACTCCACTATGGTGAAGACCAAAGAGCTGTCAAAGGACACCAGAAACAAAATTGTAGCCCTGCACCAGGCTGGGAAGACTGAATCTGCAATAGCCAACCAGCTTGGAGTGAAGAAATCAACTGTGGGAGCAATAATTAGAAAATGGAAGACATACAAGACCACTGATAATCTCCCTCGATCTGGTGCTCCACGCAAAATCCCACCCCGTGGGGTCAGAATGATCACAAGAACGGTGAGCAAAAATCCCAGAACCACGCGGGGGGACCTAGTGAATGAACTGCAGAGAGCTGGGACCAATGTAACAAGGCCTACCATAAGTAACACACTACGCCACCATGGACTCAGATCCTGCAGTGCCAGACGTGTCCCACTGCTTAAGCCTGTACATGTCCGGGCCCGTCTGAAGTTTGCTAGAGAGCATTTGGATGATCCAGAGGAGTTTTGGGAGAATGTCCTATGGTCTGATGAAACCAAACTGGAACTGTTTGGTAGAAACGCAACTTGTCGTGTTTGGAGGAAAAAGAATACTGAGTTGCATCCATCAAACACCATACCTACTGTAAAGCATGGTGGTGGAAACATCATGCTTTGGGGCTGTTTCTCTGCAAAGGGGCCAGGACGACTGATCTGGGTACATGAAAGAATGAATGGGGCCATGTATCGTGAGATTTTGAGTGCAAACCTCCTTCCATCAGCAAGGGCATTGAAGATGAAACGTGGCTGGGTCTTTCAACATGATAATGATCCAAAGCACACCGCCAGGGCAATGAAGGAGTGGCTTCGTAAGAAGCATTTCAAGGTCCTGGAGTGGCCTAGCCAGTCTCCAGATCTCAACCCTATAGAAAACCTTTGGAGGGAGTTGAAAGTCCGTTTTGCCAAGCGAAAAGCCAAAAACATCACTGCTCTAGAGGAGATCTGCATGGAGGAATGGGCCAACATACCAACAACAGTGTGTGGCAACCTTGTGAAGACTTACAGAAAACGTTTGACCTCTGTCATTGCCAACAAAGGATATATCACAAAGTATTCAGATGAAATTTTGTTTCTGACCAAATACTTATTTTCCACCATAATATGCAAATAAAATGAAAAAAAACAGACCATGTGATTTTCTGGATTTTTTTTTTTTCTCAGTTTGTCTCCCATAGTTGAGGTCTACCTATGATGTAAATTACAGACGCCTCTCATCTTTTTAAGTGGTGGAACTTGCACTATTGCTGACTGACTAAATACTTTTTTGCCCCACTGTGTGTGTGTGTATGTGTATATATATATATATATATATATATATATATACACATACACGACAATCAATATGTGGCAGGCCAGTAGATAACAGGCTCCAATTAAGACGCCAGACGTACATTACAATAGCCGCAGGTGGCCAGCAACCCCCGATCATTTACCATGGGATTTGAAAGGTTGGGGGGGGGGGGGGGGGGGGGGAGGTCAGAAGTGGGATATCTCATTTACCTCTGCCCATGGGTCGCAGCCGTTCGGTTACTGCATTAGGGGTATGCACTTCACATTGCACCTATCATACATGCATCTCATATTTGGGGTGCTGGGGGGGGGGGGGGTCTGTAACAGCCATCTGCTACCCTCATCCTAGGACAGAAAGGGTGAGTGCCTCACTTGAACCATAAAAAAAAAAAAAAAAAAAAATATAATAATAAATATATATATATATATATATATATATATTTATTATATTTTTTTTTTTTTTTTTTTATAGTTCAAGTGAGGCACTCACCCTTTCTGTCCTAGGATGAGGGTAGCAGATGGCTGTTACAGACCCCCCCCCCCCCCCCCAGCACCCCAAATATGAGATGCATGTATGATAGGTGCAATGTGAAGTGCATACCCCTAATGCAGTAACCGAACGGCTGCGACCCATGGGCAGAGGTAAATGAGATATCCCACTTCTGACCTCCCCCCCCCCCCCAACCTTTCAAATCCCATGGTAAATGATCGGGGGTTGCTGGCCACCTGCGGCTATTGTAATGTACGTCTGGCGTCTTAATTGGAGCCTGTTATCTACTGGCCTGCCACATATTGATTGTCGTGTATGTGTGTGTGTGTGTGTGTGTGTGTATATGTGTATGTATATATGTATGTGTGTGTGTGTGTGTGTGTGTATATATATATATATATATATATATATATATTATATTTTCTGAGACCGGTGATTAAAATGTCACACTGGAAATACGTGGAGAAGCGGTGATCTTTTATATGTTCATGTTACAAAGCCTTTCGAGCCAGCATCCTTCATCCAGAAGTGAGGAAAAGCAGAGTGGACCTCCTGAAACACGGGGTGGTAATGTAAGGGGTATTATAGCACAGAAGACCCCGTTACACTGGTGGCAGCAGCGGGATATGATACCCCGTATATAGTAGTAAAGGACTGAATGGAAAACAACTACCAGAAGTTAGAGGAATACATTAAAAGACCTGGTAGAAGCTCGAGGGTTAATCGCCAGCAACAAAGCAAAAGCGGATTTGATAGCAGCCATCATGGAACACGACAGTGCAGCGCCCCCCAATGTGAACGTGGAAGAGACTGAATTCCAAGAGGGAGGTAAAGAGCAGACTGGCGTTCTATGGCCCAAACCCTGAAGTGGAGATTGTACGAGAGGTGATGGCTGATGTGCGTACCGATCTGAAAGAAAAGATGGCAGAGCGGACCAGGATAGAGCTAGCCAAGATGGAGATGGCAGAGTGGACCAAAATAGAGCTAGTCAAGATAGAGATGGCAGGGGGAGCTCTGGCTTCTGCCCAGGTGCCGTCAGCAGTAAGCCACAAAAAAATCCAGTATAATGCCTTCTGACAGTTGGGGGATGTAGAGGAATATATTGATAGCTTTCTGCAGGACTTTGAGTGGCAGTGTGCCCTTCATCAAGTGAAGCCGGAGGATTGGGTTCAGGTTCTGGCCAGCAAGCTGACAGGCCGGGCAGCGGACGCCTATCGCACAGTACCTGATGAGAACTGCATTGACTATGAGTGGGTCAAAGAAGTGATCTTGGCCCAGTATGTGCTGACACCAGAGGCATACCGCCAAAAATTCTGCAGACTTAAACAGGTAACAGATGCCCATTCAGTGTGGGTCTGTAAACTACGGCGGTCACTGCTACAGTGGGTACAAGGGAGCCAAGCAACCACTAAGGAGGACGTCCTCCAGCTCTTCTTGTTAGAGCGATTTTCTTTACTGGACTAAACCCCGAGACACAAGAATGGCTTCGGGACAGACGGCCAATGACTCTTGAGGAGGCCGCTCGTCTGGCCGATGAACATCATGATGCCAGGAGGTCTCAGTTGCCAGGATCAAAGACTGTCACTAGGGACCCTCCCATGGGTCTGGAGGCCCCTAAACCACAGAAGATTGTCGGAGGACCAGCTAAAACCCCGGCCTACCAGAGTCCCCCTGGGGCGCGATGCTACACCTGCCATCAGCTGGGGCACCTGCAAAGACAATGTCCCAACTGGACTCGGCGTACCCAGTGGCCAAAGGCGGGAACGGCTACCGTCAACTGGGCTGCTGTACACTACTACCAAGGTGAAGCTGACCTGGCATTGGGGGCTAGGAGTAATCCGGGGATGCAAGAGATGGAGGAAGTGCTGCATGAATTAGACCCCGTGCAGGCAGCCCGGGCAGATAATCGACAACAGCATCGACAGGCGGTGTGGGTTAATGGGGAAACATATGCAGGGACTAAGATTCTGGAGCAACTTTGACCCTTGTGAAGCCTCATCTCGTCCGGGACCAAGAGAAGACGGACCGGACAGTGGCCATCTGTTTAGCCGGGGGAGCCATACATCGACTGCCCACTGCCAGGATTCACCTGAACTGGTGAGTCGGGAATGACCTTGCTGAGGTCGGCCTGATGGAGGATTTGCCTGTGGACGGCTTGCTGGGAAATGACTTGGGGCCCATGTTGTCTGCATTCTCGGTCGCCCCTCTGGCTGAGACCTATCCTGTGACCACCCGGAGACAAGCTCGCGCTGCGGAGGTGGAATCGCACTCAGAGGAGGCCTAGGTAAGACACCCCAGCCCTACAGGTATTCCCATAGCCAGACACATTTCTTGGGCCACCCTAGCTGAGTTTAAAAGGGAGGTATTTGAGGATCCCTCATTACAGGGGTATCGTGGGAAGGCACAGAAGGGGAGGGAACCATAGAAGGGATACCTATTGTGCCCTATGTGCTGGAATTCTGGGACTGCTTACAGGAGCTGACTCAGGCTGTATGTGGGAACATGCAGGCAGCCCAACGGCGCCAGCGTGTGTGTTATGAATGGAGGGCCAGAGAACGCACCTTTGAGATAGGACAGAAGGTCCTGGTGTTTGAACTTGTTCTGCCTAGTTGGTTCTAAGCTGCATGGCAGAGGCCCTACCAGGTAGTGGGGGAAAATAGCCGACACCACCTACAATGTTGCCGATTGTGATGACCCCAGGGTTATCCGCGTGTTCCACGTGAATATGCTGAAGCCCTACCGGGAGCGCCCTGAAGAGATAGTGGCCATCTGTGCACCCAAAGCAGAGGATTTAGCAGGACTCCCCTTGCCTGATGTCTTAGGCGAGAGGACTCAGTCTAAAACATGGGACCAGGTACACTTGGGAGAAAACCTAGGGCCCCGGGAGAGACAGCAGGCAGAGGCGTTGTTGAGGCAGCGACAGAGGATGTTTTCAGAGAGACCAGGGTATACCCGCCCAGCACAACGAAAGGTTGAGACCCAGGATCAGACCCCCCCCCCCCCCCCCCCCCCCCCTTTCCGCGTCCCTGAGTCTGTACGAGAAGGGATGCAACGAGATGTTGCGTTAGGGGTCATTGAAGAGTCAGTCCCTGGGCATCCCTCGTAGTGTTAGTACCCAAGAAGGAGGGGACTACCCGGGTTTGTGTAGACTATCGCAAGCTAAATGAGAACTGTGACGGATGCGTATCCCATGCCGCGTGTGGATGAGTTGTTAGACCAGCTGGCGGGGGCAAAGTATTTGACCACCATCGAGTGTGTTTTGTTTTTTTTTGTTTTTTTTGTTTTTTTTTTTTTATGCAAAGGCTATTGGCAGATCCCCCGAAGTCCTGACGCTATTGCCAAGTCTGCATTTGTCACCCCGTTCGGCTTATTCCAGTTTCGAGTTATGCCATTTGGGATGAAGCATGCCCCTGCGACCTTCCAGAGGCTGGCTGACAGGCTTTGGATGGTCTCCAGGACTATGCTTGTGCCTACCTGGATGACATCGCCATCTACAGCGTGACATGGGATGAGCATCTAAATCACCTAGAGACAGTATTGGACAGGATCCACAAGGCCGGAATCGCCTTGAACTCCAACAAGTGTCACGTGGGCAAAGCAGAGGTTCAGTATTTAGGACATTGGGTGGGAAACAGCGACCAGAACCAGCCAAGATTGTGGCCATAGCCAAATGGCCCACCCCACGCACTAAAACCCAGGTCATGGCGTTTCTAGGGATAGCAGAGTATAATAGGAAATTTTGTCCCCAATTACAGCAGCATAGCCAAGCCCCTTACTGATCTGACCCGTAAGAACCTCCCCCGCCAGGTAACCTGGACCCCCGAGTGTGAGGAAGCCTTCCGCCAGCTAAAGGACGCCCTCACAAATACCACACCCGATCCAACTAAACGTTGCCTTGTTCACACAGACGCTTCTATGTTTGGACTGGCGCAGTGCTGAGCCAAGTCGGGCCGGACGGTCAAGACCACCCGGTAGCTTACCTGAGTCGAAAACTGCTGCCCCGCGAAGTAAGCTATGTGGCCATCAAGAAGGAGTGCCTGGCAGTAGTATGGGCACTCAAGAAGTTACAACCATATTTGTATGGACAACAGTTTTCCCTCCTAATGGACCATAATCCCCTAGTGTGGCTTAATTGGGTCTCTGGAGACAACGCCAGATTACTGCGGTGGAGTTTAGCCCTACAACCTCTGGACTTCACCATCCACTACAGACCCGGCAAACAAAATGGTAACGCCGATGGATTAAGTCGACAAACGGAACTTGTACCAACCCCATAGACTTCTGTCATCCCCAAGCCGATCCGTTAAGGATCAGACTGTGAATGCCGATCACGTCGCTGAAAAGGGGGAACCGTGTTACAGACGCCCCCCAGCACCCCGAATAGGAGATGCATGTATGATAGGTGCAATGTGAGATGCATACCCCTAATACAGTAACCGACCGGCTGCGACCCCATTCCCCCCCCCCCCCCCTGGGCAGAGGCTATTGTAATGTACGTCTGGCGTCTTAATTGGAGCCTGTTATCTACTGGCCCGCCACATATTGATTGTCCTGTCCTCTGTATGTGTAATATATATTCTGAGACCGGTGAGTAAAATGTTGTCACATTGGAAATACGTGGTGAAGCAGTGATCTTTTATAAGTTCATGTTACAAAACCTTTCGAGCCAGCATCCTTCATCCAGAAGTGAGGAAAAGCAGAGTGGACTTCCTGAAACACGGGGTGGTAATGTAAGAGGTATTACAGCACAGAAGACCCCGTTATAATGGCATTAACTAGCACTAAGAGGGGGCTCTAATTGTGTTATAGGACCACCTAGGTACTGCCATAAAGCACTACTCAGTGGTGCCCCTAGTGAACTGTCAAAAATTTACAGAGATTGCCCTATACACTACTACCTCATATAAATCCATCAAGACAGGAGGAAGATTTGGTTCGATACAAAAGGAGGAGAATTGGTATAGAAGAGTTATCCTATGTTCTCATCTTGGTTTTTCTAGGATCTATGGTATATGTGTCCGTGTTTTGATTTTATTTATTTTTTTATAAATGTCATCAAATTCTCAAAATAAGGAAGTGTTTAGTGTGGGATGATTTATTTGCAGGTCTTCTTTTGCAGACTTGCTTCTGTATATTAACACAAAGCCGCCACTTGCTCTTCAGAGTCGGCAAATGTAGGGCTTGTTTCCATTAGGGTGCTTTCACAGTGTGTTTTGTCCTACGATCAGTGGTCCAGCCGGTGTTAACGTCCGAACCTCCCCAAGAAAAACGAGATTTTGGAGTTTGTGCTGATGTGGCCATTGACTATAATGGTGCTGATGTGTTCTGTCTGACGTTATTTTCGGGCGTGTACGCCTACATGAGACAGACACTCAGACGCAGTGTGCTACATCTGGCTGTCCGCCTCTAGTAGGTGAAGATGCCAGAAAATGATGCTTGGCAGAGAGCGCCATTATAGTCCATGGCCCCCGTCGGTGCACACGCCCAAACTCTGTTTTTTTTTCCTCTCTTTTTTTTTTTTTTTTTTTTGTGGGGGGTTTGGATATAAGCCCCAACTGAGCCACTGAGCATAGGCCAAAGTGGAATGTGGAAGGGGCCTTATGGAACACCTGAAGTCGTCAAGCCGTATCCTAAAATGTGCAGGTATTCCATTGCCTGGCTACATAAAGCATTATTTCTTACCCGCTGTCTGAACAGTTGATCTTCTCCCTTTTGCTGCACGTTGGCTTCATTAGTATTCTGTGAGATTTCCACTCAGCTCTCGTACATCCCGTTCCCAGGGGTTCTGTTATTTCTGAGAGTTTAGAGATGAGGGGAGGCTCTGCATCAATTCTTGATTTTTATTTGACAAGATCACAGCGGACGTGTGTATATTAAGCCGTCAGATATCCGAGGGGTTATTGTCAGGAATCCCCAGATTGGAGGAGCTCAACAGATGCCGAGACAAATACCCATATTATAAATTCCTGTAACCTCTTATGTAGTGAAGCCAAGTCAAGAAGACAGTCTCAGGAAGGTCTGTTCATGATGTCTAGAAAACTGTACAATTCTATTCTGACTCTTCAAAGACACTGCACCCCTCCCCCCAAACATCAAGTATAGCTTTAACTGGTATTGCAGTTATGTATAATCTATCATGCCTTTTTTTTGGTTTCTCATCCAGCCCAATTACCCCAGGTATATATCATCTGGACCCCTGGCGCCCCACGCCGGTGTATAACCTCCCCCCCCAGAGTATATTATCTGACTCCTCGCCATGCCATCTGCCCTTACGAACATGTGCCAGAACGGCTGGTGGTGCTGAGCTCACTGATACCAGCTTGATCATGTAATAGGAGACACCGGGGTAACAAGTCCGTCCATGACGTTTCTTCCTCTTGACTCTTCTCCCATCACCTGTGACTGATATTATTGAGAAGTGGAAGAAACCGCAGCAGCTAGGCCACGAAATGGAGACCCCGTAACATTACAGAGCGGGTTCACAGTGCTGAGGAGCAGAGGACAGAAGTCGCCAGCGCTCTGCTGACCCCATAACTGCAGAGTCGAGACCTCCTCTGGTATAAAATCTGCACAAACACTGCGCCCCGCTGGGAGCTTCATGGCTATGCAGCTGCATGCAGCCTTACATCACTAAGCACAATGTCGAGCGTCGGATAGAGTGGTGTAAAGCTGCCACCACTGGACTCTGGAGGAAACGTGTTCTGTGCAGTGACGGATCACACTTCTCTATCTGGCGTCTGATGGTGGGGTTTGGTGATTCCCGGGAGCATATTACCACCTGACTGCATTGTGTCCACTGTACAGTTTGGTGGGGGAGGTGGTTTTTTTTTTTTTTTTTTTTTTTTCTTCAGGGTTCAGAATCTTCATTGAAATGAAGGGAAATCCTAAAGCTTCAGCACAAGACATTTTGAACAGGGGAAGGCCCTTTTATGTTCCCCCGTGACTGTGCCCAGTGCACAATGTAAAAAAAAAAACATGTTTGGGTGAATTTGGTGGGAAGATCATGAGCACAGAACCCAGACCTCAGCCTCATCCAACAACCTTTGGGATGTGTTAGTCTCAGTTTGCGTGGCCTCTCCCCAACATCAGGGTCTGACCTCACAAATGTTCTTCTGGCTGACAGGACAAAAATTCCACAGACACCTCCAAAATCTTGTAGAAAACCTTCCCAGCAGAGCGGGAACCGTTATATCTGCAGAGGGGCCGACTCCATATTTAATGTCTATGGATATAGAATGGGAGGTCAGAGAAGCTCCTGGGGTGTAATGTGGAGGGGGCACAATACATTCATCCATATAGTGTCTGTACGGCCTTTGGACCTGTTCTAAGTACAGGGCTACAGGAGTGATTAACATGTTACCCCCACTATAGTCATAGATGAGCAAAGTCTAAAACCAGAGGCGTATGTTGGAAGGCGATCTGCAAGGTGTTCTGTTCTGGAGTGGTGACTGTCGAAAGACTAGTATGATTTATATTATAGTTTTAATATAGTATACCTTGATGTATATTTTACCTTGGTGTGAGAAATCTCAGGTACCCATCTGGCTTGTGCCTCCAGTATATTAAAGGTAAAGAAAAATACCCCAAAATATTATCTGTTTTTAGCAAAACCACGTTTTCCCCTTTTTCTGGACGTGGTTACATGGTGTGCTCGTCTGCAGGCTTCTTTATTTTGAGCATTTTTAGTCGACAGCTGTTCAAACATCAGATCATTTGACACGACGGTGATGTTTGTCAGTCCCTTTCTACATACGTATCGCATGTTCAGCAGCTGATCTGGGCTGTGGATGCCTCCCTTTCATCCGGTGATCATATTCCTCCTTTAGGGCTCATGCAAACGTCCGAGCACAGACTGGCTGGCGAGTCTCCCGACCCAACCATCACAGCCTCATGGACATATATGAAGCTGTAATGCTCTGGTTGGGAGAGCCTTGGCCAGTCCGTGCATTGCCGTCCGTGCTCGGACCGATTTGCACAGATATCTGCATGAGCCGCTATCCAAATTAAATGGTAAACTTTATTCTAACATCTTTAAGTAGGGGAATACTGTTTCATAGCTTTTTTTTTTTTTTTTATTCATGAATAAAGACCTACTATTGGTCTGAAACGCGTGGGGGAAAAGTGCGCTTTATTTCGACATACTGGAAAACATCTCCATTTTAAAGATGTTGGAATAGAATTTTACCATTTTTATTTGGAAAGCAACTGGAGTTCCCTGATCCTTGAATCTTCATTGAACCACACTGGGCAGGAATGGCTTTCTCCATGCCAAGAATTTTATAATATCCTTTGCAGGGGTGAGCTGGTTACTATTTTATTTTTATTTTTTTTTACCACTGTTGCATTTGGGATATGTATATTACTGTGCCAAAAATTTTAGTTAGGTGTTGAAGAAAATTGTTGCAAGGTAACAATGCTTTTTTCTTAGCTTATTATCAATATTTTAAACTAAAAGAACAAAAGGGGTAATCTAAAGCAAATCAATATTGAGTGCAACCTCCTTTTGGCTCCCTTCAATTCTTCTAATTACTTGCAGTTTTTGAAGGAACTCGTGGGGAAGTTGTTCCAAACATCTTGGAGAACCGACCACAGATCTGAAAGCCTTGTTTTCTTATGATCTGCCGAGATCAGGGCTCTGATCTTCCAACTGGTGTACTATTATTCAGGGCACTGAAAAGATTTAAAATGTTTTGTTACACTGAAACGAGCTCCAAACTGTGTAAGTATCGGTGCAACCAACCTTACATTGACAAGACTGGGGAAAAAAAAAAAAATCTTCAACAGTTTCTGTTGATCACCAAATAAGTAAAAACTGCTCTGCGGCTTCTTTATAAGTGAATGAAGCATTGGCAAAAACAAAATTGCACTTTGGGCTTCCTTGGATCTGTCTTGTAGACAGCTTAGAATAAGCTGAGATTCGTCCTTGTTTGCACTCTGAATAGATTATTTATGGCTTCTAAAGCACCAAAGGTAACTCGTCCTTAACTGCTAATACTACCATTGCAATAAGTCTTTTGTCTCACGCACGTGAACATATAAAAAGTTTGACAAAAAACTGACTGGCACATCCAGTCTAGTGTGAATAGGTGCATACCAGGAGGAGCTACCTCCATATACAAAATAAGGTTGCACTCTATCATGCTAAGGCATGTCAATCTGGAATATGTGACATTTGAATAGCAATACAGCTTTGGAATTTTAGGAAAAAATGAGACGCTTAGCATAAAATTTGGCCAAATTTTATGCTAAGCGTCTCATTTTTTTTTCCTAAAATTCCAAAGCTGTATTGCTATTCAAATGTCACATATTCCAGATTGACATGCCTTAGCATGATAGAGTGCAACCTTATTTTGTATATAATATAAAGTTGAGATGCGCAAACTGACCCACTGAAGTTCTGTTTTATACTAGATTTTTTTTTTACATATTTATTATATTTTTGTTCCGTTTTGAATACCTGCATAGAAAATCTACATTTATTTTGCAGCTGATGCATGTAAGAAAACCAAACATTACGTGCAAAAATATAACGCCAAACAACGGGAAGGAAAGCTGCTTTTGCAAGAACAGAAGGAGCAGCATTCTGTGGTTTATTTATCTATTTATTGTTTGCTGTTACAATGATAAACAACCTAATGGACGCATTCTATTGAAGGTGATTTAACTGGAGCCATTGGATTCCCTCGTTGGATGGATCGGTTTCTTACGAGTCTATTTCTATTTTCTATAACAGAAAAACTTAAGTCCAAGTGTGAACTAAAGCTGAACTGACAAATTTGCAAAATAACAAACTAATTTTCATCAATGTGCTGATGTTTCATCTGTCTTATTTGTCATCTGCTTTGTCTTTACGTTTTTGGTTTTGTCCTTTTTTCCCCCACTTTTACCATTTGCACGTCATCCCACCAAGGACAAAATCTGCAAGGAGTTTGTATGCTCTCCCTGTGTTTGTGTGGATTTCCTCCAGGTTCTTCGGTTTCCTCCCACACTCCAAAGACATACTGATATGGAATTTAGATTGTGAGCCCCAATGGGACAGTGCAACCAGTGAAAATCGTACAGCACAGTGATGCATCGTGGATGACGTTTATGTGCTATCTGTGTGGGGTTTTCTTATTTCCTCCCCCACTGATCCATTCACTTGAGTTTTCTGAGCGCTTCCCATTTGTTTTTCTGTATAAAATTCTAAAAAGATGAAATGTGTCCACCAAGCTGTTTTTTTTTTTTTTTTTTTTTTGTTTGTTTTTTTCAGTTTGTAATATAGAGTTGACAATTGAAAAGGTCTGTCTGTGTTCTGACAATGTTTGCAACCTATGATCAATGCATCTAAAATGAAACTTGCTCCAAACTACTGACCACTAGGTGTCTCCCTTGCCTCTTACTTGCTCCCCTGCCTGTTGTCAGGTGTGATCATCTGTCTGTAGCAGCAGAGACTCTGAGATGGATTGCAGTAGGAAGTGGGGTTGGTTTTTGTCTTTGTGGTACCTATGAGCAGTTAGACAGGTGAGCGGAAGCCAAGAGACTTTAAATTCTGGGCAATCAAGACCATTTTCCAGGACGTCCACCTGACAGCACCATGGAGGACGTCCTCCTCCTCCTTACAGGGACAGGAAGCACACGAGAGGTTAAAGGTCACGTCCCACCCCCTTTCCCTCAGTGTTTTTCCTGTCCCTGCATGGAGGGACACACGAGAAGCTTACCGGAGGAGCTCAGGGGATCGTACGGCCAGTCCAAGCCTTCCCCTGTCAAGAGGTCCCGGGGCCGAAACTCTCCAGGGGGAGTCCCTCTGCCCCAAAGGCCAGGAGCAGGACGACGCTCCTGGAGGGAACCGTTCCTCCCTATGGGAGGCTCTCGGCTCCGAAAACTCACCGCCATGGCAGGTGATGGTCAGCTCCCCGCAGGCTGTCGGCCGGGTGGGCACCGACGGACGACCGGCGCAGTGGCACTGGGAGGCAGGAACGAGGCCTCCGCAGTCCGCCATAGCAGGCGAAGAGGCCGGAGTGGCAGTCCGACGCTGATGGATGGGGGTTGGCTCCCCACGGCGCAGGACAGAGGAGGCCGCCATAGTCGCAGGAAGTGGAGGAGGCGGCCTAGCGCGAGAGGCCGCACGTCACATGCGGTGACGTCAGACGCTGCCCTCTGAATCCCGGCGCACGCTTCTGATAGCCACTGAGCGCTCGCCTCTGAAGCCAGACAGCGCTCGCTACTAAGGCCGGACAGCACTCGCTATTGAGACTTGCCACTGAACCACACACCGCTCGCCTGGGGGGTCCACATCGCGCGCTCCTAAGGCACAGAGCGCGCTTCTGGAGAACCAGGGAGCAAGCTTCGGTGACTGCGCCAGGATGGAAGGGGTCGCTCCAGCAGGCGGAGGGGTAAGTGCGCATAGCGCAGACAACCCCGCCCATTACCCCAACCCAGATCTGAGTAGGTGCCCCTTCTGTATTATTAGGAGAGGGGAGCCCCGACAGAATCCCCCTCGGGGGCGAAGGACCCAGCAAAGGCCACCTCCAAATCGGTCAAGTGCCCAGTATGCAGGGTAAAGCTGCCAGACGCATATAACAAGACCCTATGCGGACCCTGTACCTCAAGGGTCGTAGGCGAGGAACAGCCATCCCTCCTAGCCGAAATGAGATCGCTGATAAGGGAGGAAGTTCGGGCCACTACATCCAGCCTCGCACGGCGTCAGTCTCCCAGCCCAGGGCCGAGTCACAAACGTCCAAGGTGGGAAGCGGACCCAGAGTCGGAAGAAAGCCCTAGTGAGGAGTCCGAATTCCGGGATTCGGATCAGGGAGAAGGCGAGATCCGGGGGGATAGACAAGATCAGAGCAGGAAATACCTATTCAGACTGGAGGACACGGACGAGTTGGTCCAAGCAGTCAGAAATACTATGCAGATAGAGGAGGTCCCTAAACCACAGTCCAGACAGGACTTAATGTTCGGAGGACTGGTGGCCCGGAGACAGGTAGTGTTCCCTGTAAGTGAACACATCAAAACGATGGTCCAGGAGGAGTGGAAAGAGGCAGAGCGTCGACTGACACTCTCCCGAGACTTTAGGAGCAGACTGCCTTTTGATCCTGAGGAAACCCGAGCATGGGAGGAAATTCCTAAGATAGACGTCCCAGTCGCTAAAGTTACCAAAAAGACGGCTATCCCATTCGAGGACTCATCAGGTCTTCGAGACCCGATGGATAGGAAGGCAGACGTCTTACTAAAAAGAGCGTGGGAGACGTCGGCGGCTCTTATTAGGGCCAACATAGCAGCCACCTCGGTGGCCAGATCTATGTTTTTGTGGATGGGGCAGTTGGAAGAGCACCTAACCAACAAGACCCCTAGATCAGACATCCTAGCATCCCTTCCGCTCATGAAATCGGCTACGGCGTTCCTATCAGATACGTCGGCCGAATCGGTAAGATTTGCAGCCAGAAACGGCTCCCTCTCCAACGCGGCCCGAAGAGCAGTCTGGCTCAAATCCTGGTCGGGGGACAACGCTTCAAAAGCTAAGCTATGCGCCATCCCCTTCTCGGGCCTGAGGGTATTCGGGCCAGCCCTAGATAACATTCTAGAGTCGGTGTCCGATAAAAAGAGGGGATTCCCGGAGGAAAAACCCAGGCGGCCCCAGCCCTTTCGGAGAGGTCCCTTTCCTAGGAGGCAGACCGAGTTCAGGGGTCGGGCAAGGTCCAGTAGAGGCTCCTATAAGGGCTCCTTCAGCCAGACCGGAAAGGACAGAGGTCCTCCATTCTCATCAACCTCTAGATCGAGGAGGCAATGACGCCATAGGTATTGGGGGGAGACTTTGCCACTTCGCGACAAACTGGTCCCGAGTCACCCACAATCAGTGGGTCCTCAAAACCATCGCGGAGGGCTACAATATAGAACTTTATTCACCTCCCCCCGAAAGATATATTACCCCCACTGTCGTCCTGGAGGACTCCGCAATGTGGACGGATCTACAGGACATGGTAAAATCAAAGGTCATAGTACCAGTTCCCCCGTCAGAAAGAGGGAAAGGGCACTATTCGTCCCTGTTCTCTATCACAAAACGTCCGGCGAGGCCTGTACCATCATAAACCTGAAACCACTGAATGCCTGGGTCAGGTACAAGAGATTCCGGATGGAATCGGTCCGATCCGCAACCCTGCTGATAGATCGGGACGCCGTCATGTGCACCCTAGACCTAAAGAAGGCCTACTACCAGGTCCCTATCCATCCCTCATCCCAGAGACTAAGGTTTGCAGTCAGTTTACCAGCCCGGACCTGCTACTTCCAGTTTCAGTGTCTTCCATTCGGGTTGGCCTCAGCTCCCAGAATCTTTACAAAGCTGGTGGGAGAAGTAGTGGCCTACCTGAGAGATCAGGGTATTGTGATCATACCCTATTTAGACGACTTCCTACTGGTGGCAAGATCCAGGGAAGCGCTTGTTCGCGACAGAAATCGAGCAACTGCGGTAATGGAGTTCCTTGGATGGGTGATCAATTGGGAGAAGTCGAACATCAGGCCAGAAACCAGGAAAATATTTCTTGGGGTCCTCCTAGACTCAACCGACAGAATATCCTGGCTACCCGAACAGAAGCAGAGGACTATTCAGACCAGAACCAGAGACCTGTTGAGACGTCAGTGCTCTATAAGGCCTGTTTCACACTTCCGTTTTTGTGTCCGCCAAACGGATCCGTTTCCGTTTTTTGACGGAAACTGATGCAAACGGATCCGTTTTTTTAAAAACGGATCCGTTTTTTTGACGGATCCGCGGTAACCGTAATGGAAGTCTATGGGACAAAAAAAACGGATCCTGCAAAAAATGGCGGATCCGTTTTTTTACGGAAAACAACGGATTTTGACGGATTTGAAAAAACGGAAGTGTGAAACAGGCCTAAGAGAGGCGATGGAGGTCCTGGGCCTCATGACGGCCTGCATCCAGTGCGTCCGATGGGCCCAATTCCACTCAAGATCACTGCAGAAAGAGATCCTTGCGAGGTGGGACAGAAGTCAGGCGTCGCTAGACAGACCCCTAAAGCTGCCAGAACAAGTCAGAGAGTCCCTTCGGTGGTGGACACGGTCCAGAAACCTTCAGGTGGGCGTATTTTGGACAGCCTCTCCATACGTGGTAGTCACCACGGACGCCAGTATGTGGGGTTGGGGAGCCCACATAGAAGGGAAGATCTTCCAGGGGAGATGGCCAGTAGACATCAAGACCAGATCCTCCAATTTCAGAGAACTCTACGCGGTCTGGGAAGCGCTACGGCGGAACCAGTCGATACTAGAGAATCGTCATGTCCGTATACTATCCGACAATATGACGACAGTGGCATTCCTGAAGCACCAGGGAGGGCCCAGACATCAACCACTACAGGACCTAGCGGGAAAAATATTCGCTTGGGCAAAAAGAACAGTCCAATCAGTGACCGCGGTACACCTAGAGGGTTCCCAAAACGAAGTAGCAGACTACTTGAGCAGACAACGGATCCGCCCGACGGAATGGGAACTGAACGAAGAGATCTTCAACCATCTCTGTCAGCGTTGGGGGACCCCCAGTATAGATCTCTTCGCAAGCCGAAAGAATTCGAAAGTCCCCAGATTCTATTCCCTGAATCCGACGGACCACCCAGATGGCATGGATGCCCTGAGTCAGACCTGGGGAGAATCCCTCTCCTACGCATTCCCGCTACTGGCCCTCATACCGGCAGTGCTCAGGAAAATACGCGAGGACCACGCACGAGTGATGCTGATCGCTCCATACTGGCCGAAGAGAAGCTGGTTTCCCCTCCTAGGAGCCATGGCAGCCGGAAATCCAGTCGAGCTACCCCTGTGGAAGGACATCATCCATCAGGGCCCGATCTACCATCCAAACCCAGCAAGACTTCATCTATCGGCTTGGATCCTGAGAGGGACATCCTGAAGTCAAAAGGATTGTCGGACCAGGTCATATCCACCCTACTGGCCAGTAGGAAGCCGGTGACATCCGCAATCTATAGAAAGATATGGAAAAGATTCTGTATGGAGGGTGGCAGGTCCAATCTCGTGGCAGGCAGCCCCGACCTCCCTAGCATACTAAGTTTTTTGCAGGCAGGCTTTAATAAAGGCCTTAAGCCTAGTACTCTAAAGGTCCAGATTTCAGCCTTAAGCGCCTTCTTCGATTACCAGCTAGCTTCACATCCATGGGTAATAAGATTTATATAAGCCACGCAGCGCCTGCGCCCCACGATAGAATCATAGAATCGGAAGGGACCTCCTGGGCCATCTGGTCCAACCCCCTGCTCAAAGCAGGATTCGCTAAATCATCCCAGTCAGATGTCTGTCCAGCCTCTGTTTGAAGACTTCCATTGAAGGAGAACTCGCCACTTCTCGTGGCAGCCTGTTCCACTCATTGGTCACTCTAACTGTCAAAAAGTTTTTTCTAATATCTAATCTGTGTCTCCTCCCATTCAGTTTCATCCCATTGCTTCTAGTCTTTCCTTGTGCAAATGAGAATAAAGTTGATCCTTCTACAATGTGACAGCCCTTTAGATATTTGTAGACAGCTATTAAGTCTCCTCTCAGTCTTCTCTTTTGCAAACTAAACATTCCCAAATCCTGCAACCTTTCCTCATAAGACAGGGTTTGCAGACCGGTCACCATTCTGGTCGCTCTTTTCTGAACTTGCTCCAGTTTGTTGATGTCTTTTTTAAAATGTGGTGCCCAAAACTGGACACAATATTCCAGATGAGGTCTGACCAAAGAGGAGTAGAGGGAAATAATGACTTCACGTGATCTAGACTGTATGCTTCTGTTAATACATCCTAGAATTGCATTTGCCTTTTTTGCTGCTGCATCACACTGTTGACTCATATTCAGTCTGTGATCTATTAGTATACCCAAGTCTTTTTCACATGTGCTGTCACTTAGCCCTATTCCTCCCATTCTATATATGGTTTTTTCATGGTTTTTTCATTTTTATTGCCCAGATGTAGTACTTTGCATTTCTCCCTGTTAAAAACCATTCTGTTAGTTGCTGCCCACTTCTCCAGTTTATTTAAATCTTTTTGAATCCTCTCTCTCTCTTCTCTAGTATTAGCTATCCCTCCTAGCTTTATGTCATCAGCAAATTTTATCAGTTTACCCGCAATTCCTTCATCTAAATCGTTGATAAAGATGTTGAACAATACAGGGCCCAGGACAGAGCCCTGTGGTACCCCACTTGAGACATTATTCCAACTGGATGTGCTGCCATTTACGACCATTCTTTGGGTCCGATCACTAAGCCAGTTATGAATCCACCTAACAGTTGCCTTGTCCATTCCATACTTAGTCATTTTTTCAATAAGGATTGTATGAGATACTTTGTCAAATGCTTTGCTGAAGTCAAGATATACTATATCTACAGCATTTCCTTGATCCACCCAATCAGTGATACCGTCATAGAAGGAAATTAAGTTAGTCTGACATGACTTATTAGTTACAAACCCATGCTGACTCTGTTTAATCACTTCATTCTTATCCAGGTATTGACATACATGTTGTTTAATAATTTGTTCAAAGATCTTTCCTGGTATAGAAGTCAGACTCACCGGCCTATAGTTGCCTGGGTCCACCTTCTTCCCCTTTTTGAAGATAGGAACAACATTTGCTCTTCTCCAGTCTTCTGGCACTTCTCCAGCTCACCCCGCCTTGGGACCTGGGCCTGGTACTCAGGTTTCTCTGTACAGACCCCTATGCTCTAGATGAGAAGATAACCATCTCTGCCCTCACCCGTAAAACGGCCTTCCTAGTAGCCATTACCACGGCCAAAAGAATAGGGGAGATCCAGGCCCTGTCCACTAAGGACCCATATCTTCAGATAAGAGAGGATAGTATAATCCTAAGGTTAGACCCGGCATTTACCCCGAAGGTAGTCTCCTCAAAGAATCTAAACCAGGAGGTAGTGTTACCATCGTTCTGCGACAATCCCCGTAATAAAAAAGAACAGCGCCTTCACTCGCTGGACGTGAGGCGCGCAGTGCTAGACTATCTAGAAGCCACCAATAGCTGGCACATCGACCCAAACTTGTTCATCCTTTTTGGGGGTAAAAATAAGGGGAAGAAAGCCTCTAAGGCGTCTATCGCGCGCTGGATTACCTCGGTAATCTGACGCCTACCAAGCCGAGGGCGTTAGCCCGCCAGGGTCCATAAAAGCCCACTCTACAAGGGCGGTATCAGCCTCATGGGCTGAACGGGCGGGGGCCTCGGTTGACCAAATCTGTAGAGCAGCAACCTGGGCCAATCTAAATACATTCTGCAAGCACTACAAGCTTGATGTGTTGGCTGGTCAGCAGACCGCATTCGGGAGAAAAGTTCTCTAGGCGGTAATCCCACCCTGAGGAGGTGCTTTGGTACTCTCCATGGTGCTGTCAGGTGGACGTCCTGGAAAATAGGTATTAGACCTACCGGTAATGATGTTTCCAGGAGTCCATCCTGACAGCACGGGTACTTCCCTCCCTGTTATGCTATGTTGTATTTTCATATGCCATATGCTGTAATATGATTATTTCATTAAACTGTTATTAGCATCATCCACCTTGCGGTACTTGTCAAATCACTGAGGGAGAGGGGGTGGGACGTGACCTTTAACCTCTTGTGTGCTTCCTGTCCCTGTAAGGAGGAGGAGGACGTCCTCCATGGTGCTGTCAGGATGGACTCCTGGAAACATCATTACCGGTAGGTCTAATACCTATTTTTGCAATGTAACCATGGGAGTGAGGGAAAGGAGGTGATGGCACCGATAGTGATGGCAGAATGCTGACAGAGGAGCCACCCACAGAAATAAGAGTGGATGGTTGCAGAGAATGGGAGCAGCCCTGGACATATTAGTCATGGTGTGTTCAAGAAGAGTTGAAAATTGGTTTACCTTCCTGACTGATTTGGAAAACTGCTGCGTTTTTTGCAAACTTCTCTCAGCGTATTTGCAGCGTCTTTTCACCCATAGGAAACAATGGGTAACTGCAGGTTTTGCTGGGGGGGGGGGGGGGGGGGGCGGGAGCACAGTAAAAAAAAAAAAAAAAAAATGCAGTGTGTGAACATAGTCTAATATGACAGTCCGGCACTAAGTTCTCCAACCGTTAATGTATCTGGAAATCTGATTTCTTTGACAATCCTTAAGCCTTGCAGTCCTGTGCATGGTTATTTCTCTACTCTTTTTTGCTACTTTGTGACCCCGGCCTAACATTTTACGATTTCTCAAACATGCTGCATGTACCTGTGGAAGTCTAATAGATCTAATAAGTTGGTGTCATTTGTGGCGTAGAATGACTTCGGTTTTCGTGAGACATTTGCTTATATATATATATATATATATATATATATATATATATATATATATATATATATATATATATATATATATATATATATATATATATGTGTATATATATCTATATCTTTTTAATGTAACATCCTTCATTTTCAATAATCTGAAAAAAGGACTTTTATAGCTGATTTTAAAGGGTTTATTTTTTGTCTTGCATGTCTAGTCAGAGGATACAGAGATGGCGACTACACCAGGACTCCTCTACTGTTAGATTTTTGCATTGGGGCCCTGTAGCTGCAAGTTGCGCTTCTGAATGTGTGGTCAATGCCATTGACCTCTGACGCATGCGCTGTAAAGTTAGGTGCGTTAGTGTACTGGCCTTTGTCTGGTTGTGCCGGATGCTGCCAGAACTGGGTTAAAATGATGTATCCGAAATCCCAACTTGTTCCATACTTCTCCATATTCCGCCTCTTGTTCCTCCATGTTTCGTCCTGTTAGTCAAGCTTGGAGGAGCATGGAACATGAGGCGGACATATCCTTGGTACAACCTGTGAAGCCGCCAGGGTTGGACTGGCCCACCAGAGAACCGGAGAATCCTCCAGTGGTCCCTGACGTCACCTTCAGGAGAGAACCTAGTGCAAACCTTGCCGCTGCTATTGGGCTCTTGAGTGGGGGAGGAAGATGGGCCTTCAGAATTTTATATTTATATATTCCAACCGATATATACAACAATTTCAGCTCATTATAGCTAATATTAGGGCAGATATGAGATTCGGGGCATTTAAAACTTCACGTATGCTGATTATAACAAACCAGTCTACCAGTGGATAATATGCCCACAATGAATGTCATATTTACAACAGTGCTATCAATATATACCAGCACCCAGTTATGTACAAGTAGAAAACCAAGGGCTTATTTCACATATTAAGACCCAATATAAGGAACAATCTCACCCCGTATTCTCATGCACATTATCACATCAATCAGGTGGTGAGATCACGGATGGTAACTCCACTCCCAATGCGTTTCTTCCTATAGAGATTCTTCAGGGGAGTATGGGGCAATGTATAGGGGTCAGCATACATGCAGGCACTGTTGCCCACTGATACGGCACAGTGGCATGCTTACCACGCCTGTGCAGCTAATTACCTTTTGTATGCTGTGAGTCGCGTGCTTCCTGAGGTTCAAAAGACCACTTCCGGTCCCTGGAGCGCTTGGTCTCGGTCTCTGAAACAGAGAACCGGATTTGCGGTTCAAGCGATGTCACATGACAAGTCATGTGACTCTGACATCACCAAAGGTCCTGTAGTTTATATGGTTCAATGATTACCGCAGCTCACTTAATTATAAAAGGGCAGTAAATATCTCCAGTATGCCCACAATATAAAAGGTAACAGGCAATCCACCTGTCCAAAAAAAAATAAATGGATCTAATGCAATAGCATATAGAATTCCCAAACCCAGAGGAATGGTAGCGATACAATTTTACTCAGTGTTCTGCAATGGGGTCAGAATTAGGTAATCATCCAAAAGCACCACAGAAGGAAATCTAACCTTATTTATTGGTTTTATAAATATATATCTATGCCAGAGAGAACAGCACAAATTAAACCCAGAAAAGGGCAGCAGATCATATAACGGAGGGAATGACCAAATAAGGACACATTATTAAGTGTTTTAGAAAGATGTGCTCCAACTATCATCCTTTCCCTATTAGACACTACACTAAAAAAAAAAAACCTTCCTACCAGCGGAGGTTGGCACCCTAAAGACCTGCGCAATTGGCGTCCCCGCTCCACGACGGCTTTCCCTACTACAATTGCCCTAGAACACCCTTCAGAATCAAATCCTTTGGTGGGCCCAATGTTCTTCAGAGGTCCAGTAGGTAACGGGACCACTTGTACCTCCAAAACGTGGAATTGTGCATTATGATGAGTTATTGGACTGCAAATAGCCCATATATTGTCCTTGCACAGGGGCCCTTTTCTGCCCGTGTCCCCTCTGCATTGGACTGAATGACTCCTTGACCTGAATACCTCCGCCCATGGAGCTCTTTAGCTATAGGGCATACGCTACATTATAACTTTATTTTATGCACAATGCTAAAATGCTGTTTTCATACAGGAAAAGTTTGGGAAAGCTTTTGCAAAGCTGTATGGTAGTGATTAGGGGAGCGAAAATCAAATTTTAGTTTCCTTTTACCCTAATAGCTGTGTGAATAAAATCAGGGGATTCTAAGCTCTGTCCAAATATATTTTTAGGAAATGCTCATTGACCCACAATATAGACAACAATTGGCCATCAATAAGTATCCTGTAAGATTATATTCTCTCCCTCTGTTCTTCTGCCCTCCCAAATAAAGTTTCTATGCATTTTTTCTTTTTGGGAAACTGTTCACCCTCCATCCCCTAATACAGATCTAGATTTGCCATCTGGTAGAATAAGAGGTCGGGTTATTTGTTGCTGGCTGTAAATGGCTTATCGGTGCACCGGGTCGCCAACTGCACAAAGTGTGTGTGTCTGGGAGATAAGGACTTGTCTGGATACTTATTATAACAGCATCTCGTCAGAGGAGACACATGTTGTTGTTGGTTTTTTGTTTTTTTTTTTATTTTGTTGAGTTTATCTTCAAAAGGCCAGGTGCCATGTAGACCCCTGGAGCTGACGCATCTCTGCAGCGAGAGACAAAGAGCATTCGGTATTATTCTTATTGTTACAGTATCTTTTTACGGCCAAAATATTACCAAGATAGTCAAATGCACAAGTATCCATTCCCTCTGTTAGTGCAAAATCTGCAGAGGTTGGTCCAGGACTTTTTTTTTTTTTATATATTTTTTTATTAATCCTTCTATCTATTGTAATATAATTTCTGAATTAACGTCTATCCACATCAATTGCGGCTCTTGACATGACCCTTGGTCCCCTCTAATGGGGACATGCCAACCTCACCTGGTCCACTATCCAGTGCCAACTCTCCCAATCTTCAGAATCGTCACCTTTTTCCTTTTGTTTATGTTCCATTACTTTCCTTTTTTTTGTGCTATTATTTTATTGCTTGACATCTCTGATTTCAATTCAGCCGTTGATAGACCCAATATTTTTGGCTTTTTTTTCACTTCTGCCGTCATCTTGGCATCATTAAGATGCTATGGAAAAGTTTTGAAGAGTCTTTTCGGTGGCTGCTAATTGCTGCATTTAATCACTGAATCTGTATGAATCCTTCTGCTTTAACCCCTCGCAAATGTATCGGATGATTAACAGGGATTAGTTTTCATCAAAGCTCCGTTTGACCTCTGCCGGAATTCAGAGGGGCCTTTACAACATCTGAAAGGCCGGACGGGAATCTGCTGCTTTCAGGTTCTGCAATGGAGACACTAAAACCAGATGAGGATTTTATTATAATTTATGGAGTTTCTCCTTTTCAGATAATTAGATCTCTAGCAATTTCTAAGTGAAACGATAAAAAGGGACAACTGGTCTTTCACCCTTTTGTGGTTTTTTTTTTTTTTTTTTTTTTTTCCATTCAACATGGGAAACATGATGTGTTTTTTGTTTTTTTTTATCATAAAGGTTTTTATTGAGTTTTCAGAAAAAATACAAACTTCTCATACAAAAACATCAAGAACAGGAGCAATGAGTAGCAAGAGGTGGAATAACCTCGAGCCATTATTAGAATATCAATCTGGGACATTAAATACCCCTTCCAACAACAACTTGAACATAGAAGCGGGGAGAGGGGGGGGGAGGGGGAAGGGGAAGCAGCTCTACATGCATGGCATTCTTAGGCACAATCAATTTATTTATGGTGTAGGTGTCTGTATCTGGGGGAGGGCCGTTGCATAAAGGGAAGTGGCCCACGGATGCCATTGTTTAAGTCTCACCGTTCTCTTCTCTAGATTGGGGGTCAAGTTGGTTTCGTATAGCCAGTGTAGGTTGGTCCTCTCAATTAGTTCTGTTTTTGTAGGGGGGCTCACCGACCTCCACTTGTATGCCACACAGTACCTGCCGGCTATGAGAATGTGAGAAATGATATTTTTTAAAAGATCCGGGATCCCATCTAGGCCAATGTGTAGCACCGCTAAGGTTGGGTTTGGGGAAAGACGGAGACTAGTAACCTCATGGATTAGATTGAACACCTCCTGCCAGAAGTTAGATAACTTAGGGCAAAACCACCACATATGACACAAGGTGCCCCTGTGGTTGCATCCCCTCCAGCACAAAGGTGACATATGTGGGGAAAAAGAAGCCAGTTTAGTAGGGGAGTTGTACCACCGCAGATGAACCTTTAATTGCTCTATGTGATTGAGACATGAAGAGAATTTGTGGATCCATTTTGAGGCCGCGAACCATTCTTGCGACGGAAGCTGAGAGGCTAGATCTTTTTCCCATTTGAGCATATACGGCAATTGTTTGTCCGGTTCCGGGGAGTTTAGCAGGTTATGGATGTATGAAAGGCCTTTGATTTTGCTATTTTGAAAGAATTTTTTAATTGCGGCGTGGTCGGCTGTTGTGGGAACCGGTAGGTGAGGAGCGGACTGAAGGAAGTGACGTATTTGAAAAAACTGGAATAAACTGTGTCGGGGGAGGTTAAATTTAACACACATTTCTGAGTACGGGAGTAGGACGCCTTCTCTATAGAGATCTGCTAGGGTAATTGGACCTCCACGTGTCCAGGCGGCAAGATTCAAATTCGGAATGAAGGCTTCCAGCGATCTAAGGGGAAGGCTGGGACCTAGAGCCTGTGACACTGGCTTGCTCCATAAGGACCAAGCTTTCTTTAGAGCTGCTGTGGTGGGTAGAAGATCGCCGGGGGGCGAAGGGGTTAGGAGCAGGGAGTCTATGAATTGAGGAAACATGATGTTTTATATTGCATCTGGTTTTGTTTTATTTGTTCCAGAACCAGTTTGTTTGTTTTTTAATGTTGGAGACATTACAAACGTAACGGCTAGACATGAGGGGATCCATACACACTGATATCAAGAAGAACTGTATGCATTTAGCTCCTCAGCTCCCCCTAGTGGTGGCTGCATGGACCTAGAATTCTATCAATAAACTCTCTGATCTTCGCAGAGGAATTTTGTACCAGACAAACTGAGGTCTAAGCTGTAAAAAAACAAAAAAAATCCTTTTACAGTCCCAAGAATAATGTATGACATTTTAATAAAACTGCATACACATGCTGTAAAATATATCTGCAGGGTAAATTGACAAGAGTGGCGGGTTTGAGATCCTCAGCAGGTAAATTTATGCTGCACACTTAGGTTTAAACTTCACCTTTTTCAATGCAAATGTGCTGCTGTAAGTGATGTTGTGCGGTCCGGGGTCCACAGTGGAGATGCTACATGGGAATTTAGACTTCTAATGATCTTTATATTGAAGTGTGAGTTTTGATGACACTTTACAGAATACATTCTATACCTACAGGACTAACAATCTGTCAATCTTGCCATACAAAACAAATTATTTGACTTTGGGAATCTTCCAAAACTTTGGACATGGATGGGCTTCAGAAGTTAATATCTTTCTAAGTGGTGCTTATCAATTTGTTTTTAGGCTGCTTTTCGGGTCTGCATCATCAGGATCTATCATTGGAAGCCATGGCTTATAAAGTATTCTTAAATCCACCTTTTCTAGATCTGCCCTCTTTACTTTACAGGTCTGCTTGTTCAGTTTCTCTGGTTTAAAAGGATCATCCACTTTTTGAGTATTTTTTTTTTTTTCCCTTAAATGCATAGGGTTAAAACTAATTTTTTTCACTTAGTTTTTTGTTTTTCAATAAATATTTTGCACAGTTTGCCTTCTATATCCTCTTTGCTGCCCTGTCTATTGCGGTCTGCAGAATGAGTTAACTGAAAATCCACCAGTGTGCCCGTTCTGATGGGAGAGCTTGAACTGTCATTTTCTGAGCTCTTCTCAACTGATTTGACCCCAGACTGCATCAAAGTTGAATGTGCAGGAAAATAAAGCCGAATTGTAAAAAAACAGTGTTATGAACCCCAATGGGGAAAAATTACTTTTATATCCAAATACCTGCACTTACGGTAAGTAAAAAAATATTCCCAAAGGGGGGTAACCTCTTTTGAAGCATTTCACAACTTTTATCTTGCATAAACATATTGGAATATATAAACCTACAAATCTGTTTCTGGAATGTGAAGTTTCACACTTCACCTCCTGCAAAAGCTTTCAGTTCTGTTATAGCCCTACTGTGGAATTTACAAAATGTTTAACGAGGTATCTGACTAATACTATATATTTTTTTTTTTTTTTTTTTTCAGGACACAGCTGGGCAGGAAAGATACCGGACCATCACCACCGCATATTACAGAGGGGCAATGGGGTTCATACTGATGTATGACATCGCCAACGAGGAGTCGTACAATGCTGTGCAGGACTGGTACGTCCTCCTGGTAGCTCCTTCTATTGTTAGTTGCCTATAGAGCCTCAATCACACATTAGTTTCTCATCTGAGTGCTCTCTGTGTTTTTCATGGATAGCACTCGCAGTTATGACAGTTCATGAGGTCATTCACATGTCAATTTTTTTTTTTTTCCCCTCAGATCGAATGTTCCATGTGAAATCATGGAGACATGTCTGATATTGATCTGAGTGTCTGATCAAAATCAGCAATGCAAGTCTATGGGTCCGGGAAAATATCTGACAGCATTCGGCTGCCATGCATGTGCTGTCCATTTTTCACTGAGTAATGGAGAGGAAAAGGTGGAGAAATTCTTCTTCTTTTTCTTCTTTTTCTTTTTCTTCCTGTTGGGTGTTATTTTCCTAGGTCAGAAACCTTCCTTAATCCCTGGCTGAGAATAGGATTTTAGAGTCCAGTGTTTTTATTTATTTATTTTTTTTAAACCACACTGGGGGCCCCAGTACTTTTACTCACCATCTAAGGCTATGTGCACACGCTGCGGATTTTTCGGCACGGATTTTGCAAAAGCTGCAGTTAAATCCGCAGGTCAAAAGACCTGCGGGTTTGACCTGCAGTTTATCATCTCTACAATGGAGGAGATGGTAAACCGCTGTGGAATCCACAGAAAAGTGACGTGTCAAATCTTTCTGCGGATTAGAGACCGCAGAAAATTCCGTACCGTGTGCACTGCGGTTTCCATTTTCCATAGGTTATTATGGTACTGTACAACGCAGCAGATTCTGCTGCGGACCCTCAGGGCCAAATCGGCTACGGATCCACAGCAAAATCTGCAGCGTGTGCCCATACCCTTAGGGTATGTGAACACGATGCAGATTAGTCTGCACAAAATCTGCATCTCTTGGCAGAAAATGCTTGCGGAATTGATGCGGATTGTAATGCGTTTTTGGTGTGCGGATTTGTGAATTTTCTCCCTTGTGCCGAGAGAGAGAGAGAGAGAGAGAGAGAGAGTGTTTTTATGTGCCAGAATGGAAAACGCATGCTACGGGAAAAGAAAAACCTGCTAATCTGCGCGGATTTCTCTGCAGCATGTGCACAGCAGTTCTTCAATTACCATAGACTTGCATTGCCTGTGCACTACACTGCGGATTTGATGAAAATCCGCGCGGAAAAAAACGCTGCGGATCCACATCAAAATCCACAACGTGTGCACGTAGATTCTGTTCACACCTTTTTAACGGTGTTCAGCATACGATTCTCATGCACACTGTAAACGTATCCATATAGTAGGAGCGGATATTGAAGGTCAAGGGCCCCTGTGCAGGACTTGTCTAGGGTCACCCCCGTCCGTCATGCATATTGACATTAACCTTACAAATTCACTCATAAACATATATACACATTTCCACATTGCACAAATATAGTAAATACAAAAATATATTTTCCTGCAGTTTCTACTAAAGAATGCAAAAAAACAAACAACAAACTAAACCAAGTAGGGCGGCAATATACTGTAAAGTTTATAATTTAATCCTTTTTCTGATGGAAATTTTAGTGATGCGCTCGAGACTTTGTTCCACCTTCTAACATTTCTAGCCATAAATAATGGCTTTTTTACAATTTTTTTTTTTTTTATTTTAAAGGGTTATTTCCCATCTCCATAGACTGATACTGTCAGACGGCTTTGTAGACACAAGCTGTTTTGCAATTTACTGATTATTAACATTTTCAGCCGATCATGAGATATTACCACCTTTGTTTATAGCTCATTGTCTTGGAAACCGACCACCGCTGCTGGTTCTCTTGTAAGCAAGTGTAGGATTACAAGGTAACTGCACTCTCCAGCAAGACCACCAGCTTCAAAATGAGAAGTTCAATAGAAAAAGGCTGGCAAGCACTGTGCAGGTTCTGTAGTCTAAACAGCGGTGGTCGGTTTCCAAGTCAACGAGCTGTAAACAAAAGGAAAAAGTGCTAATATCTCAAGAATGGCTGAAAATTGTAATAAGGAGAAAACTGCAATTATTTTGCAAATCTAAAACCCAGATTTAATTGCCAAATTTAAAGGAATTTTCTGTATGCGTTCAGTCCGTCGCTTATTACACTTGTTTTATTCTTTGTTTTATTAGGGCTACACAGATAAAGACTTACTCCTGGGACAACGCACAAGTCATTTTGGTGGGAAATAAATGTGATATGGAAGAAGAGCGGGTGATAGCGACTGAAAAAGGGAAGCACCTCGCCGATCAGCTCGGTATGTTCTGTGCTGCAGCACCCCCTGCTGGGTACAAGATGCATTACAGTCTGTTATTGCTGAAATTATCTCTTGTGTGGTGCATTGGAGTCAGTCTGCAGGTGCTTTTTTTGCACATGGGGGAAAAAAAAATATCTATAAATGCAAATGATTTAAAAATAGAACCAAAACTAAAATTGCCATTATTTATGAAGCACCATCTGATATATAGATCCTTGTGTTAGTATTAGGGGGGGAGATGTATATATATATATATATTAATAAGAATTTTAATTTCTTTATATATAATGAAATTAAAATTATTATAATATAATCTTAATCAAATATATTTATTAGAACATTAAATGATATAAGAATTTCAAATGTATACATTCTACTAAATGTGGCTAAAAGGTTTGAGATCATACAATGAGAAGTAATATTACTGCTATGTCCTTCATATACACTAACATTTACAACAATAGATTCTGGGCATTTTTTACCCAATTCATCATTTTTGCGTTATTTTTTTTTTTTTTTTTTTCTTTATTTTTTGTCTTGTGGTATTTGTCAATTTTTGTTTCTGCTCCAGATTGTTCAATATGACGGTTCATTAATTTTTACAGAAAATAAAAAACTTTCTTTTTTGTTTAACCTTTTTTTTTTTTTTTTTTTTACTTTTTTTAGTTGCATGTTTTGTTTAATATATTGTAATTTCTGTGTAAATATTTCAGATCTGCATGAAAGAACTCCTTGCCGTGGGAGTGGAGAACATTTCCCCCAAATTTATAGTCTTTAAAAAAAAAAAAAAAAAAAAAAAAAAAAAGCAGTTGATGAATCACCTAAAACATCAAGAAACCCTAAAACTCATCCAATATGGCAATTCTGGGAGAAAAAAAACCCAGGTGAAGCAAATGTAAAATTATTATTTTAATTTGTGCCTTCCTGAAAGTCTAAGGTGCAAATTCAAAAACAGGTGAAAAACACCAAAAAACAGACAGAGCAAATACAATAATGAATCAGGTCCTCTTAGCTTTTTAGGTCCCTGGCAATGGCCAATAACTAAAGCAGAGTGTTACATAATGCACTTTTCTTGGCTGTTGAAGGCTACAGCTGCTCCTTTAAATCTGCAATCAATTAATTTTGTATAGGTGTCGTAATTCTTCTTTCTCTTTCTAGGCCACCAGAATATATATTGCCCTTCCCACTGACTTGTCTCCAGGACACCTTACTTTTTTTATGGAGCAAAAGTTTTCCAAAGTGGATAATTGCTATAAACTAACGGTTTGCATTGATTTTGTAGGATTTTGCAGAACTCTACGCTGCAGATGTTCCACTACTGTTGGAAAAGTTCTAGTCATCCCATTTAATAGGGCGACAAATGAACTTCTGTGGTGCCTGACTGAGCCCTGCCGTGATTGGTTTCCTTTCAGAGTGATTATTACAGGGTTGATGCCTCATGTCCCCACATCATCCTCTTCCACTCGCTCGGATCAGCAGTTGAGGACAATGGCAGCTGATGGCTTAGTATAAAAGTTACAAGCTCCGAGTCAGCTGAAAACTGCGCTTCTTCATTCTGATCCTTCCAGTTGATTGTGTGCATTGTGTCAGCGCTCTATAGAAGATCACAGTCATCAGTCTACATTGTAACACTCTGTATCCAGCAGCACCGACCCATACCGTACATCGGGGAGGCCAGCGCTGCATACCGACACCTTACAACATGTTACACATCCAAACATAGCCATTAACGGGCAGGGGCAGACATAGAAATCATGGGGTCCCATAGCAAAAGTCCTAATTGGGCTCCACCCAAAAAATAAATACATTCAGGGGAACAGAAGAGCATATACTACAATTTGGCAGCCCTTACAAAGTAATTCTGCCCCTATTGAATCCCCTTAGCGTTCCCACACACTATAATGGTTAATGGCCCCCCCACATAGCCCGCCGGACAGTATAATGACCCCCACACAACCTTCCACATAGTATAATGGCCCCTCAAATAGTCCTCCACATAGTATGATGGCCCCTCAAATAGTCCTCCACATAGTATGATGGCCCCATAAATAGTCCTCCACATAGTATGATGGCCCCATAAATAGTCCTCCACATAGTATGATGGCCCCATAAATAGCCCTCCACATAGTATGATAGCCCTCCACATAGTATGATGGCCCCATATAGTCCTCCACATAGTATGATGGCCCCTCAAATAGCCCCATAAATAGTCCTCCACATAGTATGATAGCCCCATAAATAGTCCTCCACATAGTATGATGGCCCCATAAATAGCCCCATAAATAGCCCTCCACATAGTATGATGGCCCCATAAATAGTCCTCCACATAGTATGATAGCCTTCCGCATGTCTATCCAGACATTTGTTGGGAATCTCTCTCAGGCAAAACTAACAGGTCAAGGAAATTCTTATCCTCTCTTGCTGACAACTTTATCTTCCAAAAGGTAAGGGAGAAAACAAGGGGAACTGCTACCTTGGATCTAATCCTTATAAACAGGGAGGAAATGGTTGAGGAGGTAAAAGTGGCTGGGACCCTAGGAGGTAGCGACCATGCTATTTTAGAATTTTGGATAACTAGAGGCGGAAGACCTGTGAAGACTCAGACGTCAAGGTTATATTTCAGAAAGGCAGATTTTAAGGGATTCAGAAAGAGAATTGGAGGGATCCAATGGCTGGATATCCTTAAAGACAAAAATGTCCAGGAAGGATGGGAAATCTTGAAAAATGAAATTCTCAAAGCACAGTTGTTAACAATTCCGAAAAGAGGGAAGAATAGGAAGCATTTAAGGAAACCAGGATGGATGAACACAGAACTTAAGCACATGCTAAAAAGGAAGAAAAAAATGTTTATAAAATGGAAAGAGGGAGGCATATCTAAAGAAGAATATAATGCTGTCTGCAGAACCTGCAGGGCACAAATCAGATTAGCTAAAGCTGAAAATGAATTGAGGCTTGCAAGAGATGTCAAAAGCAATAATAAAGGATTTTGGGGATATGTCAAAAGTAAAAGAAAAGTCAAAGATGCTATAGGATTTTTACAGGATGAAAATGATGCAATGGTAAGACAGGATGTTGAGAAGGCTGAACTTTTAAATTCCTATTTTGCATCTGTTTTCTCTCAGAAAGGAAATGTAACATCAACTGTTATTCACTGTCCTATTAAGGGAATAGAAGAATCCAGGATATCTATAAACAGAAAGATAGTGAGGAAACACTTAGCTAGCCTAAATGAATTCAAGTCTCCAGGTCCAGATGAATTACACCCCAGAGTACTGAAGGAGATAGCAGAAGAAATTTTTGAACCCCTCTCTATAATCTTTGAAAATTCTTGGAGAACAGGAGAAGTGCCAGAAGACTGGAGAAGAGCAAATGTTGTTCCTATCTTCAAAAAGGGGAAGAAGGTGGACCCAGGTAACTATAGGCCGGTGAGTCTGACTTATATACCAGGAAAGATCTTTGAACAAATTATTAAACAACATGTATGTCAATACCTGGATAAGAATGAAGTGATTAAACAGAGTCAGCATGGGTTTGTAACTAATAAGTCATGTCAGACTAACTTAATTTCCTTCTATGACGGTATCACTGATTGGGTGGATCAAGGAAATGCTGTAGATATAGTATATCTTGACTTCAGCAAAGCATTTGACAAAGTCTCTCATACAATCCTTATTGAAAAAATGATTAAGTATGGAATGGACAAGGCAACTGTTAGGTGGATTCATAACTGGCTTAGTGATCGGACCCAAAGAGTGGTTGTAAATGGCTGCACATCCAGTTGGAAGAATGTCTCAAGTGGGGTACCACAGGGCTCTGTCCTGGGCCCTGTATTGTTCAACATCTTTATCAACGATTTAGATGAAGGCATTGAGGGTAAACTGATTAAATTTGCTGATGACACAAAGCTAGGAGGGATAGCTAATACTAGAGAAGAGAGAGAGAGGATTCAAAAAGATTTAAATAAACTGGAGAAGTGGGCAGCAACAAACAGAATGGTTTTTAACAGGGAGAAATGCAAAGTACTACATCTGGGCAATAAAAATGGAAAAAGCATATATAGAATGGGAGGAATAGGGCTAAGTGACAGCACATGTGAAAAAGACTTGGGTATACTAATAGATCACAGACTGAATATGAGTCAACAGTGTGATGCAGCAGCAAAAAAGGCAAATGCAATTCTAGGATGTATTAACAGAAGCATACAGTCTAGATCACGTGAAGTCATTATTTCCCTCTACTCCTCTTTGGTCAGACCTCATCTGGAATATTGTGTCCAGTTTTGGGCACCACATTTTAAAAAAGACATCAACAAACTGGAGCAAGTTCAGAAAAGAGCGACCAGAATGGTGACCGGTCTGCAAACCCTGTCTTATGAGGAAAGGTTGCAGGATTTGGGAATGTTTAGTTTGCAAAAGAGAAGACTGAGAGGAGACTTAATAGCTGTCTACAAATATCTAAAGGGCTGTCACATTGTAGAAGGATCAACTTTATTCTCATTTGCACAAGGAAAGACTAGAAGCAATGGGATGAAACTGAATGGGAGGAGACAGATTAGATATTAGAAAAAACTTTTTGACAGAGTGATCAATGAGTGGAACAGGCTGCCACGAGAAGTGGTGAGTTCTCCTTCAATGGAAGTCTTCAAACAGAGGCTGGACAGACATCTGACTGGGATGATTTAGCGAATCCTGCTTTGAGCAGGGGGTTGGACCAGATGGCCCAGGAGGTCCCTTCCAACTCTACGATTCTATGATGGCCCCATATAGTCCTCCACATAGTATGATGGCCCCGTCAAATAGTCCTCCACATAGTATGATGGCCCCATAAATAGTCCTCCACATAGTATGATAGCCCCATAAATAGTCCTCCACATAGTATGATTGCCCTCAAATAGCCCTCCACATAGTATGATAGCCCTCCACATAGTATGATAGCCCCATTAATAGTCCTCCACATAGTATGATAGCCCCACAAATAGACCTCCACATAGTATGATAGCCCGATAAATAGTCCTCCACATAGTATGATAGCCCTCCACATAGTATGATAGCCCCATAAATAGTCCTCCACATAGTATGATGGCCCCTCAAATAGCCCCATAAATAGTCCTCCACATAGTGTGATGGCCCCTCAAATAGCCCCATAAATAGTCCTCCACATAGTATGATGGCCCCTCAAATAGCCCCATAAATAGTCCTCCACATAGTATGATAGCCCTCCACATAGTATGATGGCCCCATAAATAGTCCTCCACATAGTATGATGGCCCCATAAATAGTCCTCCACATAGTATGATGGCCCCATAAATAGTCCTCCACATAGTATGATGGCCCCATAAATAGCCCTCCACATAGTATGATAGCCCTCCACATAGTATGATGGCCCCATATAGTCCTCCACATAGTATGATGGCCCCTCAAATAGCCCCATAAATAGTCCTCCACATAGTATGATAGCCCCATAAATAGTCCTCCACATAGTATGATGGCCCCATAAATAGCCCCATAAATAGTCCTCCACATAGTATGATGGCCCCATAAATAGTCCTCCACATAGTATGATGGCCCCTCAAATAGCCCTCCACATAGTATGATAGCCCATAAATAGTCCTCCACATAGTATGATAGCCTTCCGCATAGTATGATGGCCCCATATAGTCCTCCACATAGTATGATGGCCCCGTCAAATAGTCCTCCACATAGTATGATAGCCCCATAAATAGTCCTCCACATAGTATGATGGCCCCGTCAAATAGTCCTCCACATAGTATGATGGCCCCATAAATAGTCCTCCACATAGTATGATGGCCCCATAAATAGTCCTCCACATAGTATGATGGCCCCATAAATAGTCCTCCACATAGTATGATGGCCCCATAAATAGCCCTCCACATAGTATGATGGCCCCTCAAATAGCCCTCCACATAGTATGATAGCCCCACAAATAGCCCTTCACATATTGTAATGGCCCCACAAATAGTCCTCCACATAGTATAATAGCCCCATAAATAGCCGTCTACATAGCCTATATGATAGCGCCCCATAGGACTCAAAACGTATGATGGTCTCCAAATAGCCCTTCACATAATATTATGGCCTCCACATAGTATGATGACTCTATAAATAGTCCTCTACATAGTATGATGGCCCCACAAATAGACCTCTACATAGAATGACCCCACAAATGGCATCCTCATTGTATGTTGGCCACCACAAAGAGTTCATTGATGAAAAAAAAATTCCCATTCTTCCTCTTCTCTAGTCTATGCGGCATGAGGTAATGACTTAATCACGTCTATGGGCTGACAGCAATGGTCAGAATGGATGTGTCCGCGCATGCACAGAGCATTTCTTTTTCCAGGGCTTGCAGAAGAAAGCCAAATGCAGCATTTCAGAGTCCCGATCGTGGGATCTGTGGGGGCGTTTCAGAGTCCCGATCGTGGGATCTGTGGGGGCGTTTCAGAGTCCCGATCGTGGGATCTGTGGGGGCGGTTCAGAGTCCCGATCGTGGGATCTGTGAGGGCGGTTCAGAGTCCCGATCGTGGGATCTGTGAGGGCGGTTCAGAATCCCCACCGATCAGAAAGTTATCATCTATGTTGGGAATAAACCTTGTAAAATCAGTAGCTTTCAAAGTTCACCACAAAACCGTTAATTCCATTTTAAAATCATAGTAAATTGCATGGGGTTTTGCTATGCAGCACACAACTGCAGCGTCTGAACGCCTTAGCCTTTATCTGGATACAGGCAGAAGTGAATCCTTGCCATGCACAGACAGTAATGAATAATCTAATCCTTTAACATTGGCATTTTACAGTCCTGTCATTTACAAGGCTGCCACACTGACTCTCTGCAGACATGGATCTGCTTAGTCACTGGATGGAGGAATATATTTTCCTATTAACGACTTTAATCGTAAATGACAGTTTGATTATGAGTAGGAAAGTGGTTTGCCTGCAGCTGTGCATACACAGGATGAGGCTTCATTACAGAAAATGAATATATTTATTTATTTCTATAATTAAAATTTTTATCTTTTGAATTCTTTATTTTTACCTTTTATAAAGTTAAACTACTTTCAGGAGTCAGAAATTTGGTATAGTCATTTTAATATCGGCTAGAAGGTAGATTTGAAAAGTAGTCAACATCACCCCCAAAAAATAAAATTAAACCACTTTAGGGGACCCCTATACAAAATATTACACTTAGCACTGATTTTGCTAATTTAATTTTACATAGCCAGTCATTTTTTCTTTATGTAACTGAAGGCTCCTCGGTGCACCCTTGGCGAGGCCAAGAGCTCCGTGCACCATTCTGCCTTCTCCATTGCAATCCTCCACACACCCCAGTGTGGCGATTGACAGCACTTGCTTTGAAACGCTGCCTGGATTGAATCCTGAACCCTGCATACACTGACACTGCAGGAGCCAAGAGCACACAGTGTAAGTGCAGGGGTACTCTCCTTCCTCTCTCCTGTCTGCAGCTGTGTTTGTGTGCCCCCTGCAGTGTCAGAGTGGGCTCATTCTCATCTTCCTCTTCTGTCTCCATCGGCTGCTTGTTATTCTGTGATCCTGTATGCAGAAAGCAACCGCTGCGGGCAGAGAAGGATAAGCCATGCCTATGTTGATGCTGTGTGCTCTTGGCACATGCAGTGTCAGTGTGTTCAGTGCTGAGGATTCAATTAAGGCTTCAAAGTGCGTGATGTCAATCTCTCCATATGGGGACTTGTAATTGGAATGGTGTGGTGAGTCTTTAGCCACACCAAGGGCGCACCGAGGAGCCCTCATCCTAGTTCTCAATAAATTATGGCAATAAGGAAAGTCAAAGTGAGATGTAAGATTTCGGGTGGAGCTACAAGTCAATTCTGGCCACAACACAGGCTGCATGGCCAAAGATCGCTCCGTTTAAGTGCTACTTTGCCGGAGAACCATGACCCCTAGGATACCGCGAGAAGCAAGTTGCAAAAACCCAATTGGTTCTGAAATCTTTGCAATTTTTAATCACTGTAACTTAGGGGTCAAAATGCAAATTTATCCACCTGCATTATGTTACGATGTAGCAGCCACGTGACAGTCGCCATCTAGCCTTACTCTATACCAGTGGTTGCCAAACTCCAGTCCTAGTGGACCCCAACAGGTCATGTTTTCAGGATTTCCATAGTGTTACATGTGAGAGAATTCCTGATGCCTTGATGATACTTCCATCACCTGTGAAATACTAAGGAAATCCTGAAAACATGACCTGTTGGGGTCCGCGAGGACTGGAGTTTGGGAACCACTGGTCTATACAAAAGCGTGAAGTCTGTGTGACTACAGCTCTGGAGTATCAGACCACGTGACATGGCAATTTTATTTTTTATCGTTTTAATAGGGTTTGAATTTTTTGAAGCAAGCGCCAAGGAGAACATACAGGTGAAGCAGGTCTTTGAGCGGCTTGTGGATATCATCTGTGAAAAGATGTCGGAGAGTCTGGACAATGAGCAATCAGCAGCCACCGGTGCGAAAAACCTCCGCTTTACAGACTCCGACGTCCACATGCAGCAAAAATGTTCATGTTAATCTGTTTCTCTTGGAGCAAGCGGTGCTGCCCGAACTGTACGCCATCTTACCGATTCCACTCACTGTTGGGTAAAACGTTACCAGTCTGTGCTGGGGATAAGATGTCATCAACAATCCATTATTGCCCAACTCATGTTCCCGGATACAATGGCTGGAATCTGATTCCACAAATCTGAATATCAGCCTCGGACGTAACTGACCTATAAGTAGTAACGATGGGAGACCCTCTTAATATGTAATTGTATGGAAAAGTGACTGCAGTCCTGTGTGTGCTGTCATTTTGTGAACCAGACTTAGTTTTTTGAAACACTTGTGCTTTTATGACCGATGTGTAAAATTGGGTGCAGTTTTTTAAATGTCATAGAAATGTACATATATAAATATATTTCCATCTGCCGACAATAAAATTATTTGTTAGAAAGTTAAACTTGTTTTATTATTTTTCCAATAGAAGAAAAAAAAAATTGTTGCTTCTTCTCCAATTAAGTTTACAGTGAATTGTCGTCAGATAATGACCTGGTGTTTAAGTTTTTGTTTATATCCTATTTATTAAATACAGTAGGTGCACAAAGTATTCCGACCCCTTTTAAATTTTTCACTCTGTTTCATTGCAGCCATTTGGTAAATTCAAAAAAGTTTTTTTTTTCTCATTAATGTACACTCTGCACCCCATCTTGACTGCAAAAAACAAATGTAGAAATTTTTGCAAATTTATAAAAAAAAAAAAATGAAATATCACATGATCATAAGTATTCAGACCCTTTGCTCAGACACTCATATTTAACCCCTTAGTGACAGAGCCAATTTGCAGCTTAATGACCAGGCCAATTTTTACAATTCTGACCACTGTCACTTTGAGGTTATAACGCTGGAAGCTTCAAAGGATCCCGCTGAATCTGAGATTGTTTTTCTCATGACATATTTTACTTCATGTTAGAGGCAAAATTTCTTCGATATGACTTGCGTTTATGAAAAAAAAACAAATACGGTGAAAATTTAGCAATTTTTAACTTTTATGCCCTTAAATCAGAGATGTCACAAAAAAATACTCAAATAACATTTCCCACATGTCTGCTTTACATCATCCCAATTTTGGAACCAAATTTTTTTTTTTTTGGTTAGGAAGTTATAAGGGTTAAAAGTTGTCCAGCAATTTCTCATGTTTACAACAAAATTTACAAAACCATCTTTTTTAGGGACCACCTCACATTTGAAGTCACTTTGAGAGGTCAATATGACCGAAAATACCCAAAAGTGACACCATTCTAAAAAACTGCACCGCTCAGGCTGTGTGCCCACGTAGCGATTTTTAAGTGTTTTTGCCGCGATTTTCGGAGCGAAAACGCTGCAAAAACGTTTAAAAATCGTGTACAGAACGCCCCCCCATGCATTCCTATGGCATTCCGCACATGCTGTGCTAATGCTGCGCTTTTTTCTGCGGCGGAATCGCATCGCGGAAAAAAATCGCAGCATGCTCATTCTTTTGTGTGGAATCGCAAAGAATTGCTGCGATTCCGCACCCATAGGAATGCATGAGAATCGCTTACTTCCCGCATGTGGCTATGCCCACCATGCGGGAAGTGAAGCGTCTCATGTGTGGTTGGTACCCACGGTGTGGAGGAGAGGAGACTGTCCTCCAGGCCCTGGGTACCATACCCCTGTAAAAAAAAAAATAAAAAAAAAATCGGGGTATATTTACCTTCCGGTGTCCCGCGCTGCATTCCCGGCCTAAGCGTTCCCAGTAATGCCTTGCGGCAAGGCCCTGTAATGACTTAGTCTCGTGTGACTCTAGCGGTCTCGCGAGATCGCTATAGCAACGTGAGACTACGTCATCACAGGTCTCGCAAGGCATTACTGGGAACGCTGTGGCCCGGGAATGCAGCGCGGGATGCCGGAAGGTAAATATACCCTGATTTATTTATTTTTTTTTTTTTAAATTTTATTTTTTGCATTTTAACATCCTATCTTTTACTATTGAAGCCGCATAGGCGGCCTCAATAGTAAAAACCTGGTCACACTTGTCAAACACTATGTTTGACAAGTGTGACCAACCTGTCAATCACTTTCCAAGCGATGCTTCAAATCGCTTGGAAAGTGCTTGAATATCGCAGGCGAAAATCGTGGCAAAATCGCGGTGAAATCGCGTGGAAAAAAACGCGCGATTTTTGGGAAGGAGTTCGGTTTTTAGTGAGCGTTTTAAAACGCTACGTGGGCACATAGCCTTAAGGTGCTCAAAACCACACAAGAAGTTTATTAACCCTTTACATGCTTCACAGGAACTGAAGCAATGTGGAAGGAAAACATTAACTTTTTTTAAAACATTTTTACTTCAGAACCAATTTTTTTTTTTTTTTTTTTTTTTTTTTTATTTTCACAAGTGTAAAAAGAGAAAATGAACCGCAAAATTTGTTGTGCAATTTCTCCTGAATACGCCGATACCCCATATGTAGGGGTAAACCACTGTTTGGGCGCATGGCAGAACTCAGAAGGGAAGGAGCGCCGTTTGACTTTTTCAATGCAGAATTTGCTGGAATTGAGATTGGACGCCATATCGCGTTTGCAGAGCCCCTGATGTGCCTAAACAGTGAAAAAAAAAAAAACCCACAAGGAACTTATCTAGATGTGTGGTGAGCACTTTGAACCCCCAAGTGCTTCACAGAAGTTTATAATGCAGAGCCGTGAAAATTAAAAATCTCTATTTTCCACAAAAATGATTTTTTTAGCCTGCTATTTATTTTCACAAGGCTAACAGGAGAAATTGGACCACAAAAGTTGTTGTGCAATTTGTCCTGAATACATTGATGCCCCATATGTGGGGGGGGACCACTGTTTGGGCGCATGGGAGAGCTCTGAAGGGAAGGAGCGCCATTTTGGAATGCAGACTTTGATGGAATGTTATGCGGGTGTCATGTTGCGTTTGCAGAGCCCCTGATGTGCCTAAACAGTAGAAACCCCCCACAAGTGAACCCATTTTGGAAACTAGACCCCCCCCCCCCCCCAAGAAGCTTACTGATGTGTGGTGAGCACTTTGAACCCTAAGTGCTTCACAGAAGTTTATAACGCAGAGCCATGAAAATAAAACTTTTTTCTACAAGTTATTTTTTAGCCCACAATTTTTTTATTTTTATTTTCCCAAGGGTAACAGGAAAAATAGGACCCTCAAAGTTGGTATGCAATTTGTCCTGAGTACGCTGATGCCCCATATGTTGGGATAAACCACTGTTTGGGCACACGTCTGAGCTCGGAACGGAGGGAGCACCATTTGGCTTTTTGAACGCAAAATTGGCTGGAATCAATGATGGCGCAATGCAGCGTTTGGAGACCCCCTGATGTACCTAAACAGTGTAAACCCCTCAATTCCAGCTCCAACCCTAACCCCAACACACCCCTAGCCCTAATTCCAACCCTAGCCCTAAAGGAAAAATGAAAATATATTTTCTTTATCTCATTATATTTCCCTAACTAAGGTGGTGATAAAGGGGGGGGGTTATTTACTTTTTTTGTTTTTATTTTGATCACTCTGATAGGGTTTATCAGAGTGATCAAAATGTACCTTGAATGAAATCTGCCGATCGGCAGATTTTGGCGAGCGCACTACGCATGCGCCTGCCATTTTCTAACCGGAATAAGATGGAGGCGCCCATGGAGGGGGAACATGCGGGCCGAGGATCACCGGGGGGTAGGGGACCCTATTTCTCCTCTGATGTGTGATCACATCAGAGGAGAGAGAAATTAAATGGCACATTGGTCTTTTTTTTTTTTTTTGCAGTCGCCGTTATACGCAAAAGCAGGGTAGGTAAAAACCGACCCTAATCATGTTATATGGGGTCTTGGCTACCCCCGGCAACCAAGAGCCTGGAGAAAATCCGACCCTGGGGGGCGCTATACACTTTTTCCACTGCGCCGTTAACGGCGCTGTGGTTTAAGTACCCTTAACTACCGATGTTAAAAGGCGTATCGGCGGTGGTTAAGGGGTTAAGTCACATGCTGTCCATTTTCTTGTGATCCTCCTTGAGATGGTTCTACTCCTTCATTGGAATCCAGCTGTGTTTACTTAAACTGATAGGTGTGTGTCTTTACAAATCAAGTACTGTATATATGAGCGCACAGTGCATGTCAGACCAAATGAGAATCATGAGGTCAAAGGAACCTGACCAAGGAGCTCAGAAACAGAGTTGTGGCAAGGCACAGATCTGGCCTAGGTTACAAAATTTCTGCAGTACGTGAGGTTCCTAAGAGCACAATGGCCTCCATAATCCTTAAATGGAAGAAGTTTGGGACCACCAGAAGTCTTCCTAGACCTGGCTGTCCAGCCAAACTGAGCAATCGTGGGAGAAGAGCCTTGGTGAGAGGTAAAGAACCCCACGATCACTGTGGCTGAGCTCCACGGATGCAATAGGGAGATGGGAGAAAGTTCCACAAAGTCAACTATCACTGCAGCCCTCCACCAGTCGGGCCTTTATGGCAAAGTGGCCCGACGGAAGCCTCTCCTCAGTGCCAGACATATGAAAGCCCACAAAGCGTTTGCTAGAAAACACATGAACTACTTCTCTGGTCTGATGAGACGAAGATAGAACTTTTTGGTGATAATTCTAAGCGGTATGTGTAAAGAAACCAGGCACTGCTCATCACCTGCCCAATACAATCCCAACAGTGAAACATGGTGGTGGCAGCATCATGCTATGGGGGTTTTTCAGCTGCAGGGACAGGATGACTGGTTGCTATTGAAGGAAACATGAATGCGGCCAAGTACAGAGATATCCTGAATGAAAACCTCTTCCAGAGTGCTCTGGACCTCAGACTAGGCCGAAGGTTCACCTTCCAACAAGACAATGACACTAAGCACACAGCTAAAATAACAAAGGAGTGGCTTTAGAACAACTCTGTGACCATTCTTGACTGGCCCAGCCAGAGTCCTGACCTAAACCCAATAGAGCATCTCTGGAGAGACCTGAAAATGCCTGTCCACCAACGTTCACCATCCAACCTGACGGAACTGGAGAGGAACCCCAAATCCAGGGGTGAAAAACTTGTTGCTTCAATCTCAAGAAGACTCATGGCTGTACTAGCTCAAAAGGTGCGTCTACTCAACACTGAGCAAAGGGTCTGAATACTTATGACCATGTGAGATTTCAGTTTTTCTTTAATAAATTTGCAAAAATTTCTACATTTGTTTATTTTCAGTCAAGATGGGGTGCAGAATGTACATTAATGAGAAAAAAAAAAATGAACTTTTTTGAATTTACCAAATGGTTGTAATGAAACAAAGTGACAAATGTAAAGGAGTCTGAATACTTTCTGTACCCACTGTATAAAAAATTATCCTGCAATTTTCAGTCGCCTTTAGACTCCTACTTCCTCTTGTTTTGAGAAGTTTTCAGCAGGCTCATTATCAGCAGGGGCAGGATTACAATGACAGGTTACACTTCTATGCACAGCTGATAACACTGGATCCAACAATCACATTAGGTGATATCACAGCTGAACCAGCAGCCCTTCCTTTCACATTGACCTTTTTCACGTGCTCACTAGATGCATTAATACAAAAGATAGGATCCAGAGTCTGTTCTTTGCATGTACGTGTGTATTTCCTTAAAAAGGAAGTTGAAGTCTAAAAAAACTGGACTAAAGATTTCAATATTTCCAATTTTTATTAGCAATAAATATTGCAATATGGTGAAAAATATTGCTACATTTTTTTTAAACTATGTTTAAAGGGAACATGTCACCAGGTTTTTCACATATAGAGTAGGGCCAGCATCTGTAAGCCCCCATTACAGCATTCTAGAATGCGGTCTATGTCTCCAATCTGCTCTCCATGGAACTAAAATGGCTTTAAAATTGTACTCGCCTATGGCACGGTCTGGCGGGCGCCTCTGGTCTTAGTCCGGCTCCTCTGTTCTTCTTGTGATCGCCATCCTCCTGATAACGCATCCTACATCATCCACACAATGTCCACGGCTTTGTGCTTGTGCACAGGCACAGCGAGAGGTCTGTGAAGGAGCGTGATGCCGAGGACACTGTGTGGATGACGTAGGACTAGTGATGAGCAAATGTGCTTGGCTAATGTGTTATCTGAGCATGCTCAGGTGCTAACCGAGAGTTTTCTGCACACTCGAAAAATGTTTGATTTGTTGCGGCTGCATGTCACGTGGCTGTACAGTTCGGCAGCTGCAACACATGCAGCTATTCCTGTTTGTTAGACAATTCCTGCATGTGTTGCAGCTGTTGAAGAGCCACAAGACATGCTGCAGCGGGGTCCAAACATATTGTTCGAGCATGCCGAAGACACACAGCACCAGAGCATGCTCAGATAACACCTTATCTGGAGCACGTTCGCTCATCACCACATAGGAAGCGTCATCCACACTAAGCAAAAAGGACTGCTATTATAAGAGGCACCGGACCGATACCAGAGACTGCCTTCCCGTAGGTGAAGATAATAAAAGCTATTTTTGTTTTATGGAGCGTGGTTTGGGGACATACAACGAGTATTCTAGAATACTGTGACGGGGGGTTTACAGTTGCTGGCCCTATTTTAAATGGGAAAAAGCTGCAAATCCTGAATGTGCGCACATACCCTTTAACACAAAAGTCTTACTAAGGGTATGTGCACAAATACAGAATTTGCAGCGCAAAAATATGCTGCAAATTCTGATGTGTTGGCAGGAAAAACAGTGTGAAATGTGTGTTTTTGATACAATTTTTTGTTAGAATGGGTGAAAACCGCTGAAAAATTTGACAGGTTTTTAGCTATGGGAGAGACCTGTCAATCACCTGCAGTGGCGACACTGAGGACTAAGGGCGAAGTCGGACTAGTCTGGTCTCTGGCAGTGGTTTCAGCAGCATAAATCAAGTGGCAGGTTCCATATAGCAAAACTGCAAAGGACCAACTGCATAACAGCTACTCTTATGGGAAGGTTTCTACAACAGTTTGGAGGGGTCTGTGGGAGTTTCAGCCTCTTCGTCCAGAAAAACGTTTGTGAGGTCAGACCCTGATGTTGGGGGGAAGCTCACAATCTCGATTAATAGTGTTGTATGGGGCTGAGGTCTGGGCTTTGTGCGTCTAGTCATGTACTTCCACGTCAAGCTCCCCCCATCCATGACTCTATGAATCTTGTGCACTGGGCACCGTCATGGGGAACAGAAAAGGGCCTTCTCCAAACTGTTCCCACAAAGCTGAAGCTTCTGATGGAGGATTAAGATTTCCTGTCACTGGAACTAAGGTGCTGAGGCCAAGCCCTGATAACAGCCCACAGCATTATCCTGCTCCACCCTCTGTACAGGGGGCACAATGCAGGGGGTAACGTTCTCCTGGAATCACTAAACCCAGACTTGTCTACCAGATAGAGAAGTGTGATCAGTCACTGCACAGAACTCGCCTCCTCCAGAGTCCAGTGTTGGTGGCTTTACACCACTCCATCCAAGGCTCGGCATTGTGCTTGGTGGTGTAAGGCTGCATGCAGCTGCTCGGCCATGAAGCTCCCGGCGGGGATGAAACATCTATAATGTGAAGTACACAACAACTACTACACTGTTGAACAGCCGGTCTACTATACATCGCTAACATAGGGGGCAACACCGGGAATAATTGGGCACGCGGTGTCAGACGCCCATTTGATGCTGATATCCTCTTCTAAAGAAAGGCCATCACCATCTAAATAGTGGACAGTCCCTTTAAGTCATCTATTTGCTACAGATATCATTAGATGTGATGCCTGAGACATGAAAAAACTGCTGCTAAAAGTTTTTATTGCCTGGAACAGTCAGTCACAGGACTAAGGGGTACTTCACACAGATGGAGATCACTGAAACGTCACAGGTTTTGTGACGCAACAGCGATCTCGCTACGTGTGTCACCAGTGACCGCCGCCCCCCCCCGCTGGATATCACTGATCATGCTCAAAATCGCTGTTTGACGCCATAACAACGACGAGCGACCTCGTTAGCGACTCAGGGACGCAGGCGTGATTTTGCTTTGTCTTTTCAACGCCCACTCAGCTGCGATTAGAGGCCACTACTGCGCTATCATTCTCTGATTGGGCGACCTCGTCATAAAAGACAACGTAGTAGCACTTCCATCCTTTGTTCCTGAGCGCTGTGGATCATATTATATGGTTTTCCTTCAGCGTCCCTGTCTGAGTCCCTAGTGCGTTACTATTCGTGGATCCGCAGTCACAGACACGGGGTCGCTAGGGCGTTATTATTCGTGGATTTCACTACGCGGTTTGCTTCAGTGTCCCTTTCTGAGTCGCTAGTGCGCAATTATTAGTGGATCTTACTACACCTTCTGGTTGCTCCGTCTGCAAGGTAGGCATTGTTTGGGGTCTTAAATTGGGATCTTTGTAGCATTTCCTTTTATAGGTCAGCTATCAATTATATGCAATTATAACTCTATTCTACATTGTGGTCATGCTTTTACACTGGAAGGCTGCTTGGCTTCTGTGTACATACGCTTTGCCATGGACAGTCATTTTAGTTTTGCTGCCCCGCCCAACAAACACTAGTGCATGTCAAACGTGGATTTTGAGTTTTCTAAAATGTTACATGTATTGTGCCGTTCTCACTGTTTGCTTTTCTTTTTTTTCAGAAGTCCTTCAATAGCCATGATTTCATTCGGGAATTGATCGAATTGTATCGCTCCCTGCCCTGCCTTTGGAAGATCAAATCTGCTGACTACAGCAATAAATATAAAAAAAAGGAGGCTTAAGATAAACTAGTTGCCCTCTTCAAGCAGCACAATCCCAGCAACACGGTGGATGAGACTGTGGTGAAGAAAAAGATTCAGGGCCTACGCACAGTCTACAAAAAAGAACTTAAGGTCGAGAAGTCCACGAAGTCTGGTGCCGGTACAGAAGAAGTGTATGTGTCCAAGTTATGGTACTACGACTTGATGGCCTTCACACTTGACCAAGAGGTACCATGCCCAATGGCATCGATGATGTCACCGCCTGAGGAAGAAGAGCCAGAGATCCGGCCTGACTCCCCTGTCGGAGATGTAAGTACCTTATTTGCTTCCCTCTAAATAGCATTTAAACTTAGTATGTACATGGCATAATTGAATAGAAAAGAGTAACTCCGGTTTTGCATGATTAATTTTACAGATCACAAAAGTTATCCCTTCCAGTACAGATAAGTATACTACGTTACTTGTTTCGGCCCACTCAGTTTTCATACCGTTGAATGCCATTTCATATCCTGTAGTACTAGTCCCGCCCCCACATTTGTTTCCAGTGCACGTGTACGCTTGTGACTGCTACTCGTGATATCCAATGCAAACGTATTACTGTATTTGGGTGTTGCTGTATGATGTACAATAAGTTTTGGTTTTTGCTTTAACATGCATTTTCTGTTCTCGCAGGAGCGTTGTCAAGCTTTGTCAACACCAACATGTGGCAGTGATGACATCGCCAGTACGGCAATCAATACTGAGGAGGCTAGTGAAGAAGCTGCACCTTCTACTATACCTCGGTGACTCTCATCATCATGTCGCAAATGAAAGGCCACCACCTCGCCTTCATCTGATTTCCTCGATTTGGCAAAGAAAATTTTAACACAGCAGAGCAAACCCACCATTAGCGGCTTTGCAAACTTTGTGGATGACAGAATTCGTACGCTGGATGAAACCCAAAGGATGCATGCTGAAAGGGTAATATTTGAGGCATTAAATAAAGCGGCAGCAGGGAAACTGACGTCTGCTGTGTTTGAGCGAAATCCGTGTTAACAGTACTCATGGACACATATGCAAGAGCCTCTTGACAGCACACCGAGGAGGGGGATTGAGCCTCCGCAAAACCTGAACCTTGGGCCCCCAGAGTATCCCATGTTACCTCAGGCTTCCCAATTTTTTACTCCACCCAGGCAACGATTTAACAATTTAGACTCGTATTATCAACAATTGTAGCTTGAGTGATGCTTTCTTTTGTTTACTGATTACTTATGACATGTTGTGTTTATTTTATTGTTTACATATTTTTGACTGTAATAAAAATGTTATTTTGCTTCAATCTTGTGGCCTGCTTTAATCAATTCTCCATAGTTATTATCTGGCCTACTAAGGTGGGGTAATGGGCTGGGTGGAGGTCAGGGCCGCCATCAGGGCAGTACTCCCGCTACAGATGCCCAGATATAATGGGTGTTTTTATTAGTTTATTTTAATATTTTTTTTTTAAATTTTATTTACTGTATATACTCGTGTATAAGCTGACCCCCTTAATTTTGCCACAAAAAACTGGGAAAACTTATTGACTTGCGTATAAGCCTAGGGTGGAAAATGCAGCAGCTACTGGTAAATTTCAAAAATAAAAAGATACCAATAAAAGCAAAATTAATTGAGACATCAGTAGGTTAAATATTTTTGAATAGTCATATTGAATCAGGAACCCCATAAAATGCTCCATACAGTTCATGATGGCCCCATAAGATGCTCCATACAAAACACACCCCATATAATGCTGCACAAAGGTTAACCCCTTACCTACAAATGACGTAATATTCCGTCCATGTGACCATGGACCTAATTACCATGGACGGAATATTACGTCATCGCGATCAGCGGCGCCCACGTGGTGAGCGCCGCTGATCGCGGCCGAGTGTCAGCTAATTATCATAGCTGACACCCGGCACAATGTGTCAGGGGTGGTCACGGACGGCCCCCGACACGTTAACCCCTTGCACACCGCGATCAAACACGATCGCGGTGTACCGGGGGTTAAAGGGAAGCATCGGCAGGGAGGGGGCTCCCTCCGTGCTTCCCTGAGCCCCCCACGGCAGCGCAATGTGCAGCGCTGCTGCGGGGGACTCCTTTCCTGCAGGTCCCCGGATCCAATATGGCGACGGAGACCTCCGGGGGCCTGCAGGAAGCTGGCTTCCTCAGTGCCTGCAAAGCGCAGGCATGAGGAAGCCTGTGCAGTGCCTGTGACAGATTGCTGATCTGTCACAGTGATCTGTGATGTGACAGATCAGCAATCTGTCACAGGACAGTGATGTCCCCCCTGGGACATTGTAATAAAGTAAAAAAAAAATAAAAAAAAAGTGTAAAAATAATTAAAAAAAAATCGCCAAATAAATTAAAAAAAATAAATAAAAAAATATTCCCCAATAAATTCATTTTTTGGAAATAAAAAAAAACAACAAAACAATAAAAGTACACATATTTGGTATCGCCGAGTCCGTAACGACCCGCCCTATAAAACTGTCCCAATAGTTAACCCCTTGAGCGAACCCCTTAAAAAATAAAAACAAAAAACGAAGCAAAAAATAATGATTTATTATCATACCGCCGAACAAAAAGTGCAATAACGCGCGATCAAAAAGACGCATATAAATATCCATGGTACCGCTGAAAACGTCATCTTGTCCCGCAAAAAACGAGCCACCACACAGCATCATCAGCGAAAAAATAAAAAAGTTATAGCTCGCAGAATAAAGTGATGCAAAAATAAATAATTATTTTTTATATAAAATTGTTTTCATTGCATAAAAGCGCCAAAACATAAAAAAAGACCTAAATGAGGTATCGCTGTAACCGTACTGACCCGAAGAATAAAACCGCCTTATAAATTTTACCGCACCCGGAACGGCGTAAGCGCACCACCCAAAAGAAATTCATGAAACACTGGTTTTTGTAAATTCTGCGTCCCAAAAAACGAAATAAAAAGCGATCAAAAAATGTCACATGCCCAAACATGATACCAATAAAAGCGTCAACTCGTCCCGCAAAAAATAAGACCTCACATGACTCGGTGGGTCAAAATATGGAAAAATTATAGCTCTCAATATGTGGTGATGCAAAAACTATTTTTACAATAAAAAGCGTCTTTTAGCGTGCGACAGCTGTCAAACATAAAAACCGCCATAAATAGTAAATCAAACCCCCCGTTATCACCCCCTTAGATAGGGAAAAATAATAAAATTAAAAAAATGTATTTATTTCCATTTTCCCATTAGGGTTAGGGCTCAGATTAGGGTTAGGGCTAGGGTTAGAATTGGGGGTTTCCACTATTTGCGCACATCAGGTGCTCTCCAAACGCAACATGGCATCTGATCTCAATTCCAGCCAATTCTGCGTTGAAAAAGTCAAATGGTGCTCCTTCCCTTCCAAGCTCTGCCATGCACCCAAACAGTGTTTTACCCCCTCATATGGGGTATCAGCCTACTCAGGACAATTTGTAAAACAACTTTTGGGGTCCTATTTCTCCTGTTGCCCTTAGGAAAATAAAAATTTTGGGGCAAAAATATCATTTTTGTGGAAAAAAATTTTTTTGTTATTTTCACGCCCAGGCGTTATAAACTTCTGTGAAGCACTTGGGGGTTCAAAGTTCTCACCACATATCTAGATAAGTTCCTTAGGGGGTCTAGTTTCAAAAATGGGGTCAATTGTGGGGGGTTTCCACTGTTTAGGTACTTCAGGGGCTCTCCAAACGTGACATGGCGTCTGATCAGAATTCCAGCCAATTTTGCATTGAAAAAGTCAAACGGCGCTCCTTCCCTTCTGAGCTCTGCCATGCGCCGAAACAGTGGTTCCCCCCACATATCAGGTATCAGCGTGCTCAGGACAAATTGCACAATAATTTTTGCAGTCCAATTTCTCCTGTTACACTTGGTAAAATAAAAAAAATTGAACCTGAAGTAATTTTTTTTGTGAAAAAAAGTTAAATGTTAATTTTTTTAAATATTCAAAAAATTCCTGTGACGCACCTGAAGGGTTAATAAACTCCTTGAATGTGGTTTTAAGCACCTTAAGGGGTGCAGTTTTTAGAATGTTGTCTCTTTTGGGTATTTTCTATCATATAGACCCCTCAAAGTGGCTTCAAATGTGATGTGGTCCGTAAAAATAAAATGGTGTTGCAAAAATGAGAGATCGCTGGTCAACTTTTAACCCTTATATCTTACTAACAAACAAAAATTTTGGTTCCAAAATTGTGCTGATGTAAAGTAAACATGTGGGAAATGTTACTTATTAACTTTTTTGTGTGCCATATCTCTGTGATTTAAGGGCATAAAAATTCAAAGTTGGAAAATTGCGGAATTTTCAAAATTTTCGCCAAATTTCCCTTTTTCTCATAAATAAACGCAAGTTATATGAATGAAATTTTACCACTAACATGAAGTACAATATGTCACGAGAAAACAATGTCAGAATCACCGGGATACACGGAAGCGTTTCAGAGTTATGACCTCATAAAGGGACAGTGGTCAGAATTGTAAAAATTGGCCCGGTAGTTAACGTGCAAACCACCCTTGGTAGTTAATAATGGCCCCATAAGATGCTCCATAGAATAATATGCCCCATATGCTGCTCCATAAAGGTTATGGCTGTCACGCCGGCGCCACCTGTCAGGTCGGTACCAGCGCCGCCTGTCTCGCTCTGCCTGCTCCTGGGGTCTCCCCCGACTCCCCACTCCAGCCGGCGCGCGGCACCCCCAGTCTCTCATCCTGCAGCGCTGCATGGGACTTCCTCCTCCTCTGCCCGTCCCGGGCATGCGCCTTAGGCCACGGGCGCGCTCCCTTTCCCTCACTTAACCCCTGCTGCACCAGCCCTGTGGAGCGATTACCAATCAAGCTCCAGCACAGGGTATATCAGGCGGCTCCTCCCTCATGGAGGCGCCTGATTATCGTGTGCCTTCCGTACGGTACTCTGGCCCCGTCTGGTCTCTCCTGTCTCCAGTCGCTCCTGACTCCGGTCGCTTCTGGTCCTCTGCCTTGTTTATCTCATCCGCACCTGAGCCGCCCCTCTTGGTATCAGCTGTCGCGGTATTCGACTCCTTCGGGCCTGCTCCTAACGGTCCCTGTTATGAGTCACCAAGGAGGAAAAAACAAAAAGCAAGCTAAGCCCAGAAAACCGGAGAGGTTGGTAACTAGCGGATTGCAGATCCCTGATCCTATCCACAACAACTAGCAGTAGCCGTGGAGCGTGCCTACGGTGGTCCTAGACGCCTCGTCACGGCCGGAGAACTAAATAAGCCTAAAGAAAGGGAAAATCTAAACTGCCCCAGAGCAGACCCCAAAGCAATAGACAGCCGCCAACATGTATTGTCGGTGAAACAAGATGAAAACACAGACACAGGTAGAAAGATAGGCTGAGCAAACAACGGGGCCCTCGCTAACTAGAAAGGACAGGAAAGAAAAGCTGCTGTCTGCAATCACGCAAAAAACCCTGCCAAAAAGAATGTCCAACACGTCTGATAGAAAAAGGCCCTGAAGTCGCTAGACTTCAAATCACTATATCAGCACTCAGGTATATTCTGAAGACAGAGCAAAAGAGATCAACTGATCAGAGACAAAATGGGGATTCAGCCCAGTCCCAGCCAGGGCTGGCTGAACACAAAAACTAAGTAAACCAGACAAAAACTCATATGAACAATAGCAGAGAAAACTTAGCTTTAGGAAGGCAGGAACCAAACTGGAGACCAGAAGCCACAGTCAGGAAAAATCACCAGCAAGAAACTAGGGAGTCGGCTGCCTTAAATCCAATCAGAAACTCCTGATGTCCAATCGCAGTCCTCTTCCTCAGGTGGCCGGTCTCTGCCATTTAGATCAGCTTCATTACTTCTCTTCACCAACAGAGGGAGTCCAGATAGAGAACTCACTACTCCTCTGTCAGCACAGCCAGCTCCATAACCCTCATCAGAAACCAGAGGCAAACCCGAAAATGAGCTCATAACAGGTCTCTGTATAGGGGTCGGCACCACCTGGCCAGCTCGCCCCAGGGATCCCGGTACCGTGACCCAGAGGGTCCACTCTTGCTACTCCTTACAGCATAATCAGTCCCTGGACCCCGCTGGTGCCTCGGCAGCCACTCAAAAAGAACTACTCTTTTTGCGGGAGAAACAAACCCGGATTATGGCTTTTATGAAGTCCATGGACACTCGGTTATCCGCCATTCAAACCTCCGATCCAGGGAGCGCCCCCTGCTGGTGGGACTCCAGCAGGAGCTCGCGCAGCAGCGTGATACACAGTCCCATACCCTAAATTACATGGCGTCTGTGGATGACAGTTTGCAGTCCCTGCAGTCGTCCGCAGCGGCCTCTGCCCCTCCCCGCGACCCTGCACCTCAGCCACCGCCACGTTTGGGGAAGCCTCCTAGGTATAGCAGGGATCCCAAATTGTGCCGGGGGTTTCTTAACCAGTGCCGCCTACATTTCGAGCGGTTGCCCCAGCCTCTGATAGGGCTAAGGTGGCATTTATCGTGTCCCATCTCGAGGGGGAGGCCTTGGCATGGGTGAACCCACTGTGGGAGCAGGATGATCCGGTGGTATCCAGCCTACACGACTTCCTGGATACTTTCCGCCGGGTCCTTGATGAGTCCGGGCATCTGGCCTCCACCACGGAGTCCCTTTTCAATCTCCGACAGGGAACTCTTACCGTGGGACAGTACGCTATTCGCTTCCGGACCCTGGCCTCAGAACTGAGGTGGAATAATGAGGCGTTGGTAGGGGCTTTTTGGAGGGGGCTTTCGGGGAAAATCAAGGACAAGCTTGCTGGTCGGGACACCCCCACCTCTTTAGAAGACCTTATATCCCTGGCGACTCATATTGACTTGCGGTTCCAGGAACGCTCCCGCGACACAGGGAGTGAGGTCCGTCTGGGTTCTACCCAGCCCCCAGTCCTCGTTCGTTCAAGCCTGCCAGTAGTTCTGCCCCGAAGCCCATGCAGGTGGATCACGTTAAGCTAGCAGATCTGTGGCGCAGGGAAAGGTTAGAGCAAGGATTATGCCTCTATTGTGGTGGAACCAACCACTTCCTGCGTTTCTGTCCCGAGAGGCCGGGAAACTCCTCCACCTAGGCCAGATAAGAGAGGCCTCCCTAGGTGACTCTGTTCCCTCTCTACCCCTTACTATCTCAGCTTTAATTCTCCTAGGTCGGGAGCGTAGATCTGTGGAGGCGTATGTGGACTCGGGTGCGGCGAGCAACTTCATTCGGATGGAAGAGGTGGACAAGTTTCGGATTCCTGTCGTCACTCTTGAAAAGCCGCGTGTGATCACCTCGGTGGATGGCAAGCCGTTACCTGTCCCCGTCACCACAGTCACTCTCGAGCTGGAAATGCAGATCGGAGCTCTCCTCTGGGAGAGAATAGCTTTTTATGTTTTGCCTAATTTGACTCACGCCCTGCTCCTTGGCTTGCCCTGGCTCAGGTCGCATGACGCATGAGCCAGTCCTTACTTGGCGCTTCGGGGAAGTCCTTCGCTGGGGTCACTCTTGCCAAGAACGTTGTCTGCTGCCTGTTACCCGTACCAGTCTGCACCAAGTGCCCGTGGATCTTCCTGTGGCCTACCATTCGTTAGCGGATGTTTTGAACAAGAAGGAAGCTGAGACCCTTCCCCTGCATTGGGCCTACGATTGCCCAATCGAGCTAGTTCCTGGAGCTACTCCTCCCAGGGGAAGAATATACCCATTGTCGCCTGCAGAAACCTCAGCCATGACGGAGTACATCCAGGAGAACTTGGCCAGGGGCTTTATCCGGAAGTTGTCTTCTCCAGCAGGGGCCGGGTTTTTCTTTGTTCGTAAGAAGGATGGATCCCTTTGACCTTGCATTGATTACCGAGTCTTAAATAACATCACGGTCAAGAATAGGTATCCTCTACCACTTATTCCCGAACTGTTTGACCGCCTGCGTGGTGCCCGGATCTTTACCAAACTGGATCTACAGGGGGCCTACAATTTGGTCCGAATACATGCCGGAGGTGAGTGGAAGACCGCCTTCAACACGCGGGATGGCCATTATGAATATTTGGTCATGCCCTTTGGACTTTGTAACGCCCCGGCGTTCTTACAATAATTTATTAATGACGTCTTCCGGGATCTTCTGTACTCGTGTCTCGTGGTGCATTTAGATGACATCCTCATCTTTTCACCAGACCTTTCCTCTCACAAGAGGAGTGTTTGCCTGGTCTTGCAACGCCTGCTGGAGAATCAACTTTATGCCAAGTTAGAAAAATGCCTGTTTGAGCAGACCTCCATACCATTCTTGGGGTATATCATCACTGACTCGGGGTTGCGAATGGACCCAGAGAAATTGTCTGCGGTGCTGAAATGGCCCCGACCTGTCGGAGTGAAAGCCATTCAACGGTTCTTGGGCTTCGCAAATTACTATAGGCAATTCATTCTGCACTTTTCTGCTTTAACCAAGCCTATTGTTGCCCTTACCCGGAAGGGAGCAAGACCGAACATCTGGCCCTCGGAAGCTGAAGACGCATTCCTCGCCCTGAAGCGGGTCTTTGCCACGGCTCTGGTTTTGCATCGGCCAGCCCTTCGTCTTGGAGGTAGACGCATCTTCTACTGGGGCTGGGGCGATTCTTTCCCAAAAGACGTCCACCAGGCGCTTGGCTCCGTGCGGGTTCTTCTCCAAGTCATTCTCACCCGCAGAATGTAACTACACGATTGGGGAATCGAGAGTTGCTGGCCATAAAGATGGCGCTGGAGTGGTGTTATCTCCTGGAAGGGGCAGTTCATCCCTTCACCATCTTCACTGACCACAAAAACTTGATCTACCTCCAGTCGGCTCAAAGACTCAACTCCAGACAAGCCAGGTGGTCATTGTTTTTCTCTCGCTTCGACTTCGAGCTCCACTTCCGACCCGGTGACAAGAATACCAAAGCAGATGCTCTTTCCCGGTCCCTGTAGTCACCCGAAGTGGAGGAGGCTCCGTCGCATGTTATCGATCCTGCCCGGTTTATCACAGTAACTCCGGTGAATCTTCGTTTCGTGCCACCTGGCAAGACCCTCGTCCCGCAGGACAAAAGGGCAGAAGTACTATGCTGGGGTCACTCCTCCAAGATCGCTGGACATGTTGGCATCAAGAAGACCCTTGCACTGGTTTCCCGTTATTACTGGTGGCCTTCTCTACACCAGGATGTGTTAGACATCGTGGCCTCCTGCTCAATTTGCGCCAGGAACAAGGTACCTAGAAGCTTGTCCTCCGGTCTCCTTCAGCCGCTGCCTGTTCCCGAAGCCCCCTGGCAACACATCGCCATGGATTTTGTTACCGACTTACCCTGCTCTTCTGGATGCACGACTGTTCTGGTAGTAGTCGATCGGTTTTCCAAAATGGCCCATTTTGTCCCGTTACCCGGCTTGCCCACGGCTTCCGAATTGGCCAGAATCTTCATTCATCAGATTTTCAGATTACACGGGCTTCCTCGGCGAATCGTGTCTGACCGCGGGGTACAGTTTACCTCCCGCTTCTGGAGAGCACTCTGTAAACTCTTGGGCATATCTCTGGATTTCTCTTCCACTTATCATCCACAGACCAACAGGCAAGTCGAACGGGTCAACCAAGTCTTGACCTCCTACCTGCGGAACTTCTCCAACACCCATCATGACAATTGGGTCGATCTTCTTCCATGGGCAGAGTTCGCCCATAACAATCATTCCAATGAATTCACCACCAAGTCTCCGTTTTTTGTGGTCATCGGTCAGAACCCAGGTGTGCCTCTTCCAGTATGTTCATCCTCTGGCGTACCGATGCCCTCTCCCAAGAGTTTTCCCAGGTCTGGAGGAGGACCAAAGAGGCTCTTATACAAGCTGTGGCCCGGATGAAAAGACATGCCAACAAGAGGCGGAGGGATCTCCCACCATACCATCCAGGAGACAAAGTATGGCTGTCAACCAAGCACATCCGCTTGAAAATCCCTTCATATAAATTGGGTCCCCGGTACATCGGTCCCTTCGAGATTCTTGGACGCATCAACAATACGACCTATAGATTGGGGCTACCTGCTTCACTCCGGGTCCATAACACCTTCCATGTCTCACTCCTGAAACCGGTCGTCCTCAATCAGTTCTGCCCTGCGCCTCCTGTTGTTCCTCAGCCAGTAGGGGCCGATGATGTCTTTGAGGTGAGAGATATTTTGGCCATGAAAAAGGTTAGGGGGAAAGACCTTTTTCCCCATCGATTGAAAAGGGTTCGGTCCTGAGGAGAGGTCTTGGGAGCCGCGAGAATGTGGATGCTCCAGGCATCATGGACCGATTCTTGGCCAATCTCAGAAGGAGGAGACGTAAAGGGGGGATACTGTCACACCGGCGCCGCCTGGCAGGTCGGTACCAGCGCCGACTGTCAGGTCGGGGCTGGCGTCACCTGTTTCGCCGGGTCCCGCTCTGCCTGCTCCTGGGGTCTCTCCTCGCTCACCACTCCAGCCGGCGCGCGGCGCCCCCAGTCTCCCGTCCTGCAGCGCTGCATGGGGCTTCCTCCTCCTCTGCTCCTGTCCCGGGCATGCGCCTTAGGCCACGGGCGCGTGCTCTTCCCCTCACTTAACCCCTGCTGCACCAGCCCTGTGGAGCGATTACCAATCCAGCTCCAGCACAGGGTATATCAGGCGGCTCCTCCCTCATGGAGGCGCCTGATTATCGTGTGCCTTCCGTACGGTACTCAGGCCCCGTCTGGTCTCTCCTGTCTCCGGTCGCTCCTGGTCCTCTGCCTTGTCTCATCGGCACCTGAGCCGCCCCTCTTGGTATCAGCTGTCGCAGTATTCGACTCCTTCGGGCCTGCTCCTAACGGTCCCTGTATAGGGGTCGGCACCACCTGGCCAGCTTGCCCCAGGGATCCCGGTACCGTGACCCAGAGGGTCCACTCTTGCTACTCCTTACAATGGCCCCATAAGATGTTCCATAAATTATGCCCCGTATGCTGCCCCATAAGATGCTCCATAGAATAGGCCCCATAGATTATGCCCCTTATGCTGCCCCATAGAATATCCCCCATATGCTGTCCCCATAAGATGCTCCATTGAATATGCCCCCATAAGATACTCCATTGAATATGCCCCCATAAGATGCTCCATTGAATATACCCCCATATGCTGCTCCAATGAATATGCCCCCATAAGATGCTCCATTGAATATGCCCCCATATGCTTCAATGAATATGCCCCCATATGCTGCTCCATTGAATGTGCCCCCATATGCTGCACCCATAAAATGCTCCATTGAATATGCCCCCATATACTGCACCCATAAAATGATCCATTGAATATGCTGCCCCATAGATTATGCCCCCATATATTGCTGCCGCCGCTATTGCGGTTATTAAAAAGGAAAAAAAAAAAAAAACATACTCACCTCTTGTCCCTGGTGGCCAGGTGCGGGTGTGCTGAGCAGGCGGAGACACCGGCGCTTTGGGGGACAAGTGTCGCCGCTGGGTCACCTGAGATATTCACCTGTCCCGGTTCCAACGCTTATCGCCACTGTCTGCCCGCCGGGTCCCTCTGTCAGTAACGTCAGGTAGCAGAAGGCACGCACTGACTACGTCATCGCGCCCTCTGCTGCCTGAACGTCACTGAGGGACCCGGCGGGCAGATGGCGGCGAGCAGCGTTGGAACCGGGACAGGTAACTATAGCATATACTTACCTCCCCCTGACGCGTCTCTGCAGCCCCGCTCTCCCTTCCTTCAGCGGTCACGCTCATTAAAGTCATAAATATGTGCATATTCATGACTTTAATGAGCGGTACCATGTGACCGCTGTAGGAAAAGGAGACCGTGGGACAAGCAGGGGGGGGTCGCAGAGACGCGCCTGGGGGGGGGGGGAGGTCAGTATGATCTGACACCCCCCGCACCCCCTGGCTATATGACTCGCGTATAGGCCGAGAAGGGGGACTTTCAGCCAAAAAAAATGGGCTGAAAATCTCAGCTTATACACAAGTATATACGATAAATGTATATTTGAAGGGGTTTTTTTTGTGTTATTTTTAAGGTTTTGAAAAAAGTTGACACAGCAGCGGATATAAACTAGAAATATATAATTAGAAAAGATGAACACTATAAACTAAAAAATAACAAAACATAAATTTGTCTATTATTGGCTGCCACCCTGCTGGTGGGCCGCCACATATCTCTCCAGCATCACTCCATGTTGGTGCACAGCTGCCATCATCCGCCTGTGTGATGCCAGCAGGTCCTGTAAGGTAGGGAATTCTGTTGAGGGAATGGTAAAAGTTAACCAGGCTAATTCTGTTGCAACATCTAAGTAAAGGTACATGTTTGTTCTTTAACACTTACGGTTTTGGGGCGCCTCTGTTTCCTCTGATGTGGAGCTGACAACCCACCTGGATACTGTGGCACCTCCGGCTAGGGAAACACACAAAACTTAAAATTACAGCCCACCATCCTTTTAACACCCAAGTATCCTTTCCAACTTGTAGGGAGCTTATATTATGTGCTTCAATTACCAGAAGGCGAGCCTGCACCAATGTCACGGAGTGACGCTGAAGAGAATCCCATTATGGGGGATGATGTTGATGACCCCACATGTGGAGGCGGGGTAGCAGCTGGAGAAGGAGTTGCAGCGGACGAAGGGGTAGCAGCTGGAGATGGTGGTGCTGCTGGAGACGGTGGTCCTAGGGATAGGAAAAAAATTCTATTGAGCGGAATACTCCTTCAACTAACTTTGTTGATTAGGGCTTTTGGGGGCGGGGCTTTGGCTACTTTAAATTAAGCATTCGCTACTGTGTTATGCTATGGAGCATGGCGGGGAGAGTAGAGGACTCCGAGCAGGAGGCGGGACAGTGATAAGCAACAAAACAGAACCTCTCCAGATCCGCTCAACACTCACCACGATGCCTTTGCGCCCGGATGCTGTCGATGCGCTCACTAGACCGGTAGCGCAGGTCCGCCAGCTTTTTCCGGATCTGGGTCGTGGAGAGCTTCACACCAAATCTTGTGGCTAGGCCTCGCTGGATCGTCCTTAGCACTGCCCGTTTGTGGTGCATGGGATGCTGATGAATTGCATCACATGCATAATCACGTGCATCCACCTCCCTCACTAGATATCTCACTTCAGCATCCCCCCATGGTCCAGAACGCCTTCTGGCCGCCATATTTACACCTATGGGCACCGCACCGCATCAATGACGCCCACCAGAGCGTCGTGATGTCACGACGTACGTTTGATGCCGTTGGGGACGCTAACGCGTTCCTGAAGGGAAGCACCCCTCAATTCATCGTATCCGCCTAGCGACCCCGTGTCAGCAACTGTGAATCCACGAATAAATAACACACTAGCGACTCAAACAGGGACGCTGAAGCAAACCGCGTAGTGATAGCGCAGTAGTGGCCACCAATTGGAGCAGAGGGGTGTGGAAAAGGCAACGCTGAAGCACGCCTATCGAGGGCTGAGTGGTCAGAATCGCTGCTGTGTGACAAGGTCCCAACGACCGCCGAGGTCGTTACATGGATCGCCGGATCGTTGCTGCGTTGTCGAGTAGATCAGCCTGACAGCATAGCGACCACGTAGTGACCACCAGCGATCCTTACAAGGTCGTAGCGTTATCGGGATCGCTGGAGCATCGCTATGTGTAACAGGACCCTTACACGGCTCACAGCAATATTATAACCGCGCTGTCAATGAGCAAAACGTACACAGGTTGTTCTAAGTCTGCCCGAACACATCCAACTGCTCCGAGCAGACTGACTCCCGCCTCCCACATGCTCTGCCTCCTCCACACAGCCAGCCACAGACTTCCTGACTAAAACTTCCACAACCTTGCAACAAGGAGCACTCTGATTGGTCAACTTTAGAGAGCTCCGCCTACCGCTGCTCTCTCCTAGTAAACAGGCGGGCTGAGGGTCACGTGACCGCGCCTGTAGCTCCTGATTGGCCGGGGCGGTGGTCTCCGGCTTCTGTGTGGCCTGGAACACCGGGTGTCTGTGACTGTAACCGTGTCATCGTTCCGACATGCCCGCGAGAAACCCCCACAAGTCCGTCGGCCCGTCCTCGGCCATTCACGGCGACACCACTGTGGGCAGAGAAGAGGCGGAAACCGAGGGCAACGCTGAGGATGTAGAGATCATTAAATCTCCCAGTGACCCCAAGAAGTACCGGTAAGTGTCATCTCTGCGTGACGTCATGGCTCCTTCTCCCCCTGACGTCAGAGCTACAACCATTGCCATCTTGTACCCCGTCTTATGCTGTGGTCTTGTGCCCGGTGCTGCCTCCTATGCTGGGGTCTTGTGCCAGGTGCTGCCTCCTATGCTGGGGTCTTGTGCCCGGTGCTGCCTCCTATGCTGGGGTCTTGTGCCCGGTGCTGCCTCCTATGCTGGGGTCTTGTGCCCGGTGCTGCCTCCTATGCTGGGGTCTTGTGCCCGGTGCTGCCTCCTATGCTGGGGTCTTGTGCCCGGTGCTGCCTCCTATGCTGGGGTCTTGTGCCAGGTGCTGCCTCCTATGCTGGGGTCTTGTGCCAGGTGCTGCCTCCTATGTTGGGGTCTTGTGCCCGGTGCTGCCTCCTATGCTGGGGTCTTGTGCCCGGTGCTGCCTCCTATGCTGTGGTCTTGTGCCAGGTGCTGCCTCCTATGCTGGGGTCTTGTGCCCGGTGCTGCCTCCTATGCTGGGGTCTTGTGCCCGGTGCTGCCTCCTATGCTGGGGTCTTGTGCCCGGTGCTGCCTCCTATGCTGGGGTCTTGTGCCCGGTGCTGCCTCCTATGCTGGGGTCTTGTGCCCGGTGCTGCCTCCTATGCTGGGGTCTTGTGCCCGGTGCTGCCTCCTATGCTGGGGTCTTGTGCCCGGTGCTGCCTCCTATGCTGGGGTCTTGTGCCCGGTGCTGCCTCCTATGCTGGGGTCTTGTGCCCGGTGCTGCCTCCTATGCTGGGGTCTTGTGCCCGGTGCTGCCTCCTATGCTGGGGTCTTGTGCCCGGTGCTGCCTCCTATGCTGGGGTCTTGTGCCCGGTGCTGCCTCCTATGCTGGGGTCTTGTGCCCGGTGCTGCCTCCTATGCTGGGGTCTTGTGCCCGGTGCTGCCTCCTATGCTGGGGTCTTGTGCCAGGTGCCTTCCCCTCCTTCCCCTATGCTGGGGTCTTGTGCCAGGTGCTACCCCCTCCTCTCCCTCTGCCGGGGTCTTGTGCCAGGTGCTGCCCCCTCCTCCCCCTATTCTGAGGTCTTGTGCCAGGTGCTGCCCCTTCCTCCCATATGCCAAGGTCTTGTGCCAGTTCTTACTTATTCCTGGGCAAAAGGCTTCTACATTTTTGCTCCTGAATATTCCTATTCTTTGCCCCTTGTCACTCTAATGTTTTCCAGTTTGTGCCAATCTCTCAGCTTAGCCCTGGAGTTGATCCCCCCCCCAAGGACATTTGTGGTACTGTAACCCTCTACCTGCCAGCCTGTTGTGTTTATTGCACTGGTTTTCTGCCTTTATATCCTATATTTCCATGGTAATCCCTCTACACCTTCTCGTATGTGCAGCCCCCTGATATGAAATTGCATAACGCCAACCATCTGCAACTCTTTCGTATGATGTGCGGTGCCCGCTGACTGTACAGAGATCCCCGGGCACTGCAGCCCCATACGGAGAATTCCACGTTTATTTAAAGTTTATTAAAAGTTGTGCAGTTTTTTTCTATTTTACTTTGTGTTTTATTTCTTCACAATGTTCAAAATCAATATGATAATTATACAGATGATTATTGCAACCTGCCCTATGACACAGGGTTATTCCCATTTATTGGCAGCAAGCAGAGATCTTGAAAGTGGTATTAATACATTAATAAATATTGTGCACATTTGTACTTTGGAAAATGATCTGAATCCTCTGCCACTCCAGTTCTATTTCAGTCCAGCGCTTCTTCCTCCTGATTCACTCACAGTCTTTATGATGTGTGACTTCAGGCAAAGGAGCCACCAGTGAAACAGGAGGAGGCGCCACCCGGCAAGGAATAGAGCTGGAGTGACAGGCTTCAGATCTACCACAGGGTGGATAAAAATCTTGATTTTTTAAAAAAAAAATCAAAAAAATCAGATTTTTTTGATTTAAATCAGATTTTTTTGATTTAAATCATTTGATTTAAATCAGATTTTTTAATCAAGTTGTACACAAGCAAAACTTTGTCTTTTTGCAAATCTAATTGTTTTACACAAATAAAAATATTAAAACAGTTGATTATGAAACCTAATAATTTTTATTTGCACTATTAAACACTCAGAATTGAACTACAGAGAGTAAGTACTTTTTAACAATAGCCTATCTCTAACGTTTGAAGTAAGCAAACATCTTCAGTGAATACATCAGTCCTTTAAGCCTACTGTTTATTTAGGACTTTTAATAGGAAAACCAGTTGTCCTGCTTTAGCAGTTCCTAAGCGGTTTCGGACTGTTGTTGTGTGCACAAAACCAAATGAAGAAAACAATCTCTCTACTCCTGCGGATGAAGCCGATGCAGTCAGTAGCTGAGTAGCTAGATTTATTATCTTTGCTGGAAGAACAAGTGATTGCGACTTCCACCAGTCCAGTGGTTTTAGTTCATTAACGACGTTATCTGCAAACATGTATTTTTGAAATGGTGCAGATTCACACTTCAATTTCAGCACAGTTGCCACAATGTCATGGTTAGTATTGGCGAGCCACTCCATTGCAGAGTTGATTTCCGCCTCAGATAATTTTTTCCCTCTGTAGATGGGATGCAAGATATTGGCTAAATAGTGTTCTTCTTTTAATGCTTGGTCCTTGCGGTGCTGTATTGCAACCTTTACATTGTTTGAGAGGTTCAAGAGATCTAGAGAACCTTCTAAATCTTTCCAAACTTCTGTGGCATCAGCTATGGTTGCAGTATCTTTCTGCATTTTATCCAACGCAATCGATATTGGCTTTAACCTTTCCAAAAGGTCCTCGGCATTTCTCTTCACACCAAGATTTAATACTTTGCTTCGTATATTAGCATCAATTTTATCCCGATGTGTTTCGCAAATGGAAGTAATTTTGACCAGTTGTTAATAAACAGTTCCAAGCAGTCAGCCAAGGTATTCCATCTAACATCTTGTGGTAGAACCAACTTCAGTCCTCCCATTTCCTTGTAGGTTGCATGTGCAAAATGATTATTGCGGAAATATTTAACAATTTCTACAACATGTTCCTTGACACCCAAAATATGCAGGTCTTTTGCCAGAAGATGCAACAAATGGGCAGAACAACCGTATGTAATGACATTTGTGTCATCCTGTGCCAGTTCCGCTCGCATTTTTGCCACATTGCTTGCGTTATCAGTAACTAAGCTCCTTACTTTACATCCAAACTGTTCTTGGCATTGGTGAATTGAGTTCTTAGCAATTTCAAGTAAATATTCAGCAGTATGTGAATTTCCAGATGTGTCGATTGTGTCTGTAAGGTAAGTTTCACCATCTTCTGTTGTGACACAAGTGCAAATTATGGGGTCGTTGTGGATGTTGCTCCAACCATCCAAGCTCATGTTAACAACCTTGTCTTTCAAATATTTTGTACAAGCCGCTCTTTCTATGTCGTATACAGCCTGAAGATGTTTTCCTGAGATATCAAATCTACTTGGTGGTTTGTAGCCTGGTCTAATTCCTTCGATCATTTGTACAAACAATGGGTGCTCAACTAGTCGGAAAGAAGAATTGGTTGCAAATATGAATTTAGCAATTAATTCATCAAAATGTTCTTTCTGGCTCGTCGTAGTCTTTAAGATGAATTTTTCTACACTTTGCACGCAAAGTTTTTTTTTTGGGCTGCTTTGTTGAAGTTGTACCCAGATATTGATTGTCACGTGCAGCACAAGCCATATTTGACCCTGAAAGCACAGAAATTAAAAATATAAATCGACTACGTATTTGAAGAAATATAACGAAAATATTGAAACAAACTTTTTGAACAATGTAATGGTCCTCGTCCTATAAGGGCTGTCTCAAAAGTTATGCTACTCAAGTTTTCCGGTGAGGTTGCTGTAATACTGGTAACTAATATCAGAGCCTCAGCAACTGAAAAAAATTATGTCACAAAAGTTTTAAAAATGTTTTTTTTTTAAAATGGTCAATTTGGCAGACTTCAAAAGTGAATTGCAGCCTACAATAAAAAAAAAAATAAGCGTATACACACTTTATTTTTACTTAAAGGACATGTGCACCTTTATTTTTTAAGGTGCAGCCAGTCACAGTGTGCACATGTCCTCCCCCCGCAGCTCTCTTACCTCCGATGTCAGCGCTGCGGGGATCCGTGGCTTCGTTCTGCCCGTCCGCGAGCGCGCCTCCATTCATTTCAATGGAGCGTGCGGCCCGCTGACGTCACGCCGCTGGATCACTGCGAGTAGGCCGCAACCGGAGGACGGGAGGCGGACGGTCAAAACGAAGCCACGGATCTCAGCGCTGCGGGGATCGGAGGTAAGAGCGCTGCGGGGGGAGGACATGTGCACCTTAAAAAAATAAAGGTGCACATGTCCTTTAGCGTTAATTTTCTGTGAAATATTGCCTTAACATAAATTTAAATTCTATACTCCAGAACTACCAGTGCTAGAAATTTTTCTTTTCATAGACTTTAACCATCCCAGTAAAATGTCTGTTAAAAAAATAGGTTGTAAATTAATTGCCAGACTTACCACTAGTACTAGGCTCCTGGTGCATAAGAAGCTGTGGGGGTTCATTGACATTAGTTGTATCACTATCAACATCTTCATTTCCCTTCTGGTTGCAGTTTTCATAATGTGATTTCAAACGGCAAACAAGTCCTTGGATAATATCCTTTTGACAGTATTTGCACTTTGCTCTTGCACCTTTCTTTCCAAGATCTGCTGCTGGCATCTCAACAAAATGAACCCAAATAGGGTCTCTCTTACGACCTGCTGCCATGGCAGGCTCACACAGATCACTTATGAAGTTTGATTGTTACTACAGCCTGAGCCAAGCACTGCTGATGTTACTACAGCCTGAGCCAAGTACTGCTGACTATCCAACAAGTTTGGGCATGTCAACTGAATGCAGGGAAAAAGAAACTAAACCAAAACTGAAACCAAGCTAGAAGTGTGGAATTAAAGGGGCAGTATGAACAAAATGTGGAGGCTATTAATAGTTTATACAATTAAGACATGCTGCTTTTAAACACCTACCTATTGCCATATAGTAAAACAAAAAAGATTTTTACTTACTTTGGGGTCCCCCCCCTCACCCTGGCGTTAGATCGTTGCCCCTAGTTTCGTCCGTGTAACTATGGGCGCACATGCACACTGCTCTCACTTCTCATTTTAATCGTGATTTATATTAAAAAAAAATCTTTTGATTTAAATCAGTGATTTAAATCATGATTAAAATCATGATTTAAATCGATCCGATTTAAATAGAAAAAAAATCTTTTGATTTAAATCGTGATTTAAATCATGATTTAAATCGGCGTGATTTAAATCAATCCACCCTGATCTACCATAGCTCTTTATCCTCATGTGCCCACAGCTCTCCTGTGTCCGTGCCCTACATCTGCCCATAGATTAAAGCTAGCCAAACTCAGCTGATGATCCAGTGTGAATTATTGTGTCAGCCCAGCAGCTCCTTGGTGAGATCTAATATGGCGATTCTTCATTCTTCTGAAAACTAGGCGACTGCTGGAGCCATCTGGCAGCTACTTATCACTTCTCCTTATTGAAATAAACGTATGCTCAGTCAATCAGAGCACGCGTGTTGATGATGAAGCTCAGGTTTATCACTCTCAGGTCCGTCATCTTCATTATTTCTGATCTTGTCATTTCCTTTTATCTCTATAGATTTATTCAGCTGGACAATGGTCTCCGAGCTCTGCTCATCTCCGATATGGCCTCCTTTGGTCACACTGCCTGTGAATCATCTGATGAGGAGGAGGAGGAGGATGATGATGATGACGGTGATGAAGAGGAGTATGACTCTGAAGAGGACAGTGGGGATGATGAAGAAGATGATGATGAAGAGGAGGACGAAGACTCAGATAGCCAGTGTGCTAAAGACAAGAAGGGGTGCACAGAAAAACTGGTATTGTGAACTATTGTTGTGGTGATTGCACAAGTGTTCGTAGTCAGGAGACCATCAGCTGATCGCGAGAAGGGGATCAGTGATGCTGATTACATATTTGACAGAGAACGATAAGATGTGCAGTATTGAATGGGTCACAGGACACCGGGCGGCGCTCGTAGTAATCTGGCTATGACAACCATAGTGGTCTGCTTCAGAACTTTGGTTGTCATGCCAACCCATCGGTAACCCACGATCATGTGATGGGGGCACCGAAGGGCGAGATTAAGGATGCGCTTCCGATAAGCGCAAATTAAATGCTGCTATCAGAGATTGACAGCGGCATTTCACTAGTTAACAGCCATGGGTGGATCGTGATTCCACCCGCAGCTGTTCCCGGCACATGTCAGCTGTATAGATCAACTAACATGTGCCCGGAAAGGTGTGGGCTCAGCGCCGGAGCTCGTACCAAGCAGGGGGAGTCCGACGTGGGCATTATTTTACGCCCAACGTCGGAAAGGGGTTAAAGGTATTTTTCAGGATGAAATGTATGACCGGAGAGACTGTAGTAAGCCTTGGCGGACATGATCCCCTTTGGCCATTGGCTCCGCTATCACAATATCCTCCTGTGTAATAATACTTCCCTTGATTTGCTGTAATCCTTCAGACGTGGTCGGCATTTTTCGTCCGTTCACCCCTGACGTTGTAATCTTGTGTTCTGCTCTGTAGTCCGCAGCCGCTCTTTGCATCGGAGTCGGAAGCTTCAGCGATCCAGAAGATCTCCCCGGATTAGCGCACTTTTTGGAACACAGTGAGTTTCCCCAGTTGTAAAACTGCAAAATGAAGGTAGCATAAAGTAAAATCTGGCCGGAGTAATGAGGTTTAACTTCTATGTAAAGTTAAAGTGTTTGTTAAAGAGGAACCTGTGACCGCGTCGTCTTGTTCGTCTCTTACAGTGGTGTTCATGGGCAGTGAAAAATACCCGGATGAGAACGGCTTTGATGCTTTCCTTAAAAAACATGGTGGCAGCGATAACGCCTCCACAGACTGCGAGCGCACCATTTTCCAATTTGATGTGCAGAGGAAGCATTTCAAGCAAGCCCTGGACCGGTAAGATGTTCATCTTAGTAGTGAGTAAATGGAAGGGTACAGCCAAGACATGATCATTGCAGGGGATTGGTAGCCATATTCCCCTTAAGACGTCACATGAACAGCATTGGTCACCTGTCTACAGGATGACAAATGTATGATCATTAGTGATATACCTGCAGACACCCCCCACCGATCCCAGGAATGGGGGTCCAAAGCCCCTCTGTCTGAATGGAGCACTAGCGAGCATGTGTGACCACAGCTCCTAAAGCATGCTCACTGCCGCTGCATTTACACAGATCGGTTGGGACACCTGTGCTTATGATTGGTCGGACCCCCAGCGATCATACCTGTATGTCGTTTATGGTACAACCCCTTTAAGCTGGCTGTTCAGATTGGATAAAAGTTTTTTGAAGCTTCCAGTTTTAGTGCCATCTGCAGACCATCTAATGTACATGGTGACTTCCCACCTGCCCCCTTTAAGGCTGGTGTTGGGGGGATATAGAAGAATTGATTATGTTGGATGATGACTTGCCCAATCATTTCTTCTCACTGCTGTTCATTACGGCATCTTGCTGCCACCACACATTCATCGCGGACCTTACCTGTGCTCTGTGGTCCTCTCAGGTGGGCACAGTTCTTTATCTCCCCGCTGATGGTCAGTGACGCCATAGACCGGGAAGTCCAAGCTGTGGATAGTGGTAAGTCTGGTTTTTATCTCCCCTTTCCTTTTTCTCATAAAGTAGACCTATTAAATGTTATTTTTGGTAATATTGCAGAATATGAGCTCGCTCGGCCTTCCGATTCCAGCCGCAAGGAAATGCTTTTTGGTAGTTTGGCAAAACCTGGTCATCCAATGGGGAAGTTTTTCTGGGGTGAGTTCTTTTTGTCATATAAATGTTGAGCAGAATAAAATTATCTCTGAAACACTGCTACTTGTATATTTTGGCTAAATGGATACCACCCTGTAACCATCTTGTATAGTCGCCACTTATCCTATATTACGGCTGTTCTCTGGATTTTGTAGGAAACGCTCAGACTTTGAAATATGAACCTGAAGAAAAGAAGATCGACACTCACGCCCGGCTCCGAGAGTTTTACAAGACGTATTACTCTGCCCACTACATGACCCTGGCCGTACAGTCTAACGGTACGGATGCCCCCCTGCGGAGCTGTACGTACCGCGGTGAGAATAACGCTGTTACTCATTGTCTTCTGATCTCTGCAGAGACTCTGGATACTCTGGAGGAATGGGTGAAGGAGATATTCAGCACCATTCCAAATAAGTAAGTTTTCAAGGAGGTCACTTTGTTCTGCAGGACTTATCATGTGATGTGTACTCTGCTCTAAATACAAAACACTCGTTTACATTTTGATTTGCAAAATATTTATTTTAAAGCACTAATTTATTTATTTTATCACCTGTAGTGGTTTGCTAAAACCCAATTTCAGCCACCTGAGTGATCCTTTTGACACACCAGGGTTCAATTCTCTCTACAGAGGTTAGTATTATGGTGGACATACTTGGGAGTTCCTATAGAGCTTTATTAGTATTTGCTTCAATGAATATATATTTTATAATATACTATTATATATATTTCTCCTACGCCTCATTGGGGGACACAGAGACAGTGGGTGTTATGCTGCTTGCCACTAGGAAAACCAGAAAAAAAAAGTTAACTCCGCCCCTGCAGTATACACCCTCTCGCTGGATGAGATATCTCCAGTTCATGCTTAGTGTCTGTAGGAGGCACTTGGGTCTGGTTTCAGACCTCACCGTTTTTATTTTATTTTTGAATTTTCTGTAAATTTTTATTTTTTAATTAACGGAGTGAAGGGGGCGACGGTTCCTTTCTACGGCCCGTTCTCCCCCGAAACAGGCAAGCACGCGGAGTATACCTCCCCGTACACTTTCCTGCGACGTTTTGGGCTGATTCCTCTGGCAAAAGTTCCGGTAATCCACGGATATGAGGGCAGGCGCACGCATTGAAGAAGACTGGACGGCGCTTCCGAAGGCCCTGAATCAGCCCCATAGCTCGCCATCCTCCTACCATAGGGAGGATCGATTGAGCATGCCCCTTTAAGAACTCCTCCAGCTCTGCTACATCAGCCCAGGAGGATAAGAGCCTGCATGGATGGCCCGGACAGCGCTGAGCATTGGAGTTGAGGTATGGGGTTGGGTCCTGGCCCCCGGGAGAAGCGCTGACTTGGCGTCAGCAGCGATGCACCGACCCCTATCGCGGCCCCCCTCGGCGCTACCACGGGTAGCCCGAAAAATTTAGTCCCGACTTTTCCCAGTCTGCTAGGCCGCGATTTCAATAGCGCCACTCACTAGCGCTGCCCCGCCCCCGACGCCTACTGCGGGTAGGCTCAAAAATTTAGCCCCCGGCTTCTCCGGCCTACTAGGCCGCAATTTGAATAGCGCCGCCCGCGCTTTTATCGCCGCCCCCTCGTCCTTGCGCCTCTCATCCCTGACGAGACACGCAATTCTAATCTCGGGGGCCATGTCTTTACCTCAGCCTGCTCTGGACACGAGCTGTGAGGCGAGCATTCTGCCGGATACCTGGTGACACCGCAGGGCCACCGCTATTCCTCCCGGGGGACACAGCACAGGACCGGGTAAGCTGCATCTGCCCTCAGATTAAAGCTTAACCCCTTCCCGGCACATTCCCTGCAGCTGCAGACCAGACTCTGCCCTTAACCCTTTCAGGAGCGCTATGTCTCACTCTAAGGAGGCTAAACGGGCTGCTAAGAAGCACGCTGCGTTTTTTACTGTGTGTACCACTTGCAAGTCTGCCTTACCCAGTGCACAGATTAATCCGTTATGCACGGACTGCGACCCGGCTTGCGCCCCGACCTGCGCTCAATCGCCCCTCGCTGCCGCCGCTGCTGACGGGCCTCCTGCGTTTAGTACACCTGAGTGGGCTGCGTCCCTGTAACTGTCGGTGGAGTCTCTGACCCAGGCTATATTCTCCCTCCGGGAGGACTCTTTAAGCCAGAAGGCATCCTTACCCCCCCCGAGGAAGGCTCTGGCGTCGGCCGGGAACCGTCCACCAGCAGGGGCCATACTTGCTCAAGGGATGGTCAGGTCTCGAGAAAGCGGACCCATGACGCGTCCCCTGGTCCTGTTCGCGCCTCAGCATCTGCGACTCCTGTCTCTCGCTCTCCCTCTCCTGGAGTTCTCAGCGAGCACGACTCTGAATTCGAATCTGACACGTCAGCCCCTCAGAATCCCCCAACTGATCAAGAGTCGCTTGATTCTCTTATAGAATCAGTCAACAGGATTCTGAAGTTGGATGAGGATAGTGTTCCCGCTCCAGCACATCCTATCTCGCTTAAGAAAACCAAGCTTGTGCACAGGTTATTTACCAGCCATCCGGACTTTAAGGAAATTGTCCAGAAACATAGGGATCGTCTGCATAAGCGGTTCACAGGGCAAAAGTCTACTCTGGCTAAATACCCCTTTGATCCAGACCTAATGAAGGATTGGTTACAGTCCCCTCCGGTGGACCCTCCTGTGTCGCGTCTTGCTTCAATAACGCACCTATCCGTTTCTGAGGGTTCCTCAATCAGAAACTCCTCCGATCGTCAGATTGACTGACTACCTTGCCCGTTCAGTTTTTGAAGCTTCAGGAGCAGCGCTTTTTCTATCTTTTGCGGCAATTTGGGTCACTAAGGCAATGGCCGCTTGGGCAGAAGTCTTGATTACTTCCTTCCAGGGCACCAATCTTCCTCCGGAGGCTACCACAGTCGCAAGGCAGATAATTCACGCAGCGGATTTTATAGTGGACGCCTCATTTGATGCCGCCAATTGCGCTGCTCAAACTGCTGCTAATGCGATCTCCATTAGAAGAGCCCTATGGCTCCGCGACTGGTGGGCGGATGCCACATCTAAAAGATCGTTAACGTCTCTCCCCTTTCAAACGGGTCGTCTTTTTGGAAGAAACTGGATCAGCTCATTTCTGATGCTACCGGGGGAAAAAGTAAATTCCTTCCTCAGCAAATGGCTGTTCGGCCGTTTCGCAACCAACAGCCAACGCGCTTTCGATCTTTTCGTAACAATGTCGGTCCTCCTCTACCTTCTCTTCCGGATCAGGTCTGTCCCCGTGAGGAGACAGAGGCTCCCCGGTCTCATACAGACCTATCCGCTCTTGGAAACCCAGGCCTAGGTCTTCTGGATGTAGGGGAGCCAGATCTCATAGATCTACCCAATGACTTGTTGCGGTATCCGGCGGACACCGACAGAGTAGGCGGTCGCCTACTTTCCTTCAGCCACACCTGGCTTGCTGTCGTCCACGATAAGTGGATCAGGGAGCTGGTGTCCTCCGGATACATGATAGTTTTCCTCTCCCCCCTCCAACTCGCTTTTTCCTTTCCTCTCCCCCCAAGGGAAAGATGAGCCTTCATTCGGGCTGTTCAGGCTCTCTTGAGGGACTGGAATGATGACTCCATCCCTTATCACGAAAGGTTCAGAGGATTTTATTCAAACCTTTTTGTGGTTCCAAAGAAGGACGGGATGATGCGACCCATTCTGGATCTCAAACTGTTAAATCAGTTTGTCAGGGTACGGCGATTCCGAATGGAATGTCTCCGATCAGTTGTCGCTTCCATGGAAAAAGGAGAGTTCCTAGCATCCATCGACATCAAGGACGCTTACCTTCAAATTCAAATCTGCCCGTCCCACCAGCAGTTCCTGCGTTTTGCAATTCACGAGGAACACTTCCAGTTTGTTGCCTTCGGACTCACCACTGCCCCCAGGGTCTTTACCAAGGTTATGGAGGCTGTCATGGCCATTCTCCACTTTCGGGGGGTAGTGGTGTTACCGTATCTGGACGACCTGCTCATCAAGGGTCTGTCCCTTCCAGCCTGTGAGGAATCCGTGGAGATAACAGTAAATACACTTTCGCGCCTGGGGTTGAAGATAAACTTCGCAAAGTCTTCCCCGAAACCGGCTCAGCAGATTTCCTTTTTAAGAATGATCTTGGACATTTCCCACGGGTTGGCCATTCTCCCTCCAGAAAAGACGCAAGCCTTACAACAGGCAGTGTGGACTCTTTCCCGACTAGCATGAGAGTTCTCGGAAAGATGGTGGCTGCGATGGAAGCAGTTCCATTTGCACAGTTCCAACTCCGTCCCTTACAACATGCGTTGCTGTTAGTTTGGGACAAGAACCCGTTCTCTCTGGACTGTCGGATGTTTCTGTCCCTGCGGGTCAGGCAAGCCCTCAGGTGGTGGACACTGAGGTCCTCCCTGAATCAAGGGAGGTCTTTTCTCCCAGTAAGATGGTTAGTAGTAACCACCGACGCAAGTCTTCTCGGCTGGGGTGCGGTCTTTCGTCACCACATGGCACAGGGTCGTTGGTCAACCAGAGAGTTACGTCTCCCCATCAACATTTTGGAGATACAAGCGATCAGATTTGCTCTACGGAGTTTCCACCATCTCCTCGCAGGTCACCCCATCAGGATCCAATCCAACAACGCCACGGCTGTAGCGTATATCAGTCGCCAGGGAGGTACCCGGAGCAGGATGGCTATGCACAAAGTGAGTCACATCCTCCATTGGGCCGAGACTAACCATTTGCCCATCTCAGCAATTCACGTCCTGGGCATAGAAAATTGGGCGGCATATTTTCTCAGTCGCCAATGCATTGCCTCAGGAGAGTGGTCTCTTCATCCGGAAGTCTTTCAGCAGATTTGTCATTGTTGGGGGACTCCTGATGTGGACCTCATGGCCTCCAGGCTAAACAACAAGGTGTCTCGGTTCATTGCACGATCCATGCGCCATCAGAGTGGACACCCTAGTTCTGCCATGGCACCGGTTCCGGCTCCCGTACACCTTTCCCCCTCTTCCCTTGCTTCCGAGGGTCATCAAGAAGATCAGAGCGGAGGGTGTACCAGTGATCCTAGTCGCGCCAGATTGGCCGCGCGGAGCATGGTATGCAGAACTAATACAACTAGTCGCCGACGTCCCCTCGTGACTTCCAGATCGCACGGATCTGCTCTCTCAGGACCCGATTTACCACCAGACCTCCGGGGCCCTGTCTTTGACGGCGTGGCCGTTGAGTCCTGGATTTTAGCACAGGCTGGGTTCTCTCCCGACATGATTTCCAACATGATTGGTGCTAGGAAGCCTGTGTCCAGGCGCATCTATTACCGCACCTGGAAAACCTTCTTTTCATGGTGCAAGGATCACGGTCGATCCCCTCTGGTGTTCTCCATTCCGGCCATATTGGAGTTCCTTCAATCCGGACTAAAATCAGGCCTCGCGCTTAGCTCGCTCAAGGGCCAAATTTCAGCCTTGTCGGTGCTTTTCCAATACAAAATTGCCACCAATCCTCAGGTCAAGACGTTCATTCAAGGAGTTTCTCATGTGGCGCCTCCTTATAGAAGTCCATTGGAATCATGGGACCTTAACCTGGTTCTCGGGGCCTTACAGGAGGCTCCTTTCGAACCGCTGCAGGACGTGTCATTGATAGTGTTGAGCATTCCGATACCGCAAGTATCGGAATTCCGATACCGACTTCCGATATTTTTTCAATATCGGAATTCGGCATCGGAATCGGAAGTTCAGTTGATTGACGGCCTGACGTCATCATGATGCGCGGTGTGTGCGCATCATGATGCGCCGTCATTTCGGGCCTGCCGGGGGTCTCTGCCGGCCTGCCGGGGGGCTGTGCCGGCCTGCCGGGGGGCTGTGTGGACTGCCCGGGGTCTGTACCGGCCTGCCGGGGGGCTGTGCCGGCCTGCCGGTGGTCTGTGCACCCTGTGGGGGTCTGTACCGGCCTGCCGGGGGGCTGTGCCGGCCTGCCGGGGGGCTGTGCTGATGTCCGGGGGTCTGTGCAAGCATCGTCCGATGGGACTACAAGTCCCATCGGGCGATGCCTGCTACCATGACAGTGATTGACACATTAGCCAATGATGGGACAGTAGTAGTCCCATCATCCGGCTAATGTGTTAAATGTTAAAAAAAAAAAAAAAAAATACTACATACATACTACATGCATGCTACATACATACTACATGCTACATACATACTACATACATGCTACATACATACTACATACATGCTACATACATACTACATGCATGCTACATACATACTACATGCTACATACATACTACATGCATGCTACATACATACTACATGCATGCTACATACATACTACATGCATGCTACATACATACTACATGCATGCTACATACATACTACATGCATGCTACATACATACTACATGCTACATACATACTACATGCTACATACATACTACATGCTACATACATACTACATGCTACATACATACTACATGCTACATACATACTACATACATACTACATGCATGCTACATACATACTACATGCATGCTACATACATACTACATGCTACATACATACTACATACATGCTACATACATACTACATGGGAATTTCCCACACAGCAATGGCATAAAGTGAGACTAGGGACTTTTTTTTTTTTACGTGGCGGAGGAATACAGTGCGGAAGGATACCTACCTTCCGTCATTGGATTCCTGCAGCCCGTAGAGAACGGCAGCATCATCTGATGCTGCAGTTCTCTACCCAAGATCGTCGTGGGACACACTCGTGGACTGCTTCGGATCGTGGGTGAGTATTTTTGTGGTTTGTTATGTTAATATTTATCCCGGAAAAGACAATGGCTTCGGGGAACAATGTGACAAGTATTGGTAAGTATGTTACTCTATGTTATATGTACTGTATGTCTATGTATGTATTGTATGAATGTATTGTATGTATGTAGTATATATGTGGTATGTATGTAGCATGTAGTATGTAGCATGCATGTAGTATGTATGTAGCATGTAGTATGTAGCATGCATGTAGTATGTATGTAGCATGTAGTATGTATGTAGCATGCATGTAGTATATATGTGTTATGTATGTAGTATGTATGTAGCATGCATGTAGTATATATGTGTTATGTATGTGGTATGTATGTAGCATGCATGTAGTATATATGTAGTATGTATGTAGTATGTATGTAGTATGTATGTAGCATGCATGTAGCATGCAGTATGTATGTAGCATGCATGTAGTATATATGTAGTATGTATGTAGCATGTAGTATGTAGCATGCATGTAGTATATATGTAGTATGTAGCATGTAGTATGTATGTAGCATGCATGTAGTATATATGTAGTATATATGTGGTATGTATGTAGCATGCAGTATGTATGTAGCATGCATGTAGTATATATGTAGTATGTATGTTGCATGTAGTATTTATGTAGTATGAATGTAGCATGTATGTAGTATGTAGTATGAATGTAGCATGTATGTAGTATGCATGTTGTATGTATGTAGCATGTAATTTTTTTTTTTTTTACATTTAACACATTAGCCGGATGATGGGACTACTACTGTCCCATCATTGGCTAATGTGTCAATCACTGTCATGGTAGCAGGCATCGCCCGATGGGACTTGTAGTCCCATCGGACGATGCCTGCACAGACCACCGGCAGGCCGGCACAGCCCCCCGGCAGGCCGGCACAGCCCCCCGGAGCCTGCACAGACCACCGGCAGGCCGGCACAGACCACCGGAGCCTGCACAGACCCCCTGGCAGGCCGGCACAGCCCCCCGAAAGGCCCGTACAGACCCCAGAGAGGCTGTACAAGGGCAGGAAAGGGTTTTTCTTATTCCGATACCGGAAGTCCCATAGACTTGAATGGGACTTCCGGTATCGGAATCGGCGATACCGATACTTTTTTTAAAGATCGGCCGATACCATCCGATACGATACTTTGAAGTATCGGACGGTATCGCTCAACTCTAGTCATTGACCGTCCTCTCTTGGAAAGTGGTCTTTCTAGTGGCAATTACATCAATCGGACAAGTTTCGAAATTGGCAGCCCTGTCCTGCCGTTCTCCGTTCCTGAATTTTTATCAGGACAAGGTAGTTTTCAGGACGTCACCATCCTTCCTGCCCAAGGTTGTCTCCTCTTTCCATCTCAACGAGGAAATTGTTTTGCCTTCCTTTTGTCTGGCGCCAGTCCATCGCATTGAGAAGGCCCTCCGCACCCTGGATGTGGTTAGGGCGCTGAGACGGTACATCTCGCGGACGGCTCCCTTCCGCAAGTCAGATGCCCTGTTCATACTTCCAGAGGGGCATAGGAAGGGTCTAGCTGCTTCAAAAGCAACGCTAGCCAGGTGGATTCGCTTAGCGATTCAGGAATCTTAGCGTGTCAGGAACGTGCCTGTCCCAGCGGGGATTAAGGCGCACTCTACCCGGTCAGTGGGCACCTCTTGGGCCATTCGGCACCAGGCCTCGGCAGAACAGGTCTGCAAGGCTGTGACTTGGTCCAGTCTGCATACTTTTACGAAACATTACCAAATTCATTCTCAGGCCTCTGCGGATGCAGCTCTCGGCAGATACATTCTGCAATCGGCAGTACCTCAGTGCTGACTCAGTAGTACATGGGGTGTTAGCAGATGTATGCTCCCCACCCAGGGACTGCTTTAGGACGTCCCACTGTCTGTGTCCCCCAATGAGGCGTAGGAGAAATAGGGATTTTTGTGTACTCACCGTAAAATCCTTTTCTCCGAGCCATTCATTGGGGGACACAGCACCCACCCTGTTTAGCCTACTGGCTCATTTGTAGCATTCTTAGGTTTTGACAGTTATAGTTATTGTTGACTGTTTAAGCTCCTACTGCTTTTTTCACCGAACTGGAGATATCTCATCCAGCGAGAGGGTGTATACTGCAGGGGAGGAGCTAACTTTTCTTCTGGTTTACTTAGTGTCCTCCTAGTGGCAAGCAGCATAACACCCACTGTCTCTGTTTCCCCCAATGAATTGCTCAGTGAAAATTATTTTACGGTGAGTACACAAAAATCCCTATTTTATATATACTATGATGTCACTCTTGTTCAGATGTGTTTTATTAAAGGTGTTGTCTCGTGAAAGTAACCCTTGCCCTATAGGCAGTACACAGGTGTCATTGAGGGGCATCCCCCCCCACTTGAGATCCCTTTAAGCCAGAATGGTAATCTCATGTGTCACACCTGTGCTGTCCATGTAGTACATAAAGGAGACCGATTTTCTGAATGGCTGCCACATAATACTACATTGGCTACTGTTGACCACTCAGTTGTATTTCTGAGATTTATTTTTGACGTACCTGGGGTGTACTTCTGATTGCAGAAAGTAGTCTGTTTTTCCGCACTGGATGGTTGTCGCTTTAAAGGCAACTGCACATACCGTATCTATACAGTTGGGTAAAATTGCAAAATGTCATCACTACTTTTGTTATAAAAAAACATAAAATAAATAAAATTAAATTATCTCGCGGTCCCTGTAGTGAGTCCCCAAAACTACTTGTTACCTTTTAGTTCTTTTTCAGTCCCCTGCAGCCATCCTTATTGTTTCCATTCTGAAGTCTCCTCCCAAGAGAGTGTGCACTTGGCGTTCTCATCCAGAGCTGTATCAATCCCACTGTTGGCACACTGCCACCCTAAGTCCCCTCCCACTTCCCCTAAAAAGCACCATCCTGAGACTGTGCAACAGTCTCAAGATGGATCCATTGTTGCTCATGGTTTCTCCCTCCAACCACATTTAGTATGCACTGTCCTGAGACTGTCCTAATGTTCCAGGTGCACACACACCGGTAGGGCTACAGCTGATCATATGACGGGATTCACATCCAGTATCATGACCCTCTGACCATGACCTCCCAATGAAGGAAGGCTACAAGAAATAGAATTTACGGAAAGTACTAAAACTCCCCCTATTCTATGTGAGACTTGAACTGCTTCTGTGGCTTCTGCGTTCTTGCCCTGTACACATCCCCCCAATCAACCATCGAGGATCTATGACTGTGCCCCAATTACATCCCCCCTTAAGAGCACACTGCTGAGTCCTGCCTCCTGCAGGCAGCGCTGTGCCAACTGACTAGCTACTAGCTTCCTTCAATTCAAAGCACAGACAGGAAATCCCTGCACTCTGTGCTTTGAACGGTCAGTAGCAGAAAGTGAGGCGTCGGAGGTCACATCACCCCACGTGACGGCTCAGGAACAGACTGTTAACAGCAAGTAAACGAGGAAACGTTCCGATTTCATAGGCTTTACAGTGTTGCAATTATTATGAATCACCTTTTAAGTCAGGAGCTTTATTCTCCATTTATGACCATGATAACCATCTCCGTGTCCTGTGTGTAACCTCCTGTCTTTATTCTTGCAGTTGTCCCTATTAAGAAGGTGCATGCGCTTACTATAACATGGGCTCTGCCACCCCAGGAAACGTTTTACAAGTAAGAGCCCATCTGCCATGAGCTTATTCTCCAGGTTTTCTGTGCTGAGGTTAGGCATTAAGTTCTTCTTTAGTAATATTCATGCCCTGAGCAAAGGTCATTGTACGGGAGGAGGAGGTGAGCTGTGATACCACCTATAGTGAATGGTGGCTCTGGGTTACTTAATGTATATAGAGGTGCTATCAGTCATTGTACAGGAGGAGGTGGGCTGTGACATCGCCTATTGTGAACGGTGGATGCTGTGTTATCGGTCATTGTACAGGAGGAGGTGAACTGTGATATCACCTATTGTGAATGGTGGGATCCTGTGTTATGTACTGTATATAGATGTGTTATCAGTCATTATACAGGAGGAGGAGGTGAGCTGTGACATCACCTATTGTAAATAGTGGATCTTATGTTATCTACTGTATATTGAGGTATTACCAGTCATTGTAATCCTGTCTGTGATGATAATGGCGCTTCTGAAAAGTGATCTGTACAAGCCAGGACGTATTAGGCCTAGTGAGATTTGTATCCGTGTGGTGTGTGATAGTTACTTATCACACAGCTTTTTCCGAGACTTTACAATTAAGAAAATAGTTATCCCCTTGTGATAATGTCAGAATAGAATTTCTTGATAGAAGTTGAAAACTCCAGACCCTCCGAGGTGTATAGCCTGCACTCTTGCCCTTAGCACCATCCTGGATGAGGATCTCACCTTTTACTTCCAATTTACGTTCACTTTGGGTTTCTCTAATATATTTTTATCTGTTTTTAAGGGTGAAACCTCTTCACTATATTTCGTGGCTGATAGGACACGAGGGTAAAGGCAGCATCCTGTCCCTGTTGCGCAAGAAGTAAGTAATGGTACCGTACTGTGATTCATCGTGATGCCGCCCTGTACTTGTTGATGTATCGATCCCACCCTTCACGCCCTGTTAAAGGGAAGGGTAAACTTACGGCTTGCAGAAATCCATGCAACTTTTACACAAACTGCTCCATTCAGATGCCTTGGGCGAATCTACAGCTTGTGAACCACGGCTTCTCGGACCTCCTGTGATACAGTAGTTTTTTCCTATATTTGGTAGGAAGATGATGCATTTCACAGAATGTAATTGACCTGAGAAAAATATGCAAACGTGAAGCCTGTGCGAATGCTGAAAATTTAGCTCTGAAGTCTGCAGAATTGTTAATGCAGCTCTGAAGGATAATACCGCTGTAACTTGGGATCAGTACAAGACAACAAAAAAAGGCTTATTACTTTACATTAGGTGTAGACCAATTAAGCCCAAAGCCTGATATATACTTTGCCATAAAAGATGGGCTGGAGCCGTAGCAGTGGGTGTGAACGCTGCACCAGACTTCCAAGCTTGTCATTTACCGTTATATACATAGGGTGCTTTTATTTTATGTGGCCCCTTTTAAGGATAATTCAGGCATTTTTAATTTTTTTTTTTTTTTAAACTGGACCCCAAATGTTTTCTTTCCTTTCTCAGGTGCTGGGCTCTCGCTCTGTTCGGAGGGAACAGCGAGACCGGCTTTGAGCAGAATACAACCTACTCTGTGTTCAGTATTTCTATCACGCTGACGGACGCCGGACACGAGCACTTCTATGAGGTATGAGTAGTATGCAAGACGGAAGAGCGAAAGACGGATATGCAGAAAACCAGAACTTCTCCTTAAAGGAGCTGTCCACTGCTTAATCAACCCCTTCTCAATCACTATATTTCCCATACCTATGGGAGGCGCTGCAGAATAAGTCTGCCGTGGCTCATGATGTTTCACGAGACCCAGTGCTGCTGTAGCAACATTGGCGCCGGGTCTCCCATAAAGGAATATAGGCTGTTATTATTGAACATGGGGGAATATGATTAAGAAGGTTTGTCCAAGTAGTTGACATCCTCTTTAGTGCACAGTCAGATGGCCGTATTCCTGCGTGAGGATCGCATTGCAATCCTCGGACTGGCCGTCTGCTTTCCTGACCGGCGCGTGACAGTATGTGTTTTATGCAGGTCAGGGGAGCGGGTTGCAATGCGATCCTCGCACAAGGGAGACGGCCGTCTGTCTGCACCCTTAAGAGCAGTCCCATCCCTCTTATTTTTTCACTGCATGATAAACTGCAGCCGAATATTCCAGAGTCAATGGTAGCACCAATCGCATTATTCTGTAGGTGACTGCTCCGGTCCTCGGTGTGTCAGTAAAGGGATGTGATTGCCTATACAGGAACACGTTCCCACGTTCAGAGAATCTTGCTTGAATTTTATGAAACCTCATGCACACGCTGCAAAAAGATATCCGCAGCAGAAATTGACCAATGCTGCAGATTTGAAATCCGCATCATGTGGGTGTCATTGGGTTCGGATTAGACATGATGATGGATGCTTGTCTTTTTTTATTTCTTAGGTTACTCATTTCGTATTCCAATACCTAAAAATGTTGCAGCAGCTGGGCCCACAGGAGAGGTTGGTGCTATTCCATTTATTAAGACCCGTCTATCTAGAGAATTCTGACTTTCACCGAGTCTGATCTTTCTCTCTTCAGGATCTTCCGGGAAATTCAGAAAATTGAAGCTAATGAGTTTCACTATCAGGAGCAGGTACTGGACTATGCAGGGAGAGGTTGTGTTCTCCGACTATCTGCCTTGTTATAGAAGTTTGACAGACGGTTTCTTCTGGGGGAATCTGTGTATTGTGAACACGACTAAGGCTGGTTTCACATTAGCGCATTTTCAGCGCGCGCACGGCCGGGGGTAGCTCCGCCCCCGAGCCGGCTCTCTGCCCGGCGTGCCCTCCCCTTCCTTGTAGCGCCGCCTCCTAGCGGACAGCGGTGCCTGCGATCGGCGCACCCTATCTTTAGCATAGGGTGCGCCGATCGTGCGCAGGCCGTGCGCTAGTTGCGCTTTGACCTGCGCTGCGCACTTTTGACGGTGCGCCGTGCGCGCCAAAATCCGAAAAGTTTGATTTTGGCGCGCACGGCGCACCGTCAAAAGTGCGCAGCGCAGGTCAAAGCGCAACTAGCGCACGGCCTGCGCACGATCGGCGCACCCTATGCTAAAGATAGGGTGCGCCGATCGCAGGCGCCGCTGTCCGCTAGGAGGCGGCGCTACAAGGAAGGGGCGGGCACGCCGGGCAGAGAGCCGGCTCGGGGGCGGAGCTACCCCCGGCCGTGCGCGCGCTGAAAATGCGCTAATGTGAAACCAGCCTAATAGATACAAAAGAAAGGTCTCAAGAGCTCTGTGCCTCTTCTGGTTCCCGTTGCACAGGGCTGTAATTGGGAACGAACGTTTTTACCAGGTCTGTGGAGTCGGTAAGCCAAACCTCCCACTCTTCAATTTCCATGACACCGACTTCGACTCCACCAAAATGGGCTCCGACTCCACGACTCCGACTCCACAGCTCCGACTCCACAGCCCTGGTTTTTACACAAACTCATCTTTTGACCATCAGCTCATCTGAAAAAAACCTTTTAGAATATGAACGTTGTATTTGGTTCTCTCTTTTCAGACCGATCCTATAGAATATGTGGAGAATATTTGTGAGAACATGCAGCTGTTCCCCAAAGAAGACTTTCTGACCGGAGACCAGCTTCTCTTCGAGTACAACCCTGACGTGAGTTTAAAATTTTTAATTTTTATTTCCCTTTTTACTCTGTCGCCTAATTGGGGGACACAGAACCTTGGGTGTTATGCTGCTGTCCACTAGGAGGCGACACTATGCATAATCTGAAAAAGATTAACTTTGGCCCCTCCTCTGCAGTATACACCCCTGGACGGCGTCAGCCTTCTCCAGTTTTTGCTTAGTGTCGCAAGGAGGTACACCTTTTTTTCTTCCGTTTTTTTCCTTTTTTTCACCGGAAATACAGATGAAGAAAAGTGGGTCTCCAGCGAGACTCCCGGCATGGCTCCCTCCTCGGTCCCCTATTAGGGGTACCCGGTTGAGGTCGAGGTGGTTTTTCCCCATGTCGCTCCCTCCCCAGTCCCTCGGGTCCTGGTTCGAGGTCGAGACCCCCCTCCTTCCCCAACCCCTTTAAGGGGTCTGGGTTGAGGTTGAGGCGAGGATGAAGACCCCCCTGACGGTGACAGACGCACCCTCCCTAATCCCCCGCAGGGGGTATTAGGTTGAGACGCCTCAGGTAGGGTCGGAGATCAGGCAGCATTTCGCAGCTTCCAGGGACCCCAGGCTGGCTGAGGGATCCTGTTGGGGCCGGGGGAGGGTGCGGACTGGATGGCACAGCAGAGACAGGGCTTTTCTGCGTCCATGTCTCTGCAACAGCAGCGGCTCCATAGCGCTTCAGGGGCCCCCCATACAAACACCGCTACCCCTGCTACCCCCACCGCTATCCAGTCGACCATTCTGGGGGGGTCTGGTACAAATCCGCCCCCCCCCCCCGCCCCGGACTACCGCGCCGCTCTAGAGCCCTCCTGGGCATCAGGCTTCTAATTTAGGCCGCGGCTTCGGCCTAGCAGAAGCCGCCGCCTTTTCCCCGCCCCCCGGATGACCAAAATGACACGCTGGAGTGTCATAGAAGGGGCGGATTGAGGCAGAAAGGGTGCGTTATTTACACAGCCCAGCGCGCCCTTTTCAGCTCTCCGCCCCCTCCTCCCTCTCCTCAGAGCCCCGGTGGCCATTTTTTCTAGATGAGATCCAGGAGAGGAGCATCACAGCGGTCTCCGGGGGGCACAGAACTGGGATCTGTCGGCGCTGGACCTAGGGGCACACCGGTGGGGTAAGCTCACAGCTGGGTTCTCATTACTCAGCTGTGAATCTATACTTCCTATAAGGCTTTCTGTGGGTTCCCTCTGCGTAGCCACCCCTGTACGATCCCTTATAGCCAGCCTCTGTGCACTATGCCGGGCTCAAGGAAGAGAACCAGGCAGGAATGTTTCTATGCATTCTGTACAGCCTGCAAAGCCACGCTCCCTAGTGGCAGCACGTATCCGCACTGCCGGGACTGCATCCAGAACTCTGGGTCAGAACCCCAGGGAGTCCCTACTGACGCTTCAGTGTCACAGGCCACGCCGGAATGGGCAACTCAGATGTCTCAGTCTATGTCACAGTCCATAGACAACCTAACTGCTACATTACTGCAAGCTCTGCAGAGTCGGGCCCCGGCTATGGACGGTACACAGCAAACGGACAGCTTGTCTCAGGAACATGCTGCTTCCGACTCTCACAGATGTAAGCGGACCCACAGGTCTCGATCACCTGAGTCGCACTATAGCATAAGGTCGTCCCCCTCTAGGGAGAGACAGCGTCATTCCAGGTCTCCTGGGAAGTCCCCTGCCACAGACAGACAGTGCAATTTACCACAGGGATCCCCCACCACAGAAGACCCCCGCACCAGGTCGCCCTCCAGGGATCACCTTAGCGAGGCACAGGATTCGGAGGGCATCTGTGACGCCGACTCAGATAATGAAACGGTCAGGTCCGTGGTACCTTCTCCCCCTAGCAATACAGCGCTAGTTGAGGACATAATTTCTGCCATTCATCGGGTGCTAAAAATTCCAGTCGCCCCCGGAAGTCCCAGAACATAGGATTTGCTTCGAAAGTGTTCAAAAACCACCTAAGGTCTTCCCTAATCATGATGAGTTTGAGAAAATACTTACCAAACAGTTTGCGCAGCCTGAGAAAAAATTCGCTAATCGCAAATATTTGGAAGCGAAGTACCCCTTCCCACAGACACCAAACAATGGACAGATCCACCTGAAGTGGACCCTCCGGTTTCTAGGCTAGCAGCGCAGACTTTACTCTCTCTGCCAGATAGCTCAACCCTCAGGGACGCAGCAGACCGGCAAGTAGAACGCATGGCTCGTTCTATTTTCGAAGCGGCAGGCGCCTCTCTGGGCCCTACGTTTGCTTCAGTTTGGGCAGCCAAGGCCATCCTGGCTTGGGCCAAAAAACTACAGGAGGGTCTTCAGGCTTCAAATCCTGAGCTCTCGGACCAAGCGGTCCAGATGGCAGTGGTAGCAGACTACATGATTCATGCAGCCCTGGATTCCGCCAGAGGTGTAGCGGGAATAGCATCAAACGCCATCACGATCCGACGCATCCTCTGGCTGCGAGAATGGAAAGCGGATGCGGCCTCAAAGAAGTCCCTCACGCGACTTCCGTATTTTACTGGAAGACTTTTCGGCGAAAAGTTGGACACCATGATAGCCAATGCCACTGGGGGTAAGAGTACCTCTCTCCCTCAACTAAAACCGAAACGCACGTTTAAACGAAGAAACCAGACGCGATTCCGATCCTTTCGGAATTCCTCGGGCTGGTCCGTTTCGCGCCCAGTGCAAAACCGCAACCGTTCTCCACGTAGAGACAACCCACGGACGCAGCAGCGACCGGACAGGTCTTGGCAGTCGAAAGCAGGCCAAGCGAAACCCAAGGGAGGAAAACCTCAGAACTTCACTTCATCATGACTCGAGACCTCCGGAAGACACCCCACCAGTAGGCGGCCGACTTTTACTCTTTCAGCAAGTCTGGCTGCCTATTACAGAAGACAGGTGGGTCAGGGAAATAGTGTCTTCCGGATACAAGATAGAGTTCACTTCCGTTCCACCGAACCGGTTCTTCCTTTCTGTTCCTCCAACACCACCAGAAAAGGCTCGTGTTTTCCACCAAGCGGTTTCCTCTCTCCTTCAATCAGGAGTTGTGGTGCCGGTTCCCGCGAACGAGAGATTCCGAGGATTCTACTCAAATTTGTTCGTAGTCCCCAAGAAAGGAGGCGGCGTCCGACCCATACTGGACCTAAAACAGCTCAACAACTACGTACGGGTCCGTCATTTCCGCATGGAGTCCCTCCGGTCCATCATTGCATCCATGGAGCAGGGAGAATACCTCGCCTCCATAGACATACAGGATGCGTATCTCCACATACCAATTGCTCCCGCCCACCAAAGGTTTCTCAGGTTCGCGGTCAACCAAAACCACTACCAGTTTGTCGCCCTTCCGTTCGGACTCGCCACGGCTCCAAGAACGTTCACCAAAGTCATGGCGGCCACCATGGACGTCCTGCACTCAAGAGGCATCCTAGTCGTCCCGTACCTGGACGACCTCCTCGTCAAGTCTCCCACTTTCAAAGACTGCGAGGTCAGTGTCTCAATCACTCTAGACACTCTGAGTCGCCTGGGATGGCTAGTCAACCTACAGAAATCGTCGACCATCCCAACTCGGACTCTAACATTCCTGGGAATGGTATTCGACACCGCCAGGGGCCTGGTGCTCCTTCCCAAGGACAAGACACTGGCCATCCGTCTGGGAGTTCGCACACTCCTTCGCAGTCCTCCTCGATCTCTCCGGTTTGCCATGAGAATCCTCGGCAGGATGGCAGCAGCAATAGAGGCAGTGCCATTTGCCCAGTTTCACCTCAGGGTCCTTCAACTAGCCATACTCAGATCTTGGGACAGGAACCCTCTCTCCCTCGACAGGGAGTTCAGGTTGACGTCATCAACCAGGAGGTCCCTGCATTGGTGGCTCAAACCAAACTCGCTTACACGAGGGAAGCCATTCCTCTCAGGACAATGGAAGATCCTGACTACCGATGCAAGCCTGACAGGCTGGGGGGCGGTGCACCTACATCACAGGGCACAGGGCAAGTGGTCACCCAGGGAAGTGACATTGCCTATCAATGTTCTGGAAATCAGGGCCATTCTCTTGGCACTGAGAGCATTTCATCACTTGTTTGCAGCCTCGCACATACGGATACAGTCGGACAATGCCACGGCTGTGGCATACGTGAACCACCAAGGCGGGACCCGCAGCACCCAGGCGATGAGAGAAGTGGCTCATATCCTCCGCTGGGCGGAAGACACAAGGTTGGTACTTTCTGCGGTACACATTCCGGGTGTAGAAAACTGGGAAGCCGACTTCCTCAGCAGGCAAGGAATGGACTCGGGGGAGTGGTCTCTCCATCCCGAGATTTTTTACTAGATCTGTCAACGCTGGGGAACCCCGGATGTGGACCTAATGGCATCCCATCTCAATACCAAGGTTCCCAATTTCATGTCCAGGACACACGACCCGCGGTCGCTCGGAGCGGATGCCCTGGTCCAGGACTGGTCCCAGTTCCGACTCCTGTACATTTTTCCACCCCTCCCCCTAATCGCCAGGGTCGTGAGGAAGATCAAGCAAGAGGGAGTTCCGACCATCCTCATCGCGCCAGACTGGCCCAGACGTACTTGGTACGCCGACATCGTCCAACTTACGGCAGACGCCCCCTGGCGTCTACCCGACCGTCACGACCTTCTGTCTCAAGGTCCGTTCTTCCACCAGAATTCAGGGGCTCTCAATTTGACGGCATGGCCCTTGAAACCTGGATTCTAACCCAGGCAGGTTTTTCACCGGCAGTCATTGCAACTATGATCAAGGCAAGGAAGCCTGCCTTCGCCAAGCTCTATTATCGTACCTGGAGAGCTTTCTTTTCTTGGTGCGAATCTCATGGACAAGTCCCACTCCCTTATTCCCTCCCGAAGGTACTAGGTTTTCTTCAATCGGGCCTAGATGCCAAGCTATCCTTAAGTTCGCTTAAGAGTCAGGTGTCGGCGCTTTCAGTCCTTTTTCAAAAGCGCATTGCTATTAAACCACAAGTAAGGTGTGACGCCTCTGGCAATACGTCCAAGAGTGGACCCCCTGGATCGCGGATCCGGAGCCCCTGGGCCGAGCGCACCTGGTGAAGACCGACCCCTGTACAGGGATCGTTAGGGGCAGGACCACAGGGGGCGGAACCGCGACAGCCGGAGCCAGCAGGGACGACTCGGAGGACTGGCAGACAGAGCAGGAGTAGCGGGGAGGAAGGCAGAAGGTGATGGCAGGAAGACTACAGGAAAGGTACAGGGAGGACCACGGAAGGAGACAGGCTGACGGACAAGGACCAGGAACAGGGCAGACAACGGAGCAACAAGGATAGGCAGGGAACACTGAAAAAGGTAAGGCCGATGGGTGCTGCGAGTCACAAACAATCATCAGGCGCCCTCAGAATGGAGCGGGCGCCTGATATATGCGGAGACCGGAAGTGCGCCCTACAGACCCTCCCCTAGCGACGCCCCCTGCCAACAGAGGCCGGAGGAACGCGCGCGCGCGGCCTAAGGCCGGCGCGGTTACCCGCAGCAGAGCGGCAAGCAGCGCGGAAGGACGCGCGAGCAGGGGGAGGCAGGTGAGAGGAAGCTGCGGCGGGCACCGCCGCTAAAGGGGCATCGGCGGGTACGGCCGCCGATGTCACAGTACCCCCTCCCATATGCCCTCTCCTTCTGAGGCTGGTCAGAAATCTTTTCATGATAAGGGGGGCATCGACATTCTCTCGGGGCTCCCAGGACCTCTCCTCTGGGCCAAAACCCTTCCAGTCGATAAGAAAAAGAGTTTTACCCTTGACCCTTTTCATAGCCAGGATGTCCTTTACTTCAAAGACATTGTTAGAACAAATGGGCGAGGGAGAAGACATGGAGGTTGGTTGGAACCGATTCAAGACCACAGGTTTGAGGAGCGAGATATGGAAGGCGTTAGGGACCCGGAGTGACGCCGGCAACCTCAATTTGTAGGCTACCTTGTTAATGCGCCCAAGTATTTCAAAAGGCCCGATGTACCGAGGACTTAATTTGTAAGCAGGGGCCTTCAGGCGGATATGTTTGGTAGAAAGCCAGACTTTGTCCCCGGGCTGGTACGGGGGTAGATCCCTTCGTCTTTTGTCCGCTTGTCTCTTAATTCGGACGTTGGCCAGCTCGAGCGCCTCTCTGGTCTCCTTCCAAATTTGTGAAAACTCCTTGGCGAGAGTGTCTGCTGCAGGAACTCCGGATGATGCGGAAAAAGGCAATGGAACCCCAGGATTTAGCCCAGTTACCACAAAGAACGGTGTCTTGGACGTTGATTCGCTGGAATGATTATTATGAGCGAATTCCGCCCAAGGTAGAAGAGAGACCCAATTATCTTGATGGGCGTTAGAAAAGTGGCGTAGGTAGGTGGTCAGAATTTGGTTAATCCGTTCCACTTGGCCGTTGGTTTGAGGATGATACGCTGAGGAGAAGTCGAGAGACGTGCCCAGGAGCCGACAGAGGGCCCTCCAGAATCGGGAAGTAAACTGGACCCCACGATCGGTCACGATTCGCAGAGGGAGACCATGTAGCCGGAACACGTGGTGGATAAAGATCTCGGCCAACTTTGGAGCAGATGGCAGTCCGACCAGGGGAATAAAATGGGCCATTTTGGAAAAGCGGTCAGCGACGACCAAGATGGTAGTGCATCCTGCAGAGCGGGGCAGATCAGTCACGAAGTCCATGGCGATTTGCTGCCAAGGAGCCTCTGGCACAGGCAACGGATGAAGGAGGCCGGAGGGCAGAGTCCTTGGAATCTTGTTCTGAGCACAAGTCCTGCAGGAGGCTACAAAGTCCTTTGCATCCTGGTGGAGAGAGGACCACCAGTAATACCGGGACAGAAGCAAAAGAGTCTTCTTAATCCCAACGTGCCCAGCAACCTTGGAAGAATGACCCCAGCGCAGTACTTCCAGACGTTTGTTTGGAGGAACGAAGGTCTTGCCAGGCGGAGGGTTAGAGAACCTCACGGGGGCCACGGAGATAACTTTAGCCGGCTCGATGATATAAGATGGGTCCTCCTCCTTCTCTGGTGGCTGCAAAGACCTGGAAAGCGCGTCAGCTTTGATGTTCTTACTGCCGGGCCGGAAATGGAGCTTAAACTCAAAACGGGAAAAATACAGAGCCCACCTGGCTTGTCTGGAGTTGAGTCTCTGGGCAGATTGCAGGTAGGCCAGGTTCTTGTGGTCCGTGAAGATAGTAAAGGGGTGCACTGCCCCCTCGAGCAGATATCGCCATTCCTCCAGCGCCATCTTAATGGCCAATAATTCCCGGTCCCCAATGGAGTAGTTGCACTCCGCGGGAGAAAAGGATTTGGAGAAGAACCCGCAGGGGACAAGACGTCCAGATGGAGCCTGTTGGGAGAGAACTGCCCCAGCTCCAGTGGAGGAGGCGTCAACTTCCAGGATGAAGGGCCTACTAGCCACTGGACGGTGTAAGATCGGAGCAGAAGCAAACGAGCGTTTCAGGGTCAGAAAGGCGTCCTCGGCTTCAGAAGGCCAGACGTTAGGCTTCGTCCCCTTACGGGTCAGGATCGTAATGGGCTTGGTGACTGTAGAGAAGTGGGGTACAAACTGCCGGTAATAATTAGCGAAGCCGAGGAAACGCTGGATGGCCTTTATGCCAACTGGACGAGGCCACTGGAGTACCGCGGACAGCTTCTCCGGATCCATCCTAAGACCGGACTCCGTGATGATATACCCCAAGAAGGGTAAGGCTGTTTGCTCAAAAAGGCACTTCTCGATCTTGGCGTAAAGACGATTTTCTCGAAGGCGCTGCAGGACCATGCGTACACTTCTCCGATGGGAGGAGAGGTCGGTCGAGAAAACGAGGATATCGTCCAAATACACCACCACGCAGGAATAGAGTAGGTCTCGGAACACCTCATTTACGAATTCCTGAAACACCGCTGGAGCATTGCAGAGACCGAACGGCATGACCAAGTATTCATAATGGCCGTCCCGGGTATTGAAGGCCGTCTTCCACTCGTCCCCCGCTCGGATTCGGACTAAGTTGTAAGCTCCCCGCAGATCCAACTTCGTGAAGATTCTGGCCCCCCTCAGCCGGTCGAAGAGTTCAGGAATCAGCGGGAGCGGGTACCGGTTTTTAACCGTGATGTTGTTCAGGCCCCGGTAATCAATACAAGGTCGCAGGGACCCATCTTTCTTCCGGACGAAGAAGAAGCCTGCGCCCGCAGGGGACGAGGACTTCCGGATGAACCCCTTGGCCAGATTTTCCTGTATATATTCCGACATAGCCGAGGTCTCTGCTGGGGACAAAGGATAAGTTCTCCCTCTGGGAGGAGTGGCACCAGGAACTAGGTCGATAGGGCAGTCATAGGAGCGATGAGGGGGTAAGGAATCCGCCTCCTTCTTGCTAAACACGTCGGCAAACGTGTGATAGGGTGCGGGTAGGCCCGGGAGGTCGGCAGGCTTCAAGCATGGACGGGGACGCGTGAGAGCCCGTAGGCAGTGCTCCTGGCAGGAGTGCCCCCAACGGAGAACTTCCCCAGAGCGCCAGTCAATCACAGGCTCGTGCCGTCTGAGCCAGGGAAGCCCTAGGAGAACAGCATGGGCTAGTTGTGGCAAGACATAGAAGGCTATCTTCTCGAGGTGGAGAGCTCCGATTTGAAGGTCTACTTCGGCGGTAACCATGGTGATGAGTCCGGGTAAAGGTTTACCGTCAACGGAGGAAATAGCGCGAGGGTTCTTCAATACCAACACCGGAATCTGGAGTTTGTCAACCTCCTCCTGGCGGATGAAATTACCGGCAGCACCCGAGTCCACATACGCCTCCACAGATCCACGCCCCCGACCTGTAATTAGCAAAGCAGAAAGGGTAAGGGGAAGAGAGGAATTTTGATCACCTAGGGGGTCCTCTCTTACCTGACCTAGGTGGAGGCATTTCCCGATCTCTCTGGCTTCTCCGGACAAGTACGCACAAAATGGTTGGCACCCCCACAGTACAGGCAGAGACCCTTGGTCATCCTCTCCCTGCGGCGTTGCTCGGACAGCCTGACACGATCGACCTGCATAGGCTCAGGAGCGGTGCTAACGGGAGATACCGGGAAACGGGGGACAGGAGCCTGATACAGCCTAAAGGACCTCCTCTCTCCGACTGCCTCTCGAGCGCGCTCCTGAAAGCGGAGGTCTATGCGAGTGGCTAGCGAAATAAGGTCCTCCAGAGTGGTGGGGGTGTCACGCCCGGCAAGCTCATCCTTGATCTTACTGGAGAGGCCTCTCCAAAAGGCTCCTACAAGGGCCTCATTGTTCCACCCCAACTCAGAAGAGAGGGTCCGGAAGCGGATGGCATATTGCCCCACTGTGAGGGAACCCTGGCGGAGGTTAAAAAGGGCCTCAGTGGAGGACGCTAAGCGACCCGGTTCATCGAATACCTTGCGAAAGGTTTCTAAGAAGGTCTGTATGCTTAACACGACGGGGTCATCTCTCTCCCATAAGGGGTTCACCCAGGACAGGGCCTCACCCTCGAGATGGGACACAACGAACGCCACCTTGGCGCGGTCAGTGGGGTACTGAAGGGGGGCAAGCTCAAAATGTAGCCTGCATTGATTTAAAAAGCCCCGGCATAACTTGGGATCTCCACTGTACCTGGGGGGTTTGCCCAGACGGGGAGCCGGGGTAGAGGCTACATCCGGGGAGGAAGTTGCAGCGGCAGCAGAGGATTGCAGGGCCTGTAATCGGTCATCCACGGATGCCATGTAACCCAAGATGTGGGATTGGGCGTCGCGCTGCTGCGCGAGCTCCTGCTGAAGGCTGACTAAGAGGGGAGCGTGTCCGGGGTCAGAGGTCTGCAGGGCGGACAACCGGGTGTCCATAGACTTCATAAAGGACATTATCCGGCTCTGATTTTCACGAAGGAAAAGCAATTCCTTTTGTGTGGCGGCTGCGGCACCGGCGGGATCCATGGCCTGATGATACTGTGACGCCTCTGGCAATACGTCCAAGAGTGGACCCCCTGGATCGCGGATCCGGAGCCCCTGGGCCGAGCGCACCTGGTGAAGACCGACCCCTGTACAGGGATCGTTAGGGGCAGGACCACAGGGGGCGGAACCGCGACAGCCGGAGCCAGCAGGGACGACTCGGAGGACTGGCAGACAGAGCAGGAGTAGCGGGGAGGAAGGCAGAAGGTGATGGCAGGAAGACTACAGGAAAGGTACAGGGAGGACCACGGAAGGAGACAGGCTGACGGACAAGGACCAGGAACAGGGCAGACAACGGAGCAACAAGGATAGGCAGGGAACACTGAAAAAGGTAAGGCCGATGGGTGCTGCGAGTCACAAACAATCATCAGGCGCCCTCAGAATGGAGCGGGCGCCTGATATATGCGGAGACCGGAAGTGCGCCCTACAGACCCTCCCCTAGCGACGCCCCCTGCCAACAGAGGCCGGAGGAACGCGCGCGCGCGGCCTAAGGCCGGCGCGGTTACCCGCAGCAGAGCGGCAAGCAGCGCGGAAGGACGCGCGAGCAGGGGGAGGCAGGTGAGAGGAAGCTGCGGCGGGCACCGCCGCTAAAGGGGCATCGGCGGGTACGGCCGCCGATGTCACATAAGGACTTTCATCCAGGGAGTTTCCCGATTGGTTCCTCCCTACAAACGTCCGCTGGATACGTGGGACCTCAATCTGGTCCTGACAGCATTGCAAGCTCCACCCTTCGAACCTCTTAGAGGAGTTACACTCTCCATTCTGTCTCAGAAAGTGGTTTTTCTAGTGGCGATCACCTCGTTACGCAGAGTGTTGGAATTGTCAGCACTTTCCTGCAGACGGCCTTTCCTAGCCTTTCACCAGGACAAGGTGGTTCTCCGCACGGTACCATCCTTCCTTCCGAAGGTTGTGTCCAACTTTCACCTTAATGAAGAGATTTCACTGCCTTCCCTTTGCCCGGTTCCGGTTCATAGAGTGGAGAAGGCTCTGCATACGCTTGACCTCGTCAGAGCATTGCGGATTTACGTGTCCAGGACTGCACCTTTCCGGAAATCCGATTCCCTCTTCATTCTTCCGGAAGGTAGTCGCAAGGGGTTGCCGGCTTCCAAGGCTACCCTTGCCAGGTGGATCAAGTCCACCATACATGAGGCCTACCGACTTAACAGTTCCCCACTTCCGGCCGGTATCACGGCACACTCTACACGGGCAGTAGGGGCCTCCTGGGCCATTCGGCATCAGGCTTCGGCACAACAAGTGTGCAAGGCGGCCACTTGGACTAGCTTACACACGTTTACGAAACACTACAGTGTTCATACCCAGTCCTCAGCGGATGCGAGCCTGGGTAGACTGGTTCTGCAGGCGGCAGTACCCCAAGTCTAGGGGACTGTCAGCACAATATTCGTCCACTGCTTCCCACCCAGGGACTGCTTTGGGACGTCCCAAGGTTCTGTGTCCCTCAATTAGGCGACAGAGTAAAGGAGATTTTTGTGTACTCACCGTACAATCTCTTTCTCTTAGCCTTTAATTGGGGGACACAGCTCCCACCCTGTTGCTCTTACGGGCCGTTGTTTCCTGTTGAGTTCTCATATTGTTCTTTGAGCTCGTACATAGTAGCCTTCTTACAGGCATGGTTATGTTATTTGGTTACGTTCCTCCTTATGCTTTGGCACAAAACTGGAGAAGGCTGACGCCGTCCAGGGGTGTATACTGCAGAGGAGGAGCCAAAGTTAATCTTTTTCAGATTATGCATAGTGTCGCCTCCTAGTGGACAGCAGCATAACACCCAAGGTTCTGTGTCCCCCAATTAAAGGCTAAGAGAAAGAGATTTTACGGTGAGTACACAAAAATCTCCTTTTTTTTTTTAGTTTTATTTTTGTGCATACTAATCTCTTAAGGATTTCGCCTAAGCGACGGCTGTTCGGGATGATCACGTTGACCTACACAAGTTTTTATGTACAGGTGATTGCCGAAGCTCTTCGAGGACTAACCCCAGAGAGGGCGAACCTGTTGCTCCTTTCTCCAGACAATGAAGGCAAATGCCCCATGAAGGAGAAATGGTTCGGGACTCAGTATAACATTGAAGGTAACACTATGGACCATAACATCCGCTTTATACAATGTATGCAACCTTTATAACATTACAGTTCTCTGCAGAGATTGATTCAAAATGGAAAGAGCTGTGGGCCAGTGACTTTCCCATAAACCCAGACCTTCACCTCCCAGCTGAAAACAAGTTCATTGGTAAGTAATGCAACAATCTTGGGTACGTTCTCGGCCTCATCACTTTGGATTTTAATTTTTTTTTTTTTTTTAATCATTGCCTCTACAGCCACTGACTTCACACTGAAGACCTTGGACCGTCCAGACACAGAATATCCAGAGAAGATACTGGACATTAAGGAGGGCTGCCTGTGGTACAAGAAGGACAACAAGTTCAAGATCCCTAAAGGTATGAAATATATTCAAGGAATGGTCGTAAAAATTCCTTCTGATATATTCCTATGTATCGGTCCTAGTAAATTTTTGCAATGCAATTGGAACTGAAGATGATTCCGCTTATGACACTCCACATTCAACTTTTTCGTTTTGTTTTTCCTTTTAGCTTACATCCGCTTTCACCTGATCTCTCCATTAATACAGCAATCGCCTGAAACGTAAGTTCCAGGACTTCTGACCATGAGGGGTGTAAAGTTCTCCACCTGCTTGCTTATTGCATCATTTACTTTAGTTTTAGAGGAGGACAGAAGCTGTAAATGTAGACAAGGATGTTGAAGACCTCAGGGCATCCTGTTTACAAGATGGAAGTTTTTTGGTTACTTTTCATAAAGTGCTGTGTGACAGTACAGGGCTCCACAGAGCTCATTTACTTCTACATCCCCTGATTAGGTGATCCTAGACCCCTTGTGCAGGGAACTGCATCATCCTTTAAGGGAATGGGGCTTTTTTCTTTTTATTCATTTTTTTTTTTTTAAGAACTAGGTGACTGGCAGCACCACAATGCAATAAATAATTAGGGTACAGTGCCCATTGCTTTCCGCCCATTTTTTTTTTTTTTTTTTCTGTACTGGATGTGATCTGTCATGGTGGGATAACCCTTTAACTGGATGTAATAATGTAATATGATTTGTTTACCGGTATTTGATCTTCTTGGAATGTCTTTTTTTTTTTTTTTCTCAGTGGGACGGTTGTGACTGTTTTTTTGCTATTACAGCTTGGTTCTCTTTGAAATATTTGTGAATATTTTGGCTCACACATTGGCAGAGCCGGCCTACGACGCTGACGTGGCTCAGCTAGAGTACAAACTGGTGGCCGGAGAGCACGGCCTCGTTATTAAAGTAAAGGGATTCAATCATAAATTGCCAGTAAGTATGAGATCAACTTGTATAAGGTGTTAACGTGATTTTTTGGGAACAACCCTTTATCTCCTATCCTTGGGATGGAGGAGAACTTGCTGACCACTGGGATCCCCATTGGTCCTGGGATCAGGGCTCTTTTGCCCCACCCTGAATGGAGGGTAGGTGCGCATGCTCGGCCTCCACTCCGCTCATTGTCCATGGGACTGTGGAGGACTGCGCTTTCTGTAATGCATTCTCGTAAAAAGTGGGACCCGCAGTGACGAGCAACGTCTTCCTTATCCTGTGGATAGGTGATAAGTTGTAATTGCGTGAGTCCCCACATAGTCGGCCCTTTGCTTGAAATGGCATCAGATTGTGCTTTGCAGAATTGCTTTACGTTACTCTGTCGCCTTATTGGGGGACACAGAACCGTGGGTGTTATGCTGCTGTCCACTAGGAGGCGACACTATGCATAATCTGAAAAAGATTAACTTTGGCTCCTCCTCTGCAGTATACACCCCTGGACGGCGTCAGCCTTCTCCAGTTTTTGCTTAGTGTCGCAGGAGGCACACCTAAGATTTTTTTTTACTCCGTCTTTTTCCTGGATTTTTTTCCAAAGGACTACAGATGAACAAAAGAGGGTCTCCAGCGAGACTCCCGGCATGGCTCCCTCCTCGGTCCCCTATTTGGGGTACCCGGTTGAGGTCGAGGTGGCTATTCCCCATGTCGCTCCCTCACCAGTCCCCCGGGTACTGGTTCGAAGTCGAGACCCCCCTCCTTCCTCAGTTCCGTCCGGCTCTGGGTCGAGGTCGAGGCGACGATGAAGCCCCCTGAAGGTGACAGCAGCACCCTCCCTAATCCACCTCTGGGGGTATTAGGTTGAGACACCGCAGGTAGGGCCTGTACCAGGCACCAGGGACCCCAGTCCACCTGTGGGCTCCTTTTGGGACCGGGGGAGGTGCAGCGAGGCACGGCACTTATCAGAGACCGGGCTCCCTGCGCCCCGGTCTCTGCAGCAATGGCGCCCCAAGGGACCCTCCACAGGGCCCCAGTCACATATATGGCCCCACCGCCAGCCCTCCTTTCATTCTGAGGGGGGGTCTGGTTTAAATCCGACCCCCCCCTGCGGACAACCGCGCCGTCCTGGAGCCCTGCTGGGCAGGAGACCTCAAATTTAGGCTTCGGCCTAGCCGAAGTCGCCGCCCCATTCAGCCCCCCGGATGACGAAAATGACACTGCAGTGTCATAGAAGGGGCAGATCAAGGCAGGAGGGGCGTGCTTTTACATGGCCCAGCGCGCCCTTTTCCAGCTCTCCGCCCCTTCCCTCTCCACCTCAGAATCCGGTGGCCATCTTGCTGCACCTGGAAGAACGCAGCACAGCAGTCTCCGGGGGGCACAGGACGTGGGACTTATCAGCGCTGGACCTAAGGGGGAGCAGCGGTGGGGTAAGATCACAGCTGGGTCCTTGGTACTCAGCTGTAAATTCCTATACCATATAGCGCTCTCCTACTCCTTTCCTCTGCGTAGATACCCCTGTAGGGCCTCCACTAATCAGCCTAGGTACTATGTCGGGCTCAAGGAAAAGAACCAGGCAAGACTGCTTTTATGCAGTCTGCACAGCCTGCAAGGCCACTCTCCACAGCGGCAGCACGTACCCACACTGCCGGGATTGTACCCAAAAAACAGGATCAGAACCCCAAGAAGTCCCTACCAACGCTTCTGCGACCGCTACTGCGCCGGAATGGGCGACTCAGATGTCGCAGTCTATGACACAATCTATAGATAACCTGACCTCCACATTACTGCAGGCTCTGCAGGGTCATGTCTTGGCTATGAACGTTACCCAGCAAAGGGACGTCCGGTCTCATGATCAGGGCGCTTCCGACAGTTCGAGGCATAAGCGGACCCACAGGTCGCGTTCATCTGCGTCCTCACATAGCAATAGGTCTTCCCCCTCCAGGGAAAGACACAGTGGCCTCAGGTCACCGAGGCCGTCCCCTGAGAGAGAAGGACAATGCGGATCTCCACAACGATCCCAGACCATGGGAAACCTCCGCTCTAGTTCGCCCGCTAGGGAGCTCCTTAGCGATGCGCAGGACTCAGAGGGCATATGTGACTCCAATTCAGATAACGAAACAGAGAACGCTTTGCTCCCTTGTCCCCCTAGCAATACTGCGATAGTTGAGGATATCGTCTCTTCCATCCTTCGGGTGCTGGACATTTCAGATCCAACCCCTGAAGCACCAGAACACAAGATTTCCTTTGAAAGTGTTCAGAAACCATCGAAGGTCTTCCCTAATCACCCGGAATTTCAAAAAATCCTTTCTAAGCATTTTTCGCAGCCTGAGAAAAAATTCGCCAATCGCAAGTATTTGGAAGCAAAATACCCCTTTCCACAGAAAGACACCAAGGATTGGACAGATCCGCCTGAAGTGGACCCTCCAGTCTCTAGGCTGGCAGCACAAACGCTTCTCTCGCTGCCGGACAGTTCAACCCTCAAGGACACAGCAGACAGACAAGTCGAACGCATGGCTCGTTCAATCTTTGAAGCGGCAGGTGCCTCTTTGGCTCCCGCATTTGCTTCAGTTTGGGCAGCCAAGGCCATCATGGCTTGGGCTGATCTATTGCAAAAGGGCCTTCAAGCTTCAAATCCTCAGCTGGCGGACCAGGCGGTGCAAATTGCAGTGGTGGCAGATTACATGTTCCATGCAGCGTTGGACTCTGCAAGAGGAATAGCGGGAATAGCATCAAACGCCATCACAATCCGGCGTATTCTCTGGCTAAGAGAATGGAAAGCGGATGCGGCCTCAAAAAAGTCCCTAACAAATCTCCCGTACTTCAGTGGCCGTCTTATCGGTGAAAAGCTGGATACAATGATATCCAATGCTACCGGGGGCAAAAGTACTTCTCTCCCTCAACGAAGACCAAAACGCCCGTTTAAAAGGCGTAATCAATCTCGTTTCCGATCCTTTCGGAATTCTTCAGGCTGGTCCGTCTCACGCCCAGCACAAAACCGTAATCGTTCCCCCCGCAGGGACAACACACGTGCGGCACAGAGGCCGGACAGGAACTGGCAATCAAAGGCAAGCCAGGCAAAACCTAAAGGAGGAAAACCTCAGACTTTTCCCTCATCCTGACTCATGCCCTCTGGAAGACACCCCACTTGTAGGCGGACGACTGCTACTCTTTCAGCAGGTCTGGCTGCCTATTACAGAAGACAAGTGGGTCAAGGAAATAGTGTCTTCAGGATACAAAATCGAGTTTACTACCAGCCCACCGCACAGGTTTTTTCCCTCTGTCCCTCCAAAATCCCCGCTCAAAGCTCAGGCCTTCCGTCAAGCGGTTTCTTCCCTCCTGCGAGCAGGAGTCATAGTGCCAGTCCCAGCAGAAGAGCGCTTCCGAGGGTTCTACTCCAACCTGTTCGTGGTGCCCAAGAAGGGAGGCAGCGTCTGACCCATACTAGACCTCAAGCAACTCAACAAGTACGTTCGAGCTCGTCACTTCCGCATGGAATCCCTCCAGTTAATCGTTGCGTCTATGGAAAAAGGAGAATATCTCGCCTCCATAGACATACAGGACGCATACCTGCATATACCGATTGCTCCCGCCCATCAGAGGTTTCTCAGATTCGCAATCAGCCAAGACCATTACCAGTTTGTGGCCCTCCCGTTCGGTCTCGCCACGGCTCCCAGAACATTTACAAAGGTCATAGCAGCTACCATGGACGTTCTGCACTCCAGAGGCATAGTAGTCGTTCCATACCTGGACGACCTTCTCATCAAGGCCCCCACCCTCAAGGACTGCGAGGTCAACGTCTCGATCACGATCGACACTCTGACGCGCCTGGGATGGTTAGTCAATTTACGGAAGTCCTCGACTACCCCGAGTCAGTCTCTGACCTTCCTGGGGAAGCTATTCGACACCTCCAAGGGTCTGGTGATCCTCCCCAGGGACAAGGCACTGGCTCTCCGTCTGGGAGTTCACACACTCCTCCGCAAGTCCCCCAGATCTCTCCGGTATGCCATGAGAGTACTTGGCAGGATGGCAGCAGCAATGGAGGCGGTACCATTTGCCCAGTTTCCCCTCAGACCCCTTCAACTGGCTATCCTCAAGTCCTGGGACAGGAATCCGTTCTCCCTCGACAGGGAATTCCGGTTATCAGCAAACACCAGGAGGTCCCTGCACTGGTGGCTCAAGCCAACCTCGCTTGCAAGAGGAAAATCCTTTCTCTCCAGTCAATGGAAGGTTTTGACCACCGACGCAAGCCTTATGGGTTGGGGAGCGGTGCACCTACATCACAGAGCGCAAGGCAGGTGGTCACCAAGGGAATCGACCATGCCCATCAACATCCTGTAAATTCGGGCCATCTTCCTGGCGTTGAAAGCCTTCCATCACTTGCTGGCAGACTCTCATATCAGAGTACAGTCGGACAATGCCACGGCAGTGGCATACGTGAACCATCAAGGCGGCACCCGCAGCATCCAGGCGATGACCTACAATGGGCGGAGGCTGCAAGGTCGGTACTCTCCGCGGTCCACATTCCGGGTGTGGACAACTGGGAAGCCGACTATCTCAGCCGACAAGGAATGGACTCGGGGGAATGGTCTCTCCATCCCGAAGTCTTCTGTCAGATCTGTCATCGTTGGGGGACCCCGGACGTGGATCTGATGGCATCCCATCTCAATGCCAGGGTTCCCAATTTCATGGCCAGGACGCGCTATCCGTGGTCGCACGGAGCAGATGCCCTGGTTCAGAACTGGACCCAGTTCCAGCTTCTGTACATTTTTCCACCCCTCCCCCTGATCTCCAGAGTCCTGAGGAAGATCAAACAAGAGGGTGTTCCCACCATTCTGATCGCTCCAGACTGGCTCAGGCGTACTTGGTATGCCGACGTCGTGCAACTCACAGCAGACGCTCCCTGGCGTCTCCCCACACGTTCCGACCTTCTGTCACAAGGCCAGTTCTTCCACCAGAACTCAGGGGCTCTCAATTTGACGGCGTGGCCATTGAGACCTGGGTTTTGACCCAAGCAGGTTTTTCACCGGACGTTGTTAAAACCATGATCAGGGCTCGAAAGCCAACTTCAGCCAGGATTTACTATCGTACCTGGAAGATTTTCTTCACATGGTGCGACTCTCGTGGGCAGATTCCACTTCCCTATTCTCCTCCAAAGGTCCTCGGTTTCCTTCAGTCAGGCCTGGACGCCGGGCTATCCCTGGGCTCGCTGAAGAGCCAGGTGTCAGCGCTTTCAGTGCTCTTTCAGAGGCGTATTGCTAACAAGCCGCAAGTGAAGACTTTTCTCCATGGGGTTTCCCGATTGGTTCCCCCCTACAAACGTCCGTTGGAGACGTGGGACCTCAACCTGGTCTTGACAGCACTACAGTCACCTCCTTTTGAACCCCTTAGGGTGGTCTCACTCCGCTTTTTATCACAGAAAGTGGTTTTCCTGGTGGCAATCACCTCGCTACTCAGGGTGTCTGAACTTTCAGCTCTTTCCTGCAGACAACCCTTCCTGGTTTTTCATCAGGACAAGGTGGTTCTCCGTACAGTACCATCCTTCCTTCCGAAGGTCGTGTCCAGCTTCCACCTCAATGAGGAAATATCACTACCGTCTCTTTGCCCGGCTCCCGTTCATAGGGTAGAGAAGGCTCTGCATACGCTTGACCTTGTCAGGGCATTGCGTATTTACGTGTCTAGGACTGCTCCCTTCCGGAAGTCTGATTCACTTTTCCTTCTTCCAGAAGGCGTTCGCAAGGGCCTACCGGCTTCCAAAGCCACCCTTGCTAGGTGGATCAAGTCCACCATTCAAGAGGCTTACCGCCTCAACAATTCTCCCCTTCCGGCCGGTATCACGGCACACTCTACGCGGGCGGTAGGGGCCTCTTGGGCCATTCGGCATCAAGCCTCAGCACATCAAGTGTGTAAGGCAGCCACTTGGACTAGCCTGCACACATTTACAAAACACTACAGAGTGCATACCCAGTCCTCAGCGGATGCGAGCCTGGGTAGACGGGTCCTGCAGGCGGCAGTACCCCAAGTCTAGGGGACTGTCAGCACAATATTCGTCCACTGCTTCCCACCCAGGGACTGCTTTGGGACGTCCCACGGTTCTGTGTCCCCCAATAAGGCGACAGAGTAAAGGAGATTTTTGTGTACTCACCGTAAAATCTCTTTCTCTTAGCCTTTAATTGGGGGACACAGCTCCCACCCTGTTGCCCTTGCGGGCCGTTGTTACGGTTGGGTTCTCATATTGTTGTTTGAGCCCGTTTATAGCAGCCTTTTTTTACAGGCATGGTTATGTTTCTGGTATATTCCTCCTAATGCTTTTGCTCAAAACTGGAGAAGGCTGACGCCGTCCAGGGGTGTATACTGCAGAGGAGGAGCCAAAGTTAATCTTTTTCAGATTATGCATAGTGTCGTCTCCTAGTGGACAGCAGCATAACACCCCATGGTTCTGTGTCCCCCAATTAGAGGCTAAGAGAAAGAGATTTTACGGTGAGTACACAAAAATCTCTTTTTCTGCCTCGTGATACATCATTTACAATCAGAATTGGATTTTATTCTGAATTATTGACATCTCCCCTTATCCTTCTTTTCCTCTTTGTGTAGCTCCTCTTTGAGTTGATCATCGATTACCTGGCTGACTTTACGGCTTCTTCTGACGTCTATGAGATGATAACAGAACAGCTTAAAAAGACCTACTTCAACCTTCTGATCAAACCTGAGAAACTGGGAAAGTAAGTGCACGATGTGCAGGTACCTGGACCGGACAATGTTGGCTCGTTATCGAGCGAAGAACGACTTTATACAGATTGACCGGGGGTCGTTTACACAAATTGCCGAAAATCGGTGGGGACAGATCGAATATTTTCACAATGGTTCTGTCCCCATGCGGCATCATGTTATCGGCAGCACATCTCCTGTGTATACAGAGCGGAGTGCTGCTGAGAACGAGGATTTTTATATTGTCGTAAACCATCTGATTTCCGGATGAACAAGTATTGCTTGTTCTTTGGGTGATTGCTTGTGTGGTTATATGAAACGATAATTGGCAACTGCTCAATAGCCAGTTTATCGCCTCGTCTAAATTGTGTAGGCCACACTGGTTTTGACACACAACTTTCCTGTAACTTTTGAGCGTTGGCCATTACAAGCTGGTGTCTTAAGGCCCCATTACACACAACGATATTGTGAACGATATCATTGCAATGTCACCAGTTTGGTGACGTTGCAGCAATGTCGAAACGACATCGTTGCGTGTGACATACAGCACACATCGCTGCGTGTGACAGCGAGAGACCAACGATCAGCGAGCTCCCAGCGCCATACAGCAGACGCTTGGGGCTGGTATCCAGGGTAAACAGCGGGTAACTAAGCGCCGCGCGGCACTTAGATACCCGCTGTTTACCCTGGATACCAGCGTTCTCGCTGGTCCTGATCGTTGGTGAGTCTGTCTAACGATGTCCCAGCGATCCCATCCACGTCAGATCGTTGGTGGGATCGCTGGGACATTGAAGCATGTAATGGGGCCCTTACTCTGTAACCCCCAGTGCTAAATTTGTATGCTGTTAAACCGATCCTCTTCGATACACCGGGTTTTAACCTCTTTTTTTTTCTCCTCCCAGGGATGTTCGGCTCTTGATCTTGGAACATAATCGTTGGTCTATGATAGAAAAATACCTCACGATCCACAAAGGCTTGACTTTGGAACAACTACTTTCATTTGTTGAGGAGTTCAAGTCTCGATTATACGTAGAAGGTTTGGTCCAGGGCAACTTCATCAGTAAGGTGAGCATATGGAGATGCATGGTGGCACCTTCACATCATATTTTTTGTTTTCCATAAACTTTTCGTCCATGAAATGCTGGGAGCTGAAGATCGAGACATGACTCAGACTTGATCTTAAGTAGCAAATTTGCATCATTTTCTCTTAAGAAGAGGGAGAACAGCAGACTGATGCATTGTATAGGTTTGTAGGGAAATATTTACATAACTTGTTGAATAGAGTAAATTGATTGAGATCTGCGGACTGCTTTCTACTTACCAGAATCCACATTTTCTCTTTTGATTAGCCTGTCTCACGCAATGTCATAGTTGCTGCACGACGCAGACATGCGATGTTGCACCACTCCGGCTAATCAACAGAGGAGCCGGAATGTCGGCAAGTAGGAGGCGATTTGTAGAGCTCCTGTTCAGCAGCAACAGAAAACAGGCCTAACGTTTGGACCAGAGTCCTGTAAATTTTATATGCTCCTCTCTAATTCTTTTCATTTTCATCTCTGCGTATTGTGGATTTTTCAGTCCCTTTGGCCATCCTACTTGGTGTCAGACATCCCTCCTTGTGCATGCAGAGGTAGCTGTCAGTCACTGGTAAGACCGCCCACTGGACTCCTAAATTCAGAATAAGCTGGGACTTGAGTACTTCTGCCTTGTGGTTTGAGCTGCATTAGGGGGGTGGGGGCTTCTCAGGACCCAGTCCCTGTAAAAACTTTTTTTTTTTTTCTTTCTTTTTTTTAGGGGCTATTACATATCAAATGATTTATTAAACTTTTAGATACATTTTAAGCACTTTTAAATTATCTTTTTCTATTGCTTCATTGTGTGTCACAGAAGAGACCACAGGTGTGTGCTGCTGCCACTAGGCTGAAATAAAGGCTAGACTCCACCAACCGGCAAGACGTTAATCAGCTCTTCCTTAGTGTCCAAAGAAGGCAGACAGGAGTCTGCGTTCAGACCCATCTTTACTTTTTTGTTGTGTTTTATCTATAATTTCCCTTTTCCTTTCAGATGCGACTTGTGGGTGGCGACAGTGTGATATTGTGTCACTCTGATCTCCCACCTAGAGACCAAGCGCAGTCTGACTGGACAGAACCCCCCCCCCCTTCCCCCAATCCGTCTTATGTCTCCCTTTCTGCCGATCGGTGGAAAGTCGTGATGACAAGAGTTTAGCCTTCTGGATTGAGAAGCTGTGGCCAAGGAGCTTGTGGCCCAGGGCTGCTGAAAACACCAGGAGTCTTCTCTTCCTATCGACCTACTGAATATCCGTGTCAATATCAGCTGTGGCTTAGATCAATCACTGGGGCGGAACACTAAGCAGGTCAGTCTGCCTGAGCTGTCCTGCATTCCTGTTATGCCTGGAACTCAATGTCCCGGGAATCTCCGCGGTAGACATCCCGGTGTAATCTTCACTAGCTGGCCCAGAAGAGCCTAGTAATGTCACCTGGATGTTCCCAGATTGTCCAGACCTGCTTTCCCAGGGCCCCCTTTTCCATCAGAATTCACCAGGCCACTGGTTTCTTTGACCAGGTTATTCAAACCACGATTGAAGCAAGGTAACTGTCTTCTTCCTTCATATACCATCTAAAATTTGAAGGCCTTGTTTCTCCATCGCTTCATTGGGGGACACAGAAACCATGGGTGTATGCTGCTGCCACTAGGAGGCTGACACTATGCACAGAAAAAGGTTAGCTCCTCCTTCGCAGTATACACCCCACCGACCGGCACTAATTTCCTCAGTTTCGCTTATTGTCAGTAGGAGATGGACACGGGTCTTTCATTAGACCCATATCTACCTCAGCGTGCGTCGTTCCCTTGCAGGTTCCGGAGGGATACGGAGTGAACAGTCACATCCGTACTCCCACAAAGAGACTATGAGTACGGCGTGTACTGCCACCCTGTATCCTCATAGCTCTCCACGGCAGGACCAAGAGCCCCGAGCACGGATGCGTGTCAGGCGATCCACCTGGTCCTCGCCTCCCGTCTCCCACCCACTCGCCCACCAGAGCCTATCGGTATGGAAGAGATGCAGACCTCCTTCTATGGAAGAGGACAGGTTCATGATAAGGTACAGGTTTTTGCTGAGCGGTAAGTATGGGACCCCGGAGTGTCACCTCCTCTCCCTGCCTCCCACGTCTCCCCAGCTACACCTCTCTCTTATTTTGGCCAGCCATGCTGCAGGCTTGGGTACCTTGCAGAGCGGGTGCCCTAAGTGACATCCCCAGGTGTCACGGCTCCTTTCAGCAGCCTCTTCCTCTCTCTGCGCCCCTCTCCCCTCCTTTCCCTGGCTGCACTTATCTTGTTTCGGCTCAACAGCCGGGCGGCAGGCATGGATCCATTGTGGGGCGATCACGCGGCAGTGCAGCGTTGCCTCTGCGCCGCCCCGCGCTCCCCGCCGGCAGCCGCATCTACGCCAGGCCCCAGCTTCTATTGCGGCCACGCCCCCTTTTTTCTTAGGCGGGCTTCTCTCCCGTCTGTTCTAAGCCCGCCCACCGCTCGCTCACTCCCATTCTAGGCCGCCCTCCGCTCTTTCCCTACCTTTGGCGGCAGTTAACCCCGCCCTCCTCCCTGTCTCCACAAGGAAGTGCGTGTTTTTTCTACCGGGCTCTCAGGCGGCCGCCATTTTCTCCAGCCTGTCAGCCGGACTCCTTCGCCGCTTCTGTGGCCCTGCAGATATGGACGAGCTGTGCAGCAGCGCTCGCTGAAAGCATCCACAGGACACCGGACCGTGAGTAGCTCTGCAACTGCAGACTGACACCCTCCTCTGCCTCCTGTCCCCAAACCTTCCGGCGCTGTTTCAGTGACTTTCCCTCATTATGTCTAACTCTAAGCCTGATCGTGCTCGCCCTCTGGCTTCCACCTGCACCTTAGTCAAGTTCTTTGCATCCTCTTCTTGCAAATGCAAACTTCCCTCAGGTCAGTCCACTCCCCTCTGCACCGACTACAGCAACCCCATCCTGCCCGCTGCCCAGGAGCCCCCTATTGCTCCACGTGAGCGAATCTCCCATTCCTGACTGGGCTTCTTCCCTATCTCAATCAGTGGCATATCTCACCAGGGTGTCTCAGTCCCTAGTGGCCGTTCTTGATAAGTTGTCCCTGGACTCCTCTGCAGGACCCAGCAGGTCACAAGAGGTTCCATCTGAACCAGCCAGCATGAGCCACAAAAGACCCAGGCAGGATCTCCTGCCGGAATCCTCCCCTCGCTCCATCTCACCATATAGTCCTTCCCAGCAGTTTCCTTCCCGTGCATCCTCAACTGAGTCAGGCGAAGCGTTCTCGGATGCGCCATCCGAGGAGATTTTAGAGCTGCGTTCAGACCATACCGCGGACATGAAGGTTACGGTACAGAACCTCATTGCAGCGATTAACCATACTTTCGAGATCACAGACTCCCCTGCGAAACCCTCAGATCAGGAGGTTTCGTTCAGACGGGCAGAAACACCTTCCAGAGTCTTCGCTCCTCATTCTGAGTTTGCCAAGCTCCTCACCAGGAAAGGGAAAATCTGACCAGGTGCTTTCAAAGAGGGAAGCGCCTCGGCGTGCTGTATCCATTCTCTCAAGAGCTTACCGACAACTGGTCGGCTTCTCCCTCTGTAGACGCTCCTGTGTCCAGGCTATCTAACAGCACGGTCTTTCCGATTTCAGGTGTGGCGGCTTTGAAGGATGCTAACGACAGGATCATAGAATCCTTAGCAAAGTCAGCATTCGAAGCGGCTGCGACGGTGCTAAGCCCAGCCTTTGCCTCCACTTGGGTAGCAAAGGCCATAGCTGCTTGGGCGGAAGATCTCCGCCAAAGCATTCTTGATGGAGCCCAACCAGAGTGTTTGGCCGAGAGAGCCAACCAGATCTCCCATGCCGAGGATTATCTGGTCTCGGCCTCCTTGGATGCCGCCTCTTGTGCAGCTCAAGCGTCCAGCAACTTAGTTGCAATCCGGCGTACAATTTGGCTCAAGGCTTGGCAGGCGGATTTGTCGTCCAAAAAGTCCCTTACCAATCTGCCCTTTTAGGGTGCGCGTCTCTTCGGATCCCAGCTGGACCAGATTATCAAAGACGCCACTGGGGGCACAAGCTCTCTTACTCAGTCCAAGCCTCGTAGACCCCCTCCAAGGTGTCAGTTTCGGTCTTTCCGCCGCGTCGCGACGGCAGAATCTTTTTCCAACCAACAAAGGCCGCAAGCACGCCAGGATAGGAAGAAGGTCTCCTTTATGCCCACTCCATCCTGGCGATCTCACTCCTCCCAGGGCAGATCCTCCAGGTCCAGAACTGGAAGGTCCGCCTCGGCATGACTATCTACAAAGCCCAGAGGTGCCTTTCCAACTGGGCGGCCGACTCCTTTTCTTCAGGGACATCTGGCTTGCCTCGGTGGAAGACGCTTGGGTCAGGGAAGTTGTATCCTCAGGATACAAGATAGAGTTCGTGTCTCGGCCTCTGGATCGCTTCTTCGAGTCCCGTCCTTCAAAAGACCCTGCCTTAGTTCCGGGCGTCTTTGCATCCATTGACTCTCTTTTCAGTTCCGGGGTCATTGGGCCCGTTCCCGAAACAAAGCGATTCACAGGGTTTTACTCAAACCTGTTTGTAGTGCCGAAAAAAGGTGGCGCGGTTCGGCCCATTCTGGACCTCAAACTGCTGAACAAGAGGGTCCGCCTGCGTCATTTCAGGATGGAGTCCCTTTGTTCAGTAATCGCTTCCATGGAGGCGCAGGAATTCATTTGTTCAATAAACATTCAAGATGCCTATCTGCATGTCCCCATCTTTTAAGAGCATCAGAAATTTCTGCGTTTTGCGATTCATCAGGACCACTACCAGTTTGTCGCCCAGCCGTTCGGTCTCACCACCGCGCCCAGAGTGTTTACAAAGATCATGGCGGCGTTGATGGCCCTGTTGAGGATCAGAGGTCTCGTACTCTTCCCGTACCTCAACGACATTCTAATCAAAGCTCCGTCTTTTCACCATACTCTCCAAAGCCTTGTCATCGTTCTCGACACCCTGTCCAGTTTTGGATGGCTCGTAAACAAGAGGAATTCCTGCCTCGTTCCGACTCAACGTCTTGTGTTTCTAGGCCTATTGTTCGACACCCGTCGATCGAGGGTCTTTCTCCCGGAAGAGAAGTTGATCTCTCTGCAGCGAGATGTTCGATCGCTACAGAGCCTAAAGCTTCCATCTTTCCGGTCAGCCATGAAAGTCTTGGGAAAGATGGTGGCGACGACGGAAGCGATCCCCTTTGCTCAATTTCACACGAGACCGCTTCAACAGGCCATTCTGTCTCGGTGGAACAGGTCCGTTCTCTCCCTGGATCGTCCAATTCGCCTCTCATTCCGGGTCAAACAGTCCCTCAATTGGTGGTTGACGTCACCCCTCATTTCCCTGGGCCGGTCATTCCTTCCGATTTACTGGCAGATTGTGACAACGGACGCCAGCCTTCTCGGCTGGGGAGCTGTGTTTCGCAATCAGATGGTTCAGGGTCGGTGGTCGACCCAAGAGACAACTCTGCCGATCAACGTCCTCGAGATACGGGCGATTTATCTGTCTCTCATTCACTGGGAAAGGCTTCTCAGGGGTCTGCCGGTCTGGATTCAGACAGACAATGCCACAGCAGCAATGCCACTGGGCAGAGGTATCGGTCCCAGTGATATCCGCAGTGCACATTCCCGGCGTGGACAACTGGGCCACCGATTTTCTCAGCCGCAAGGGTCTCACGGCGGGAGAGTGGTCCTTGCATCCGGACGTCTTTCATCAGCTTTGTCTTCGTTGGGGGACTCCGGACGTGGACCTGCTGGCGTCTCGCCTGAACAAGAAGGTCCCACAGTTAGTATCCAGGGCCCGAGGTCCTCTCGCAGTGGGCGCCGATGCTCTGACCATTCCCTGGTCGCAGTTCAAGCTCCCTTATCTGTTCCCTCCCCTTCCTCCTCTTCCCAAGCTGTTGAAGAAAATCAAGGCGGAAGGGGTACCAGTCATCCTCATCGCTCCGGATTGGCCCAGAAGGGCTTGGTTCGCGGACATTGTCAATCTTCTCGCGGACGCCCCCTGGAAGCTTCCAGACAGAGCAGATCTGCTGTCTCATGGTCCAATCTGCCATCCCAATTCTCTGCCACTCAATTTAACGGCGTGGCTGTTGAAACCGCGGTTCTGAAGCGGTCAGGTTTTTCAGATCTGGTTATTCACACCATGATCCGGGCTAGAAAACCATCGTCTTCGAGAATTTATTATCGTACATGGAAGGCCTATTTCACTTGGTGCGAGTCCAATGACGTTCCGCCCATGTCCTTTTCGCTCCCTTCTATCCTGGCGTTCCTCCAGGCAGGCCTAGATGCGGGCCTTGCCCTCAATTCTTTGAAGGGTCAGGTTTCGGCACTCTCCATTCTTTTTCAGAAGATGTTGGCCTCCCATCCGCAGGTCAAAACCTTTCTTCAGGGAGTGGCTCATACGGCACCTCCGTACCGCGCTCCCGTGGATCCATGGGATCTCAATCTGGTTCTGGAGGCTCTTCAACGGTCTCCCTTTGAACCTCTCAGGGAAGTCTCCCTGTCCCTTCTCTCCTGGAAAGTGGACTTTCTGGTGGCCATCACCTTCATCCGGCACGTGTCGGAAATGGCGGCACTTTCTTGTCGCCCCCCTTTCCTGGTGCTCCATCAGGACAAGGTGGTCCTGCGGCCCCCGCCTTCCTTCCTTCCCTCCTAAGTTGGTGTCCACTTTTCACCTAAATGAGGACATTGTTCTCCCGTCCTTTTTTCCGGGTCCAATCCACCCTCTGGAACGCTCCTTGAACAAGCTAGACCTGGTCAGGGCCATGAAGGTCTACCTGGCTAGGACGTCTCCCTTGCGGAAGACAGACTCTCTTTTCATCATTCCAGATGGTGCGCGGAAAGGTCAGCCGGCCTCCAAGGCTACCATTGCTCGCTGCATCAGATCGGCAATTTTGGAGGCCTACCGGGTCAAGCATCGAGTGCCCCCTCCGGGAATTAGCGCTCACTCTACCTGGGCAGTGGGTGCCTCCTGGGCGGTGCACCACAGAGCTTCTGCGCAGCAGCTCTGCAAAGCGGCAACCTGGTCTTCGATCCACATATTTGCCAAATTTTACAAGGTCCACACCTATGCTTCGGCGGACGCCAGCCTAGGCAGAAGGATCTTGCAGGCGGCGGTGGTGAGTCCGCTGACCTGATGGAAGTTTATTTCCCACCTCAGGGACTGCTTTGGGACGTCCCATGGTTTGTGTCCCCCAATGAAGTGATGGAGAAAACAGGATTTTTGGTTGCTTACCGTAAAATCTGTTTCTCGTAGCCTTCATTTGGGGGACACAGCACCCTCCCATATTCTGCAACTCCTGTTCTTAGGTTGTTTGTTGATTTACAGTTGAGTTGTCTGTTCTGTTTTCATTCTGTTTTGTTACTTCTCCTACTGCTTTCTCCCTAACCGAGGAAATTAGTGTCGGTCGGTATGGTGTATACTGCGGAGGAGGAGCTAACCTTTTTCTGTGCATAGAGTCAGCCTCCTAGTGGCAGCAGCATACACCCATGGTTTCTGTGTCCCCCAATGAAGGCTCTGAGAAACAGATTTTACGGTTACCCATGGTTTCTGTGTCCCCCAATGAAGGCTCCGAGAAACAGATTTTACGGTTAGCAACCAAAAATCCTGTTTTTTTTTTTTTGATGATGTGAAACCAATCGGGTCACGCTAATATCTCCCCCCCCCCCCCCCCCGTCTTCTTCTTCTTAGTCATTCCTAAACTCTGGTCTGTCTCACAGGCCCCTAAAGGGTCGGGTCACTGCCTTTTTCTACCCTCTCCCAGAAGTTCTTGGCCTCTTTCCCAAATCAGAATTTTCCTTCAGGGAGTTGCACACTCTGTCTCTCTTTACCGGCCTTGCTGCAGCAGTGGAATCTCATTATAGTGTTGTCCTTTCTTCAGGGTTCACCCTCTGAACCCATTCACAATACTTCTCTCTCTTTGCCTTCCTGAAAGGTTTTGTTCCTCTAGCGATCACCTCCATCAGACGTGTCTCCAAACTTGCATCTCTTCTTAATGCTCATCTTACTGCTGGGCCACGAAGGTAAGGTACTCTTGTTCCTGTCCCATCCTTCAGACATTTGGTTCTCCTTTTTTTTCATTCCGTAAGGCGATCTTCCCGCTTCCGCCTGGCAGATTTGTTCTCTCGTCATGGAAGCATGCCAAGTAAAGAAAGGTCCACTCCCCCTTGGGGTCACTGCTCACTCCTCATGTGCAGTGGGGGTTTCTTGGGCTGGTCGCTATCAGGTCTCTGCCTTATAACTGCTAAGCCGCTTCTTGCTAGTTTTCTTCTTCAAGTTCTACACGGTTCTCACTAAACTTCGGCGAACGTCAGGCTGGAGAGGAAAGTTCTGCTTACAGCAGATGATTGGCCTTAGATTCAGGAGTGTTTTTTTTTCCCCACCTTAGGAACTGCTTCAGTACATCCCATGGTTTCCTGTGTCCCCCAATGAACGAGAAAAATATAATTTTGGGTACTCACCGTAAAATCTTTCTTGGAGCCTTCGTTGGGGGACACAGCACCCGATCTTGTTTGTGCCTTTGTTGGTTCAATTTAGGGTAATCTTTTATCTCCCTTCCCATTGATTTCTCACTAACTGGCTTCTTGCCAGTTGATGGGTCTGCCCTGCCTAATGTCAGCAGCCTACACCCATGTTCCCCAATGAAGGCTCCAAGAAAGATTTTATGGTGAGTAGCCAAAACCTTTTTTTTTTTCTTTTAAGAAGAACTAGGCTGTTCTTACTTTCTTATATACCAGAGTGGCATTATTCATATGCACAGATCTAATAATTTGGTAAATTTGAGCATATAAACAATTTATTTGCAAATTAAAAAGTGTGCACCATGTGTACTGCCCTGATACAGGACTCTTGGGAGGCTCTGTGGCACAATTTGCTTTGCTAGCGGTATCCTAATCCTTATGAAGTTTGTGGTTCTTCTGTTCTCCCCCTTTAGCTTGTTCTTTGTGTAGTTGCACGATCGTATACTTTTGTGTAACAAAATTCTCATATTCTTTATTACATCCAGGAGTCTGCAGAGTTTCTGAATTATGTTCGAAGGTGAGACTATAACCGCAACATTTCATTTCTGAACATTGTGCATCCGATATAGGATATTCAGCCGGCACTGATCATTACAATGTATTATCAATGTCTGATTAGTGGGGGTCTAGCCATTCGGATGTCCAAGCCCACGTTGACCCTACATACGTTTTAAGTCTTGCTATCTGTAAAATTGGCTCTATCAATCATGTATTGGAAAGACACACGGGGGGCACTGTCTGGCACTTCTTGTCCCTTGCCTCTATCTGATATGATCTCTTATTCATTAGTAAGCTGAAGTCTCTGCCTCTGAAGAATAAGGTCCCGGTGCAGTTCCAGGTGGTGGAGTTGCCGACTTCTCACCATCTGTGTAAAGTCAAGTCTCTGAATAAAGGCGACTCCAACTCTGAGGTCACTGTGTATTACCAGGTGGGAACAGGACAGATTTTATCACTAAGCCGAAGATTTGTTGTTGCTGAATTTAATTTTTTAATTTACTTATTTTTTTGAATGCAGTCTGGTGCTAGGAATTTACATGACTACACCCTGATGGAGCTGCTGGTGGTACGTCATTTTAGATTTGTCTCGATGTATTAAAATTTTTATTTTAAATTTTGATTTTTTTGACTTTCATATGTTTTGTAAAGCAGCCTTTTTAGGCTGGGGCGACTTAGGCCGAATCCCAAGGTTGCTAGGTGTCACAGCTACATCACAACGCAATACAAGCGAATGGTGACGAATTGCAACCATAAAAATCAAGTTGCAAGAAGTCCGACTGCACGTTCTGCAACTTGTGACCCCATTCACTTGCATTGCGCGGCAACAACTAACTAGCGAACTTTAGTCGCGCAACAGATGTAGCCCTGGCCTTATTGTCATCCGTAAGATATCCACAGGTCCCCAGGCCTGACCGCAGGTGTCTCGTGCTCCCCAGGCCTGACCGCAGGTGTCTCGTGCTCCCCGGGCCTGACCGCAGGTGTCTCGTGCTCCCCGGGCCTGACCGCAGGTGTCTCGTGCTCCCCGGGCCTGACCGCAGGTGTCTCGTGCTCCCCGGGCCTGACCGCAGGTGTCTCGTGCTCCCCGGGCCTGACCGCAGGTGTCTCGTGCTCCCCGGGCCTGACCGCAGGTGTCTCGTGCTCCCCGGGCCTGACCGCAGGTGTCTCGTGCTCCCCGGGCCTGACCGCAGGTGTCTCGTGCTCCCCGGGCCTGACCGCAGGTGTCTCGTGCTCCCCGGGCCTGACCGCAGGTGTCTCGTGCTCCCCGGGCCTGACCGCAGGTGTCTCGTGCTCCCCGGGCCTGACCGCAGGTGTCTCGTGCTCCCCGGGCCTGACCGCAGGTGTCTCGTGCTCCCCGGGCCTGACCGCAGGTGTCTCGTGCTCCCCGGGCCTGACCGCAGGTGTCTCGTGCTCCCCGGGCCTGACCGCAGGTGTCTCGTGCTCCCCGGGCCTGACCGCAGGTGTCTCGTGCTCCCCGGGCCTGACCGCAGGTGTCTCGTGCTCCCCGGGCCTGACCGCAGGTGTCTCGTGCTCCCCGGGCCTGACCGCAGGTGTCTCGTGCTCCCCGGGCCTGACCGCAGGTGTCTCGTGCTCCCCGGGCCTGACCGCAGGTGTCTCGTGCTCCCCGGGCCTGACCGCAGGTGTCTCGTGCTCCCCGGGCCTGACCGCAGGTGTCTCGTGCTCCCCGGGCCTGACCGCAGGTGTCTCGTGCTCCCCGGGCCTGACCGCAGGTGTCTCGTGCTCCCCGGGCCTGACCGCAGGTGTCTCGTGCTCCCCGGGCCTGACCGCAGGTGTCTCGTGCTCCCCGGGCCTGACCGCAGGTGTCTCGTGCTCCCCGGGCCTGACCGCAGGTGTCTCGTGCTCCCCGGGCCTGACCGCAGGTGTCTCGTGCTCCCCGGGCCTGACCGCAGGTGTCTCGTGCTCCCCGGGCCTGACCGCAGGTGTCTCGTGCTCCCCGGGCCTGACCGCAGGTGTCTCGTGCTCCCCGGGCCTGACCGCAGGTGTCTCGTGCTCCCCGGGCCTGACCGCAGGTGTCTCGTGCTCCCCGGGCCTGACCGCAGGTGTCTCGTGCTCCCCGGGCCTGACCGCAGGTGTCTCGTGCTCCCCGGGCCTGACCGCAGGTGTCTCGTGCTCCCCGGGCCTGACTGCAGGTGTCTCGTGCTCCCCGGGGCCTGACCGCAGGTGTCTCCTGATCTGAACAATTATGTATAATTTAAGGAGGCAGTTAGCTGGGGTCATAAGGGTGCTGTAGGGCCGGGACTTGCAGCCATACTACGAATGAAAAAAATATAGTAGCTGTTTCGTTGTGTAAATCATTGCTTGGATAGATGTATCCGGCGTACTGAAATGTGCACAAGGAATAATTCATTATCTGTGCGTAATCCTGGAACACACAGACGGTCCTCATAAATAGCAAAGACATTCCAGGAGCATGTCGGCGACGACCGTAGCAAAGACTGTGAATGCAGAACTTCGGTGGTGGTGAAATTCATGTTTGAGCTGCTACATTAAGAGGAACAATACAATGGGGTCATTGAATTTCATGTCAGCAAGGATCAGTTTATTATTATTATGATTTAATTTTTCCAGATGCACATGGAGGAACCTTGCTTTGACTTTCTAAGAACCAAGCAAACTCTCGGGTAAGAAGCCACAGTAGCAGGAAGATTTTAAAGTAGCCCCTGTCCTCTCTCCATGGGACTTCTGGAGATGGCGAGTACAGCAATCATCTATCTCCGGGTGTTTCATAGACCATGACTAGAGCGGAGGGGTGCATGCTCATTCTCCATTCAAGGCTTTGTTCTCAGGATGAATGGAGGTCCCAGACATCTGACCCCCAACGATCTGTAAATTATCCCCTAATCTACGGATTTGGGATGTCACAGTCTTGGTGCAATCAAAAACGTTATATACAAGGCAGAAATATTTACCTCCACCTCCCTCATCTACAGGTACCATGTATATCCGACCTGCAGAAACACATCTGGAATCCTTGGATTTTCAATCACTGTTGAAACGCAAGCAAATAAATTCAAGTGAGTGAAATGTGATCGTATCACCAATGATTTTTTTCAGATCAGTAGTCTTTTTTTTCTGTTTGTGTGTTTTCATGTTTGGTGCAGTTCTATTCATTGCTGCTCAGTCCTACACAGGTACACGCACCTACCTGTGCTTGTATTGCTGCTTACACCGGCTGTACGGGTCTCATGAAGCGTCCAGATTGCGCTCCGGTTACACTACCTATTGATCTACGAATTGCAAAATGTTCTGCCTGGATCCTCCGTCTACAATGCCATAATCTATTTTAAAGGGCAAAAGAATATATTTGATCAGTGGGCGATTAACTTGCTGGGACCTCCATGATCCTGAGATTGTAGGAGTAGCACCGTTTGTGAAAGGCTGACGCTCTTTCTTAGATTTTCTTTGCACAGCTACACTCCCTTTTAAATGAAGTGTCCTAGACAGTGGGTGGTAAGTGTACTGGAAACAGGGCTGATGGACCTCTTCCTTTTGTTACTGGTCTCAGTCTTTATTTTCCCTCATACCAATTCAGCATGAGAAAAGTAATGCAGCATGCTGCGATTTGCAGCGTACGTCGGATGGTATGCACCCATTCAAGTCTGTGGGTGCGTGGATATCATCGGACTGCACTCGGATCTCCGTGGATGCACACAATGGACAAGATGGAGAAAACTTGTTCTCCATCTTCTCCATTGTGAGAGTCCACGGAGATCCGAGTGCAGGCCGATGATTTCCACGAACCCATAGACTTGAATGGATCATCTGGATAAGGCCTTAGTTGTACGCCTGCAGAGTATTAGATGGGGATAGCATATCCCTTACTTTGTGGTGGGTGAGAAGCACCAGGGACATCTCGCATCCAGTTTAGAGGAGATGAGAGAAATGTGCATTGTGTCTGAGAGAGAATTTGGAAACGGTAGAGGATCAGGGGTGCAAATCTGTTTAATGTTAGGCTATACGGAAAATACATGATGCCCAAATTCAGGATCCAGGGAGCACAGCCTTCTAATTTACAGTGTGTCCATCCCAGTACTCATCACGTCCTATTCCTTGAAAAGGTGCTGCTCTCCTAGGTGGAATAGTGGCTTTTACATGGGTTTTAAAATGTGGTTTTTTAATTTATTCATATTAACATTATGACTTCTTGTGCAGCTCTGAAGTGGTGGACAAGAAAATAGAAGAATTTCTGGTTTGCTTTGGGGAAAAAATTGAGAGCTTAACGGAGGAATCATTTAATACACAGGTAACTTATTAAAAAAAAAATAAAAGAACTGCTGCCTGAATAGAATAGCTCTTGCAGAATTGTCAGAGACCGACGAATTGTTACTGTGCTACAGCAAAAGGGAAAGAAAAAATTGTAATCCATAGGGTTATAATGAAAGGTATAGCGGGGAGGAAGCTACAGTGGGAACTTGGGCCGAAAGGTGGCAGATGCAGTTTAACAATGATAAATGTAAGGTTATACACATGGGAAGAAGGAATCAGTATCACCATTACACACTGAACGGGAAACCACTGGGTAAATCTGACATGGAGAAGGACTTTGGGATCCTAGTTAATGATAAACTTACCTGGAGCGGCAAGTTCCCGGCAGCGGCTGCCAAAGCAACAAGGATCATGGGGTGCATTAAAAGAGGTCTGGATACACATGATGAGAGCATTATACTGCCTCTGTACAAATCTCTGGTTAGACCGCACATGGAGTACTGTGTACAGTTTTGGGCACCGGTGCTCAGGAAGGATATAATGGAACTAGAGCGAGTACAAAGGAGGGCAACAAAATTAATAAAGGGGATGGGGGAACTACAATACCCAGAGAGATTAGCAAAATTAGGATTATTTAGTCTAGAAAAAAGATGACTGAGGTGCAATCTAATAACCATGTATAAGTATATAAGGGGACAATACAAATATCTCTCTGAGGATCTGTTCATACCAAGGAAGGTGACGGTCACAAGGGGGCATTCTCTGCGTCTGGAGGAGAAAAGGTTTTTCCACCAACATAGAAGGATTCTTTACTGTTAGGGCAGTGAGAATCTGTAATTCCCTGCCTGATGAGGTGGTGATGGCGAACTCAGTCGAAGGGTTCAAGAGAGGCCTGGATGTCTTCCTGGAGCGTAACAATATTGTATCTTAGTTATTGTTAGGTTCTTTAGAAGGACGTAGATCTGGGGATATTTTCTGATAGAATTTTATAGGCTGAACTGAATGGACTAATGTCTTTTTTCGGTCGTACTAACTATGTTACTATGGTGACTTCACAAATTTGCTGTCTCTACAAATCTGACCTGTCAGATCCAGAAATGTTAATAACTAGTCATTGCATTATAAAAAAAAAAATTGCTGCAGCAGGAGCCTCTCCCCTCTATCCTTTCAGCAGCAGGAGACTCTCCCCTTTATCCGTTTTGTAGAAAGATATACAGATTGTTACATTCATTGCATGTCCTTTTCATTCTATGAAAATGGAAGAGATCAATGGGGCATTTATTTTTCTGATCTTGCAGAAAATCCTACAATTGCAGATGGCGGAGTTGCTGTACTCATTTGTTTTCTAGATTTAGCCGTCCTCTAACCGGTGCAGATTTCTTTCTGCAGGTTAATGCTTTAATAAAGCTGAAGGAATGTGAGGACACGCACCTCGGAGAAGAAGTGGACAGGAACTGGGGAGAAGTCGTCACCCAGCAGTATCTCTTTGACCGCCTGGAGCACGAGGTAAAGTCCATGATCTCGCTCCTGCATTATATTATCACTGGAGATTTACACAAGAGAATGCCATGATATTCCAGGGTCTCTGTTACAGCACAACGCACGTCCTACATAAATAACCTTAGTGAACTCTTGGGGTATATTCACTGGGGACGGATGTGTCGCAGCCATTTATATGACTCCATTTCATCTCAGCGGGGATCTGGGAAGCAAAATGTTTCTGCAAGGCCCATGTGCTATAAGTGGATTATTGCAGGAATTTCTGTGAGCATTTCTTAATGCAATAACTGCTGAGCGTCGGTAATTCTATAATTTTCATTTCAGATTAATGTCTTGAAGACCTTTAATAGAGAAGACATGACTAGATGGTTCCAGGCTCATAGAGACTGCGACAGGAAGGTTCTGAGTGTCCATGTAAGTGCTGTTTTGTGATACTGTGTCTGTGCGCACACAGATAACATGAGATCCGGAAAGTATAAGCAAGATTTATTTTTTCTCGTTCGCCTTATTGGGGGACACAGAGACCATGGGTGTATGCTGCTGCCACTAGGAGGCTGACACTATGCACAAAAAAAGGTTAGCTCCTCCTCCGCAGTGTACACCCCACCGACCGGCAGGGAATTCCTCAGTTTAGCTTCGTGTCAGTAGGAGGTGGACACGGGTCTTTCATTAGACCCATATCTACCTCGTTGTGCGTCGTTCCTTTTCAGGTTCCGGAGGGATACAGTGTGAAAAGTCACAGCTGTACTCCCACAAAGAGACTATGAGTACGGCGTGTACTGCCACCCCGTATCCTCATAGGTCTCTACAGCAGGACCAGGAGATCCGAACATGGATGTGTGTCAGGCGATCCAGATGGTCCTCGTCCCCCGTCTCCCACCCACTCGCCTACCAGAGCCTGCCGGTCGGATGAGGCGCGGATACTCTTCGTGAACGCTGGATGAAGGTACCTTTATTCATAGAGACGGACCAGGCAGGGTAAGTATGAGGCCCGGGTCCCTTTCTCCTCGGTAGCTCCAGTGGCCACTGTGGCAGTGCTGCGACGCCTCCGCGCCGCCCCGCGCTTCCCAGCGGCCGCCGCATTTAATTCAGGCCCCGGTTTATCGGCCTGTTCTGCCGCAACTTGCCCCCAGTGCATTTCTGGGGGGGTTTCTCCCTTCCGGCCCCAGTGAGCCTCAGGAGCGGTCACCGCGGCAGTGCTGCGGGACATCCGCGCCGCCCCGCGCTGATAGGCGGCCGCCTAATCTTATCCAGGCCCCGGCTTCATCTTGGGCCTTGTCCTGCGACGCGGCCAAGCCCCCCGCCTTCTTTCTCGGGCGGGCTTTCCGCCTGCTTTAAGCCTGCCCACCGCCTTCTCCCCTCACTCTAAGTCTCCCTGAGGCGGCGCTGTCTCCACCCACCCCAGTCTGGATAGGACGGCGCCATTTTTAGTATCGGCGGTTAGCCCCGCCCATCTTCCTCGGTCTCTGCAGGGAAGCGCGCGCTTCCTGCTCTGTTCTCAGGCTGCCGCCATTTTCACAGCCTGTCATCCGGACGCTGTCCTATCTGCCGTGCCCCCTGCAAGCCCAGACGAGCCGTGCACCTTCATTTGCTGGAAGCTGCGACAGGACACCGGACCGTGAGTAGCTCTGCGACTGCAGACTGACACCCTCCTCTGCCTCCTGTCCTCCAACCTTCCGGCACTGCCTCAGTGACTGTCCGTCAGTATGTCTAATTCTAAGTCTGACCGCTCTCGTCCTCCTGCCTCCTCTTGCACCTTAGTTAAGTACTTTGCGTTCTCTTCTTGCAATCGCAAACTTCCCTCAGGTCAGTCCACTTCCCTCTGCCTGGATTGTAGCAACCCTATTCAGCCTGACGCCGCCCAGGAGCCATCTAGGGCCCCAGGCGAGAGTGAACCCCCCCATGCCTGGCTGGGCCTCGTCTCTATCACAGTCAGTGGCAGACCTCACCAGGGTGTCTCAGACCCTAGTAGCCGTCCTGGATAAGTTGCCCCTGGACACCTCTACAGGGTCCAGCAGGCCTCAAGAGGTTCCATCTGAGTCGGTCAGCGTTAGTCGCAAAAGACCCAGGCAGGATCTCCAGCCGGATTCCTCTCCTCGCCACATTTCACCACATAGTCCTTCTCGGCAGCCTCCCTCCCGGGCCTCCTCTCCCGAGTCAGGTGAAGCGCTCTCGGACAGATCATCTGAGGGGATCTTAGAGCTGGATTCGGACCAGGATGCGAACATGAGGGTTACTGTGCAGAACCTCATTTCAGCGATCCATCAGACCTTCGACATTGCTGACCCCCCTGCGAAATCCTCAGATCAGGAGGTTTCGTTCAGACGGGAGGAAACACCCTCCAGGGTATTCCCTTTACATTCCGAGTTTGGAAAGATTTTTACCAGGGAAAGAGGGGATCCGACCAGACGCTTTCAGCGAGGGAAGCGTCTCGGCGTTCTGTACCCGTTTGCTAAAGAGCTCACGGACAACTGGTCTGCTTCTCCCTCGGTCGATCCGCCCGTGTCCAGGCTTTCTAATAACACGGTTCTCCCGCTTTCAGGCGTGGCGTCTCTATGATAGGATCATAGAATCCCTAGCGAAGTCTGCCTTCGAAGCGGCTTCGACGGCGGTATGCCCAATTTTTGCTTCATCTTGGGCAGCAAAAGCCATAGCCACTTGGGCAGAGGATCTTCGTCAGGGCATCCTAGAGAAAGCACAACCAGATCGATTGGCCGATCTTGCCAATCAGATTTCCCATGCGGGGGATTATCTGCTTTCTGCTTCTTTGGATGCCGCATCCTGCGCAGTCCAGGCGTCAAGTAACGTTGTGGCAATCCGACGTACAATTTGGCTCAAGGCCTGGCAGGCGGACCTTTCTTCTAAAAAGTCTCTTACTAATCTGCCTTTTCAGGGAGGGCGCCTCTTTGGATCCCAATTGGACCAAATTATTAAGGACGCCACCGGAGGCACGAGTTCTCTCCTGCCTCAGGCCAAACCTCGCAGACCCCCACTGAGGTGCCAGTTTCGACCCTTTCGGGCTTACCGCCGTTTCAATACGGCGGAGACCTCCTCCAACCAACAAAGACCGCAGGCACGCCAAGATAGGAAGAAAGTTTCCTTCAGACCCACTCCCTCCTGGCGCTCCCACTCTTCGCGGGGCAGACCATCCAGATCCGGATCAGGACAGCCCACATCAACATGACTATCCTCGGACTCCCGAGGGTCCCTCCCAATTGGGAGGTCGACTCCTGTTCTTCAAGGACGTCTGGCTGGCCTCGGTAGAGGACGCTTGGGTCAGGGAGGTTGTATCGTCAGGATACAAGATAGAGTTCGTCTCTCTTCCACGGGATCGTTTCTTCGAATCCCGTCCTCCAAAAGATCCAGCTTTGATCCCGGGTTTCTTTACGGCCATCGACTCTCTCCTCAGTTCCGGGGTGATTGTGCCCGTTCCCGAATCGGAGCGGTTTACAGGGTTTTATTCAAACCTGTTTGTCGTGCCGAAAAAAGACGGGGCGGTCCAACCCATCTTGGATCTCAAGCTGCTCAACAAGAGAGTTCGTCTTCGCCACTTCCGGATGGAGTCGGTTCGTTCGGTAATCGCTTCTATGGAGGAGCAGGAATTCATGTGTTCGATAGACATCCAAGATGCCTATCTACATGTTCCCATATTCTCCGGACATCAGAAGTTCCTGCGTTTTGCGGTTCGCCAGGAACATTACCAGTTCGTTGCGCTGCCCTTCGGTCTCGCCACCGCTCCCAGAGTCTTCACGAAGATCGTGGCTGCGTTGATGGCCTTGTTGAGGATCAGCGGTCTCGTTCTTTTTCCGTACCTCGACGATATTCTGATCAAAGCTCCCTCTTTCCAACAGGCACGCCTAAGTTTGATGATCGTCCTGGACACACTTTCCGATTTCGGGTGGATCATCAACAGGAAAAAGTCCTGTCTGGTCCCTACTCAACGTCTTGTGTTTCTGGGCCTACTGTTCGACACTCGTTGGTCAAGGGTCTTTCTCCCACAAGAGAAGATTCTCTCCCTGCAGCAGGCTGTGCGATCGCTGCAGACCACACGATTTCTGTCCCTCCGAACAGCTATGAGGGTCCTGGGGAAAATGGTGGCGGCGATAGAGGCAGTTCCCTTTGCCCAATTTCACGCCAGACCTCTCCAGCACGCCATTCTGTCGAGGTGGAACAGGTCGGCTCTGTCCCTGGATCGCCCTGTTCGTCTTTCATGCCGGATCAAGCGGTCACTCAACTGGTGGTTGACGTCACCTCTCATCCTCTTGGGGCGGTCTTTTCTTCCTGTTCATTGGCAGATTGTAACAACGGATGTCAGCCTCCTCGGCTGGGGTGCAGTGTTCCGCAATCACACTGTTCAGGGTCGTTGGTCGACTCAAGAATCTGCTCTGCCGATCAAAGTTCCAGAGATACGAGCGATCCATCTGGCTCTCGTCCACTGGGAGAGACTCCTCAGGGGCCTGCCTGTCCGGATTCAGACAGACAACGCCACAGCGGTGGCATATGTCAACCGCCAAGGAGGGACACGGAGTGCCTCAGCCCTGGCAGAAGTGTCCAAGATCCTTCAGTGGGCAGAGATTTCGGTGCCGACAATCTCCGCGGTACACATTCCCGGCGTAGACAACTGGGCCGCCGACTTTCTCAGCCGCGAGGGTCTCGCGGCAGGAGAGTGGTCCCAACATCCGGAGGTATTTCTTCAGCTCTGCAGTCGTTAGGGAACCCCGGACGAAGATCTGCTAGCTTCTCGCCTCAACAGGAAGGTCCCACAGTTTGTATCCAGAGCTCGAGATCCTCTCGCAGTGGGCGCCGACGCTCTGGCCATTCCTTGGTCACAGTTCGAGCTCCCCTACCTGTTTCCTCCCCTGCCTCTTCTTCCCAAGCTGTTGAAGAAGATCAAAGCAGAAGGAATTCCAGTCATTCTCATCGCCCCGAATTGGCCCAGAAGGTCTTGGTTCGCGGACATTGTCAACCTTCTCGCGGACGCCCCCTGGAAGCTTCCAGACAGGGCAGATCTGCTGTCTCAAGGTCTGATTTGCCACCCCAATTCTCGGCCGCTCAATTTAACGGCGTGGCTGTTGAGACCGAGGTTTTGAAACGTGCAGGATTCTCCGATCGAGTAATTCATACCATGATCCGAGCCAGGAAGCCATCATCTTCCAAAATTTACTACCGTACTTGGAAGGCCTATTTCACTTGGTGTGAGGCCAATAACATCGCGCCTATGTGCTTTTCGCTCCCTTCCGTTCTGGCGTTTCTTCAGGCAGGGCTGGATGCGGGGCTTGCACTCAGTTCCTTGAAGGGTCAAGTTTCGGCACTCTCCATTTTATTTCAGAAGACTTTGGCCTCCCACCCTCAGGTCAAAACCTTTCTTCAGGGCGTGGCTCACACGGCTCCTCCGTATCGAGCGCCCGTGGATCCATGGGATCTTAATCTGGTTCTTGAGGTTCTGCAAGGTTCTCCCTTTGAACCTCTCAGAGAAGTCTCCCTTTCCCTTCTCTCCTGGAAGGTAGCCTTTCTGGTGGCCATCACCTCCATCCGGCGCGTGTCGGAATTGGCGGCTCTTTCTTGCCGCTCTCCTTTCCTGGTACTTCACCAGGACAAGGTAGTTCTGCGGCCTCCGCCCTCTTTTCTTCCGAAGGTGGTGTCCTCCTTTCACCTCAATGAGGATATTGTTCTGCCGTCCTTCTGTCCGATTCCAACTCATCCTCGGGAGCGGTCCCTGAACAAGCTGGATCTGGTCAGGGCGATGAGAGTCTATCTGTCTAGGACGTCTTCCTTGCGAAAGACAGACTCTCTTTTCGTCATTCCAGATGGGGCGCGGAAAGGTCACCCGGCTTCCAAAGCTACTATTGCTCGCTGGATCAGATCGGCAATTTTGGAGGCCTACCGGGTTCAGCATCGAGTGGCCCCTCCAGGGATCAGAGCGCACTCTACCCGGGCAGTGGGTGCTTCCTGGGCGGTACGCCACAGAGCCTCCGCGCTGCAGCTTTGCAAAGCTGCAACCTGGTCTTCGGTTCACACGTTTGTGAAATTCTACAGGGTCCACACCTACGCTTCGGCAGACGCCAGCCTAGGTAGAAGGATTCTGCAGGCAGCAGTGGTGAGTCCACTGGCCTGATGGAAGTTTGTTTCCCACCCCAGGGACTGCTTTGGGACGTCCCATGGTCTCTGTGTCCCCCAATAAGGCGAACGAGAAAACAGTATTTTTGGGTTGCTTACCATAAAATCTGTTTCTCGGAGCCTTCATTGGGGGACACAGCACCCTCCCATGTTCTACAACTCCTGTTCTTACTTTGGTTGGTTACAGTTGAGTTGTTTGTTCTGTTTTCAATCTATTCTGTTTCTTCTCCTACTGCTTTCTCACTAACTGAGGAATTCCCTGCCGGTCGGTGGGGTGTACACTGCGGAGGAGGAGCTAACCTTTTTTTGTGCATAGTGTCAGCCTCCTAGTGGCAGCAGCATACACCCATGGTCTCTGTGTCCCCAAATGAAGGCTCCGAGAAACAGATTTTACGGTAAGCAACCCAAAAATCCTGTTTTTTTTTTTTTTAATTCAAACAGCACATTTCAGCACCAGACCGAAACGCGTTGGTTGAATAAACCAAACCTTATTTATATTCTCTGGATCTCATCCTTACCATGAGGCATGTGGTTGATGATCAGATCAGCACAACCCGCTTTCATATTGTCCCCCGCAAACTCAATTTTTCTGAGTTTGTCTAGCGACACTCATTTCCCCATCGGGATCCACAGTGTGCCACTGACATCACCTCTACACCTACCTGCTGGGACACGCGCTCAATTGCCAGGTATCCTCCACCTGTTCTGTCCATTAGAATTGGGCACATGCATGATACCTGTCGATCGTGTGCATCAGGGTCCCCCAACTCCAGTCCTCAAGGCCCATCAACAGATCATGTTTTCAGGATTTCCCTAGTATTGCTCAGGTGATAATTGCTTCACCTGTGCAATATAAAGGAAATCCTGAAAACATCTGTTGGTGGGCCTTGAGGACTGGAGTTGGGGAACCCTGGTGTACGTGTCCGAGCTCATCCGTGTAGACTGGTCATCAGCCCCGCCTCCCCTCTGCCGAAACGAGTGCGAAGATCAACTTCGGCGCCAATTTTCTTCCTTTACGTAGATGCTCGTCCGCTTATTGGACTGATAAACTAATTGACTCATTTCTGGATTCTTTTCATCGCAGGTGGTTGGATTTGGTGAGAAGGAACCAGACATTGTTGCCTCTCAGACTCCAGCCGGGGAGCCCGAATCCTCTTACGGGAACATCACCGATCTGATTTTCCTTCCCGCATCTCCTCTAATGGCCGACACTGTGCAAATCAATGACCTCCGCAGCTTTACCAGCACCTTAAAACTGCTACCCTATCACAAAATAATCATGTGAGAACTGATGGGACTCGTCTACACTTTCTGGTTTATAGCTTATTTTTCCTGGATGCTTTTAAAAAGACAGTTCATTAAAAAAAAAAGTAACCTGACGCGGCGCTGATACGAGCGCGGGCGGACTCTGTGGGACAACGGCGGCCTTTGGTGTCATTCTTTTTCATGTATGTTGGCTCTGCACACCGGGGAATCATGGCTGTCATAGCTACACACATAAGAGAAGAGCTGGATGGTATTCATCATGTAGATCTAGAGAGAGAGATATATTTTTTTTTTTTTTTATTTTTTTTTTTTATTTTTTTGCACAGCTGCTTTAAAAAAAAACAAAACACAGTAACCAGTTACCTTACATACAAGTCACGATTGTGTTCCACTACCCCACGGGGGACAGTTATCTTTTATGCAAGTCCTTTGGGGACACTATCTCTCCCCATTTTTTTTTTTTTTTAGCTCTGTTTACAGTGTTCGCCTCCTGTGTAAAAGCACAGGCCCACCAGGGATTCACCGACTTCAGTTCCAGTAATATCGGAATATTTACTAACTACTTTACCACCAGTTAAATAGACGATTATCGGCCACTCACCATCCAAAGTGCTGACCCCCATAAGCCTCCGTTATGTAAGGTTATGTCCATTTTGCTTTGCACCCAAAAATCCACATCGGTCAAAATGAATCCCAATTATTTATTTTTTGAAGCTTTTAGTGTGGTAATATGGCAGAGGCTTGGCGTTCTTAACCCTCTGCATTACTAACGATGAAAATCGGCGCCGCGAGACACTTCACACTGCAGATTTTTTTTTTTTCATTCATTCACCGTGGGGGTGAGATTTTTGTAACTCCCATCCACTTATATCGTAATACACTGTGAGTTTTTCACCCACGTTTCCACAGCAGATTTGCGGTGTAGGGAATAAGCTAAAGGGTGAGGGAAGTGTTTTTTTTAAACAAGACCCTAAAGGGTTTCCTATCTCCAAGATCCTATTCCAATATGTAGTAGGTGTAGTAATAATAATAGCAAATACTTCCAATTCGAAATGGAGTATAGTTCTTCTGATTAGCTATGTTGCATGTACAGGGCATTGCCACAGCCTAAGTTATTCATGGTTATGACCCCTAACAACTGGCTGTCACTATATGAATGGTCGTAAACACGGATCCTTAAGCAACTGCAATGCCCTGCACATGGGGTAAGCGACATGGCTAATCAGGAGCACTATACTAAATTTCTAATTCGAGGTGTTTGCTAATATCATTACACCTGCTGCATATTGGGATAGGATCTTGAGATGGGAATACCTGTTTATGACCAGAGTCCAAGCCAAAATGTATTTTGTTTTCTAAAAGTTTTCCTGCTTTCTAGTTCATCTTTTTTTTTATTTTATATAACTTTATCTTAAGCCATTGGTATCGGTTTAGACCTGAGTCTATTGGTCAGCACGATCCTATGTCACAAGGGGCAACTGTTCTAATTACAAAGAATTACTGAGCACTAGAGTTTAGCAAAATGACCCGGATCCGCCGTCCACGTCTGCTCCCTGCGGCAGCGCAAACTTTTTCCCACAAGAGGCGCCACATGATGTCAGAACCCAAAGAAGCGGCCAAGGCAGTTCGCGCTGCCCCGGTTCAGTTATCGCTCAGTACACCGGACCAGAATGAGCGTTATTCAGTGAACAGAATGTCACAAAGAGTTGTGTGGATCTTGTTGCATTGATTGTGTTTTCTTTCACATATACATCACCGTATATTAAGAGTGGAGGTCATACATTGTTGTGGAAGACTTTAACAAAGGAGTTAAAAAGGATTTTGTCAGATTAGACTGTTTTAAAATGTGTGGTTCGGTTTTATTGGTTTCTGCTTATTTTATAAGTTTGGGGATTTTTTTTGTGGGGGGAGGCAAAAAAAAAAAGAGAATTATTCACAGAAAACACCCAGTATCACCGTCCCTACTGTGGGGACTTTCCATACGGACGGCCATGTTCAGCCTTTTATACAATAAAAAGGGGCCGCGCTTATTTATGAGGGGATGGATCAGGTCCCCAAAGCACTTACTGAATTGCTGCTTCTGTTGTATTCAGGTTGTATATTAACATTTAGGTGGTGGACGGAAGACGCGCCCATAACCCCGGATCTAGCTGACGGGTCTTATCCATTTACTGCGTGATCTTTGTGCCGGAAAGCGCTGCAGTAAGGCAGATTACACTGTATGAAGTTAATAAAACTTAGGATTTAACTTATTCCTTCTTGTTTGTGAGTTAATGAAGTAACTGTCCCTTCACACAACCCCCTCACTCACAGGTTAAAACATATTTTCTCTATCGCTTCATTGGGGGACACAGAAACCATGGGGTGTATGCTGCTGCCACTAGGAGGCTGACACTATGTACAGAAAAAGGTTAGCTCCTCCGCAGTGTACACCCCACCGACCGGCACTAATTTCCTCAGTTTAGCTTAGTGTCAGTAGGAGGTGGACACGGGTCTTTCATTAGACCCATATCTACCTCAGTGTGCGTTGTATTTTCCTTTCAGGTTTCCGGAGGGATGCAGAATGAATGGTCGCATCTGTAGTCCCACAAAGAGACTATGAGTACGGCGTGTACTGCCACCCTGTATCCTCATAGCTCTCTACAGCAAGACCAAGAGCCTAACACAGGTGTGTCAGCGACCCAGATGGTCCGCGTCCCCCACCCACTCGCCTACCAGAGCCTGTCGGTTTGGATGATGCGCGGACATCCCTCTACAGGAATCATACACGCTGGATGATGAAGGTACTTTCCTTCCACAGGTTTGCTCAGAAGACGGGTCAAGACAGAGGGTAAGTATAGGGCCCCTAAATCGCAATATCTTCCGAGGATCATCATCAGCACACCAGAGTGTCTCACCGTGACAGCTTCCTTTCACCCTGCCTGTTTTCCCTGGCTGCACTTAACTTATTCCAGCAGCCAGGCTTCAGGCAGGGATTCTTCGGGAGCGATCGCCGCGGTAATGCGAGGCCTCCGTGCCGCCCCGCGCTCCCCGGCGGCCGCTGCACTTACTCCAGGCCCAGCTTCATTTTGGGCCTTGTTCTGGGTCGCGGCCACGCCCCCCCGCCCTCATTCTTAGGTGGCCTTCTCCTGCCCGTTTTAGGCCCGCCCACCGCCTTCTCCCCCGGTGTTATGCGTCCCTGAGGTGGTGCTCGGTTCTCCCACCCCTAGCCTGTCTAGTTTCAGCGGGCGGCGCCATCCTCACCATCGGCGGTTAGCTCCACCCATCGTCTTCCTTGGTCTCTGCAGGAAAGTGCGCGCTTCCTACTCTGCTCCCATCAGGCTGCCGCCATTTTCTCAGCCTGTCAGCTGGACTCTTTCCTCTGCCTTGGCCCTGCAAGTCCAGACGAGCCATGCAACATCGCTTGCTGGAAGCATCCACAGGACACCGGACCGTGAGTAGCTCTGCAACTGCAGACTGATACCCTCCTCTGCCTCCTGTCCCCCAACCTTCCGGCACTGCCTCAGTGACTTTCCTTCATTATGTCTAATTCTAAGCCTGATCGTGCTCGTCCTCCTGCTTCCACTTGCACCTTAGGCAAATACTTTGCATGTTCTTCTTGCAATCGCAAACTTCCCTCAGGTCAGTCCACTCCCCTCTGCCTCGACTGCAGCAATCCCATTAGTCCGCCGCTCAGGAGCCCCCTATTGCTCCACGTGAGTGAATCCCCCATTCCTGGCTGGGCTTCTCTGTCACAATCGGTGACAGATCTTACCAGGGTCTCTCAGTCCCTAGTGGCTGAGCTTGATAAGTTGCCCCTAGACACCTCGGCAGGATCCAGCAGGTCACAAGAGGTTCCATCTGAGCCAGCCAGCATGAGCCGCAAAAGGCCCAGGCAGGATCTCCGGCCGGATTCACCCTCTCGCCCCATCTCACCACATAGTCCTTCCCAGCAGTCTCCTTCCCGTGCCTCCTCACCCGAGTCAGGTGAAGCATTCTCGGATGCGCCATCCGAAGGGATTTTAAAGCTGGATTTGGACCATATCGCGGACATGAAGGTTATGGTACAGAACCTCATTGCAGCGATCAACCACACTTTCGAGATCACAGACTCCCCTGCGAAACCCTCAGAGCAGGAGATTTCGTTCAGACGGGCAGAAGCACCTTCCAGAATCTTCGCTTCTCACTCTGAGTTTGACAAGCTTCTTACCAGGGAAAGAGAAAATCCGACCAGGCGTTTTCAAAGAGGGAAACCGCTCGGCATGCTGTTTGCCTTTTCTGAAGAGCTCACCGATAACTGGTCAGGTTCCCCCTCGGTGGACGCTCCTGTGTCCAGACTAACAACAAGGTTCTTCCGATCTCAGGTGTGGCATCTCTAAGGGATTCTAACGACAGGATCATAGAATCCTTTGCAAAGTCAGCATTCGAAGCGGCTGTGACGGTACTGTGCCCGGTTTTGGTTCCACTTGGGTAGCAAAGGCCATAGCTACTTGGGCGGAGGATCTCCGCCAAGTCATTCTTGATAGAGCCCAACCGGACCGACTGGCCAAGCTAGCCAACCAGATCTCCCATGCAGGGGAATATTTGGGCTCTGCCTCCTTGGATGCCGCGTCTTGCGCAGCTCAAGCGTCCAGCAACGTAGTTGCAATCCGGCGTACAATTTGGCTTAAGGCTTGGCAAGCAGATTTGTCATCAAAAAAAGTCCCTCGCCAATCTGCCTTTTCAGGGAGCGCATCTCTTTGGCTCCCAGCTGAACCAGATTATTAAAGACGCCACTGGGGGCACAAGCTCTCTTCTCCCTCAGTCCAAGCCTCGTAGACCCCCTCCAAGGCGTCAGTTTCGGCCCTTTCGGTCTTTCCGCCGCGTCGGCAGAACCTCATTCCAACCCACAGAGGCCGCAAGCACGCCAAGATAGGAAGGTCTCCTTTAGGCCCACCCCCTCCTGGCGATCTCACTCCTCCCAAGGCAGATCCTCCAGGTCGAGATCTGGACGGTCCACATCGGCATGACTATCACCAAAGCTCCGACACGCCTTCCCAACTGGGCGGCCGACTCCTTTTCTTCAGAGACATCTGGCTTGCCTCGGTGGAAGATGCTTGGGTCAGGAAAGTTGTATCCTCAGGATACAAGATAGAGTTCGTGTCTCGGCCCCGGGATCGCTTCTTCGAGTCCCGACCTCCAAAAGACCCCGCCTTAGTTCCGGGTTTCTTTGCATCCATCGTCTCTCTTCTCCGTTCCGGGGTGATTGTGCCCATTTCCGAAACAGAACGATTCACAGGGTTTTACTCAAACCTGTTTGTCGTGCTGAAAAAAGGCTGCGCGGTTCGGCCCATTCTGGATCTCAAATTATTGAACAAAAGGGTCCGCCTACGGCATTTCAGGATGGAGTCCCTTCATTCAGTAATCGCTTCCATGGAGGCGCAGGAATTCATGTGCTCGATAGGCATCTTGAATGTCTATCTGCATGTTCCCATCTTTCCCGGGCTTCAGAAATTCCTGCGCTTCGCTATTCATCAGGACCACTACCAGTTTGTCGCTCTGCTGTTCGGTCTTGCCACCGCACCCAGAGTGTTTACAAAGATCATGGCGGCGTTGATGGCCCTGTTGAGGATCAGAGGTCTCGTCCTTTTTCAGTACCACGACAACATTCTAATCAAAGCTCCGTCCTTTCCCCAGGCTCACCAAAGTCTTACCATCGTTCTCGACACCCTGTCCAGATTTGGGTGGCTCGTAAATAAAAGGAAGTCCTGCCTTGTTCCAACTCAATGTCTTGTGTTTCTAGGCCTATTGTTCGACACCCGTCGATCGAGGGTCTTTCTCCCCGAAGAGAAGATGATCTCTCTGCGGCAAGATGTACGATTGCTGCAGAGGCCCCGGCTTCCGTCTTTCCCGTCAGCCATGAAAGTCTTGGGAAAGATGGTGGCGACGGCCGAAGCAATTCCCTTTGCTCTATTTCACTCGACATCGCTCCAACAAGCAATACTGTCGCGATGGAACAGGTCTGTCCTTCCCTGGATCGTCCAATTCGCCTCTCGTCCCGGGTCAAACAGTCCAATTGGTGGCTGACGTCATCTCGCATCTCCCTAGGCCGGTCATTTCTTTCAATTCACTGGCAGATTGTGACAACAGATGCCAGCCTTCTCGGCTGGGGTGCAGTGTTTCGCAATCACACTGTTCAGGGTCGGTGGTCGACTCAAGAGACAACTCTGCCGATCAACTTCCTCGAGATTCGGGCGATTTATCTGTCTCATTCACTGGGAAAGGCTTCTCAGGGGTCTGCCGATCTGGATTCAGACAGACAATGTCACAGCGGTGGCATACGTCAACCACCAAGGGGTGGACACGGAGTTCCTCGGCTCTAGCGGAAGTGTCCAAGATTCTCCACTGGGCAGAGGTATCGGTCCCAGCGATATCCGTGGTGCACATTCCCGGCGTGGACAACTGGGCCGCCAATTTTCTCAGCCGTGAGGGTCTCGCGGCGGGGGCGTGGTCCTTACATCCGGACGTCTTTCATCAGCTTTGCTGTCGATGGGGGACTCCGGACGTAGATCTGCTGGCGTCTCGCCTGAACAGGAAGGTTCCGCAATTCGTATCCATGGCCCGAGATCCTCTCGCAGTGGGCACCGACGCTCTGACCATTCCCTGGTCTCAGTTCAAACTTTCCTATCTGTTCCCTCCTCTTCCTCTCCTTCCCAAGCTGTTGAAGAAAATCAAGGCGGAAGGGGTACCAGTCTTCCTCATCGCTCCAGATTGGCCCAGAAGGTCTTGGTTCGCGGACATCGTCAACCTTTTCGCGGACGCCCCCTGGAAGCTTCCAGACAGAGCAGATCTGCTGTCTCGGGGTCCAATCTGCCACCCCAATTCTCTGCCGCTCAATTTAACGTCGTGGCTGTTGAGACCGCGGTTCTGAAACGGTCAGGTTTTTCGGATCGGGTTATTCACACCATGATCCGGGCCAGAAAGCCATCGTCTTCCAGGATTTATTATCATACGTGGAAGGCCTATTTCACTTGGTGCGAGGCCATTGACATTCCACCCATGTCCTTTTCACTCCCGTTTATCCTGGTGTTTCTCCAGGCAGGTCTAGATGCGGGCCTCGCCCTCAGATCTTTAAAGGGTCAAGTCTCTGAGCTCTCCATTCTTTTCCAGAAAACGTTGGCCTCCCGTCCGCAGGTCAAGATTTTTCTTCAGGGGGTGGCTCATTCGGCACCTCCTTACCGCGCTCCCGTAGACCCATGGGATCTCAATCTGGTCCTGGAGGCTCTACAAGGTTCACCCTTTGAACCTCTCAAGGAAGTTTCCCTGTCCTTTCTCTCCTGGAAAGTATCCTTTCTAGTGGCCATCACCTCCATCCGGCGTGTCGGAATTGGCGCCCCTTTCTTGCCGCCCCCCTTTCCTGGTGCTCCACCAGGACAAGGTGGTCCTGCGGCCCCCGCCTTCCTAAGGTGGTGTCTACTTTCCACTTAAATGAGGACATTGTTCTTCCATCCTTTTGTCCGGGTCCAATCCATCCTCTTGAGCGCTCCTTGAATAAGCTAGACCTGGTCAGGGCGATGAAGGTCTACCTGGCTAGGACAGCTCCCTTGCGGAAGACAGACTCACTTTTCATCATTCCAGATGGGGCGCGGAAAGGGCAGCCAGTCTCCAAAGCTACCATTGCTCGCTGGATCAGATCGGCAATTTTGGAAGCCTACCGGGTCAAGCATCGAGTGCCCCCTCCTGGAATTAGAGCCCACTCTACCCAGGCCGTGGGTGCCTCTTGGGCGGTGCGCCACAGCTTCCGCGCTGCAGCTTTGCAAAGCTGCAACCTGGTCTTCGATCCACACGTTTGCCAAATTTTACAAGGTCCACACCTACACTTCGGCAGATGCCAGCCTAGGCAGAAGGATCTTGCAGGCGGTGGTGGTGAGTTCTCAGACCTAATGGAGGTTTGCTTCTCCCTCCCCAGGGACTGCTTTGGGACGTCCCATGGTTTCTGTGTCCCCCAATGAAGCGATAGAGAAAACAGGATTTTTGGGTTGCTTACCGTAAAATCTTTCTCGGAGACTTCATTGGGGGACACAGCACCCTCCCATGTTCTGCAACTCCTGTTCTGTTGTTTGTTGTCTGTTCTGTTTACTCTATTTTGTTACTTCTCCTACTGCTTTCTCACTAACTGAGGAAATTCGTGCTGGTCGGTGGGGTGTATATTGCGGAGGAAGAGCTATCCTTTTTCTGTACATAGTGTCAGTCTCCTAGTGGTAGCAGCATACACTCCATGGTTTCTGTGTCCCCCAATGAAGGCTCCAAGAAACAGATTTTACGGTAAGCAACCCAAAAATCCTGTTTTAGTGTATACACCATATGATTCTCTGTCATTTAGATAAATTCTTTTTAAGTAGGAGCATTCTGCCAGCGTTATAGGTGCTGGTGTTTTGTTTGTTCTTCACTTTTGGGAAGTGAAGGAAAAAAAGAGTAATATTTGTGCGAGGTTTCTGGCATGTCGTTGTAGTTATTCAGCAGAAATCATCTGCACTCAGACATTAGGAAATGGAAATGAACTTGGTTCATCGTCACAACATGGATAAGACTAAAAACAACCTAACAACAATCAACATCTAATTGAAGAAAAGCCTTCCCGCATAAGCCTGCAGCTGTTACGCTCCAACAACAGTGGCAGGGATTGTGTAAATTTCACCATAAAAATAATTAGACATTTAGGGTATGTGCACATGATGCAGATTAGCCTGCGGAGTTTTCTGCAGAGAATCCGCATCTCTTTGCAGAAACCGCTTGTGTTTTTGCTGTGTGGACTTGTTTGAAGATATTGGATTTAGTTTGTGAACTATGTCCGTTGTGGCTCGAGAGAGAGTATATGCCAGACAGAAAATGCTGCTGCGGATCCGCAAAAAGAATTGATATACTGCGGAAAAAAACCCGCTGCAAATCTGCGTGGATTTTTCCGCAGCATATGCACAGCAATTCTTAATTTGCCAATCACTAACACTGGTTGTGCACTACACTGCGGATTTGATGCAATCCTGCACGTCCAAAAATGCTGCGGATCCGCATCAAAATCTGCAACATGTGCACATACCCTTAGCCCTCCTTTGTTTCTAGGATCTACAGATTTGTATGCTGCTCCCAACCGCAGACATTGCACTGCCCGCAGACCACCTCCAATTTACGAGATCAGGAAAGTTGGCCAAATGTATAATCTGTGGGCATCTTCTGTGTACTTTCAGAAATATCTTGAGGAAATGAACCTTTTACACATGAAATAATGTCAGATGATATTGCTAGAGGGGGAGAGTAAGAAGCTGCTGCCAGGCAGATTCCACCAAGGAGACCGCCTGAGAAAAAATACTACCAGGAAGACTGTCAAAAGAATTGTGTGTAATCTTGCAGCGCTGGGGTCCCGGGTTCAAATCCCAGCAAGGACAACATCTGCAAGGAGTTTATACAGCTCTGGCAAAAATTAAGAGACCATCACATCAAAACCCTGTCGTGGGCAGCCCAATCTCCAGACCTGAACCCCATTGAAAATCTCTGGAATGTAATCAAGAGGATGATGGATAGTCACAAGCCATCAAACAAAGAACTGCTTAAATGTTTGCGCCAGAAGCAGTGTGAAAGACTAGTGGAAAGCATGCCAAGACGCATGAAAGCTGTGAATAAAAATCAATTCCACAAAATATTGATTTCTGAACTCTTCCTGAGTTAAAACATTAGTATTCTAAATGTTTATGAACTTGTTTTCTTTGCCTTATTTGAGGTCTGAAAGCACTGTTTTTTTTTTTGTTTTGGCTTTTTTTTTAAAATGTTGACCATTTCTCCTAATAATTGTTGACCAATCAATTATTGCTTGGAAATTCGGAGACATGTTGTCAGAAGTTTATAGACTAAAAGAACAATTTACATTTTACTCAAAAATATACCTATCAAGAGACAAAATCAGACAAACTGAACATTTGAAACTGGTCTCTTAATTTTTGCCAAAGCTGTATGTTCTCCCTGTGTTTGGAGGTTGGGAGGACACCAAAGAACCGAACCCAGAGAAAAATAAAGAATTAGAAGGAAACCGACGCAAAGATGCACTGATAGTAAATTTAGATTGTGAGCCCCAATGGGGACAGTGATGATGAAGTCTGTAAAGCGCTGAGGAATTAATTGACCATAGTAATAATAATTGTATTTCTATAGCGCTGACATATTCCGCAGCACTTTACATTTCAGAGGGGACTTGTACAGACAATAGACATTACAGCATAACAATAATCACATAGATCAAAACAGATACCAAGAGGAATGACCGTACTCCGAGCAGCAGAACATTCCCCAGACGACCATTAATATCCTCATTGTTAGCAGCCGAGGCTGTAAGAGCGGGGATTTCTGAAGTGGCGAGCATACTTGATACAGAATAAATCGAGATGTTATCAAATTTTTGTTTCTCTTTTTCATCAAGTTCAGATCAGTAACCTGTCTCCATCCTGTGATTTCCAACATTATATGACTTTAACTTCCTGGAGCTGCAAATTCTATGTTAAGGAGTATAAATAGCAAACAACATTTTGAAAAAAAAAAATACATTTTTTATTAAATTGACACTCAATTATAGTCATGATAACTAGGAATAGCAAAAAATATATAACATGTCTTAATTATGGGGGTTAAACTAGGATCTTTGGGGTAAGGTTTCTCCTAGTGGAGAGTGACATGCTAGGTCTGACGTGCCAGTATGAGGAGACTTATAGGCCATGCATACTCCTCTAGGAAATTAAATATGCAAATTGCCTCTTCAGAGAGGAAGAGGACTAGAACTCTAGCGCCACCTATAGGAAGTAGCAATCCTACAAGTCATTATCAACACTTTTAATGAGCCTTGAAATATGATTTCGGATTAAAGCCAAATCAGAATCTCAATTTGTAGACGCAGTGTTTCGGGGTGTTGCCCCACGAGGTCAAACTAGAAACTTGAACCGTGTGTACATTTGACTATGTTCACACTATATTGTGTGTCCTGGTTTTATTACTCCAACATAACAGAAAGAGGTTCTAGTTATCAACGTATTTGTACCATCGCCATACAGTACATCTGGATCCTGTTCTTCATCAGGCCCCTGCACCCAGTTTTTGTTTACATGTTGTGTCCTGTTTTATATAGCAAAAAATGAAAAATGGTCTCCCCAAGAACTTGGCGTGAACCTGGGCGTAGATATAATAGTGATAAACAGATATATATCAATGCCAGCGAAAGGGAAAGTAAAACCAGTCGCGCCATAAAAGGACTGAACGCAGCGATACTGGAACACTGGAGGACTGGTTCAGGCTTCGTCCATCGCTGCTTCTTACTTGTGAGTACGGGAACTTGTTTGCTATTTGTGTCCAATTATAAAACCTGATAACTTGATGAGAACCAGACGAAGGACAACATCCGCCTTGATTTTGGATATTTCTACAGATTCTCCACCCTCCAAAAGAAACCTATTGATAAAAAATTCTCTGACGTCTGCGAGTTCGGAATAGGAGAATTATAATGTGGGGCTCAGTGAGGACGGAGGGCGATTAGTGATGGCGCAGGACGGAATATAGCGACACTATAAAGGCGAAAGAAATAATCAAAAGTTCTGTATACATAGAAAAGCCAGATGGGAATGAAAGGTCAAGTAAGAAAAATGAATAGTGGGAAGCTCGGGTTTGGAATCGGAATGTTGAGAGGAACACGGAATGTTCAACGGGTTAACCCTTTACTGTACAAGATGCATTGTGTCTTAAAAAAATATTTTTTTTGTAGTTTTTATACTTATGTAACATCACAAAATGAGAGGCATAGTTCTTATTTTATGACTGACTTTTATAAACTTTTAACTTTTTTTTTTTTTTTTACTATAGTTTGTTTTTAAATGACCCCATTCATTATGCAGCACAAATAATTAGTTTTACTCCAGTGCTCGGTAGTATGAGTAATGTTGACAGATTTTGGTATATATAGATTTTCGCTACGTTCGCACAATAAAAGCACATTTCATAAAGAAAAGAAAAACATCTCTCCATTTCATGAGAACTTATTTTTATGATGCATTGCCTATTAGCCCATTAAAAACCCATACAATTTTTACTTTCCGAGCTTCTGTGTTTTTTTTTTCCCCATCACCAACTTATATTTTTCTGTCGAAAGACGGCTTATTTTTTCATGATGAGTTGACGTTTTGAATGACGTCACACAATGTACAGAAAAAAAAATGCTATTTATTGCAGTTTTTTTTTAATGGAGAAAAGAGGGATAGCGGTGATTATTAACTTTTATTTTTATATTTTTTAAACTTTTTTTGTTTTTATAGACCCTCTAGTGTAATTGAATCTATATTGTAGTATATATTGCAATCGCATTTCTACTAGAATGCATTTAAAGGCAACTAGCATCCAGAAACACTATTTACCTGCAGATATAGGGTTAAATAGTGTTACAGACAGGCTCCCTTAAAGGGAATCTGTCACCTGGTTTTGGCGGGCGATGAAAACGAGGCCGGTCCGGTCCGATGGGCAGTGTTCCCGATGTGAGCCGCCTCCCCATCCTTGGCCGCCGTCCGCAGTTTTTTAGAAACAGGAGTAGGTTTCCGCCTTTTGTTGCGCGTGCGCTAAGCATTCTTGGCTAGCGCACGCGCAGTATGCCCAACTGCGGGCAAAGCCGAAAAGCCTGACTGCGCATGCGCCGGTTAACTAAGCCCCGGAACACAGCAAAATACTTCCGGGGCTTAGTTAACCGGCGCATGCGCAGTCAGGCTTTTCAGCTTTGCCCGCAGTTGGGCAAAGCATACTGCGCGTGCGCTAGCCAAGAATGCTTAGCGCACGTGCAACAAATGGCGGAGACCTACTCCTATTCCTCAAAAAACTGCGGACGGCGGCCAAGGATCGGGAGGCGGCACACATCGGGAACACTGCCCATCGGACCGGACCGACCTCGTTTTCATCACCCGCCAAAAGTAGGTGACAGATTCCCTTTAAGCCATCTAGATGCCTTGGTCAATGAAGAAAGGGCTCTCTCCATCACCCCTTTGCCTCCCTTCCAATTAAAGGGTCCTAGTAAAGGATATAAAAATGCAACATAAATAAGAATACTGGCAATATAACACTGGAGACAGAACCTCGTGCACTATGACACAGTGGTTGTTGCAACATATACAATAATAAGCATTATTCCAACAAAAAGGGACAGCGTTAGGATGGCAAAAGTGCACGGTCTGAGTTTTGGATTTAGATCCGTAGCTTTCATAAAATAAAGTGGTCTTTATTTGCAGACATTAAATCTGCAAAAAAAACCCAAAAAACTAAAATAATAAAAAAATTGACATCCATATTATCTAATAGACTATACTATGAGATAGAAGTCGGACGTGAAACATGGATGTTTGAATGACGCTTAAACCTGTATGAACATTTTCCCTACTGAATATCCCCTGCGTAATACATTATGCGCAGTGTAGACAAGGTTTTATGACGTCAGCATAAGTTCCATAGTAGATGAGTCCCAGGTGCACATGGCAAGGAGATCTCCATGTGATTACTTCTCACTTCCAGCTGTACTAGATCTCTAAAGGGGTGTGAGCTGTGGCAGACGGCTCTTGTCCTCAGGGAAGTGACTGCTGAATTGTAGGGGTGTAGTCACACGGGCTCGGTGAGTTATGTGTGCGTTTTTGGGGGGGTTTGTTAGTAGAATCCCACAGAAATCTATGGGTGACTTTTTTTGTTTTAATACCTCTGCACAAGCTGGAGGTGACATGGAGCAGTAATACAGCAATGTCAATGGGATGGGGGATAGATTACTGATTGCTCTTGGCTCAACTGCTGGGACTCTCAGCGATCCTGAGATTGAGGCTCCATGCCCCCTGAAAATTGGGCTTTGGCGCGTCATCATGAATGCATGCGTGGTCCCCACTCCATTCATTGTCTATGGGACTGCCGAGTGCAGCGGTCTAGAGCCCGAATCTTGGCATTGTTTGTAGGTGGACTGCACTCTTTTTTTATTATTTAAAAGCTAAGTTTCCAAATGAGTTTTTTTACACTGTTTCTGCTGCACGAAAAAAAATGCAGCATCTTAGTTTCAGCAACGTGGATGGGAATAATAGAAATCTCATATCCACTGTGCTTTTTATTTTTTTTACTGCGTAAACTGACCTGCTGTGCGTATTTTTAAAATGTAAATACAAAGGAAGGGGAACTTAAGCCCGAAAATGCCAAAGTTATGTGATCTCTTTAATATAATATATATATATATGTGTGTGTGTCCAAATGTGAAATCAAATATAAATCACCACACCCAATTGGCACCATAGACAAAAAAAAAAAATGGACCTAAATGAGACGGGACCATCGGAAACACAGCATAGAAGCACCGAACAGAAAAAAACGACTAACAGTCCAATGTATAAAATTTGTACATTTTATCATTATAATTATGCCGAGGTTAAAAAAAAAATTATAGGCAGTCACAATTCATTAAAGTGGATAAAAATACAAAATACTGCTCTGTATTAAAAGAAATGGGCACTGTTATCCAGGATAGTAGCTCCACATATTTTCTATCAGTATATTGCACTACTAAAATTAACACATAGTGACAAGACAAATGTACATATAGCGGATGCATTAAATATATGTGCACAACAAATCACGTTTACTATGTATAAAGTGCTTGTGATAAAATTCTGTGCAAATAGAATAAAAATGGAAAAAAAATAAAAATACATTAAAGTGCAACAAGTGCAGAAAATAAGTGTAACAGCATGTGCTAATGTGCCTTGAATAAGCAAATACCACACATAATTATAATAGAGTGCTATAACATAAAGGCACCACTAGATGTCACTATATCCACATAAAATAAGCGCCCACCCAACGCAGTGTTTCGGCACGTAGCCTTCGTCGTTGCGTTGGGTGGGCGCTTACCAGAAGGATACGATATTTGTAAGTTACTGACCTTCACTATGGCTATATAATCCCTGCCTATCCAATACATCTTTCCTGGTTGCCTAAGTATTTTATGTGGATATAGTGACATCTAGTGGTGCCTTTATGTTATAGCACTCTATTATAATTGTGTGGTATTTGCTTATTCAAGGCACATTAGCACATGCTGTTACACTTATTTTCTGCACTTGTTGCACTTTAATGTATTTTTTTCATTTTTATTCTATTTGCACAGAATTTTGTCACAAGCACTTTAAACGTGATTTGTTATGCACATATATTTAATACATCCGCTATATGTAAATTTGTCTTGTCACTATGTGTTAATTTTAGTAGTGCGACATACTGATGGCACCACATTTTTTCTACTATCCTGGTTAACAGTGCCCCTTTTTTTTTCTTAATATACAGAGCAGCATTTTGCATTTTTATCCACTTTAATGAATTGTGATTGCATATAATTGCTTTTTTAACCTTGGTGTTTTTAAAATGTGCAGCATGTCAATTTCTCTTGCGGGTACGCCGAGTTACCAGGAAGTATCAATCAAATCTCCTTTATTTAAGACCTCATCTAACTAAAACCGCAGCATCAAAAACATGACAAAGCACAGGTTAAAAAAACCTCATTAAATAATTTTTTTCTGGTGCTGAAAAGGTTAATGAACCTTTCTATGCTGGTCAGAAATGTGCTGCTCCATTTCAGCTGCTTCTGATCTGGTCATTGCCTATTCCTATAAAAATTGGTCAGACCTTCTTGTCCCTGCCGGTGAAAGATTTGTCTTCCTGTGCTAAAGCCAAGTGGTTGGAGTAGAGTTGTTGTAGTATATGCGTGTCTATTTGCTGGACACTGGTCCTATTTAGTTTATTCCTCCCTGTCCCTATCCTCCTCCCTATTGTTGGTTAGTAGTTTTGTATGAGAGATTTTCTGTTATCTCGATTTTGTCTGTCTTGCTTACCTTAAATTTCTGTCCCATGCACCCATGGGGTGGGGAAAGGGACAGATCAGGGTTTAACAGGAGCATAGCAAGATTGAAGACTCAAGCCACTCTACCTTCAAAAGTATCCACAGGACAGGGATAGCTAAGGTTTTCAGTTCCAGGGACAGTTTGAGGCCCACCTTCTTTATTGAAGACTGTCAGAGCGTAACATGATCATAGCTTAGCCAGGAGGAGGATGGTGGAGCACACCATGCAAATGTATAAAAATAACCACAAATATACTCCAGTCTTTGAATGAAGTACATTTTTTGTGGCGGCACAGAGCAGCCGATCGCTTAATAAGTTTGGCGCATTGTTCATCAAGACTAACGTACCATGCACCAGTACTGATGAATCGAGGACTTAATATTTTGGTCCTCCCTTTAGATGCTGGTTGTAGTTTGTTAAACTGATTTGTTTTCTTTGCTATTTACTATAAATCTCAAAGTTTATAACTTTTCACATACAGGAAACCGCTGACAATATGTCAAAACGAGCTGTCGCAGACGCTAAAGTTACCTACGCCCACGCTGAAGCTTACTCCAATGGACAAGATGCCGAAGCTTATGCTGAAGCTGGGATTTGTAAAGCAGAAGTGGAGGCCGGCATATTTAGCGCTGGAGCCAATCTGCTCAATGCTTCAGCTGGAGCTAAAGATACTAGAACAGGAGCTGGAGCCATGGCAAGAGCGGAACTAGCAAGCGTGTCAGCCGGCGTTGGCCCCGTAAAGGTTAAAGCTGGTCTTGGCGTAGACACTGGGATCAAAGCAGGAAACGATGGATTAGAAGTTAAAGTCTTGGGCACTGGTTTAAACCTTGGACCCAAAACCAGTATTTCTGTCCTTGGTTCTGAAGCTGAATGTATTGTTATGTAAAAAAGAAAAAAGGCAAAGCTAAATTGGGCACTGATTTCTCTTATATCAGTCTTACAAAATATAAAAAAAAAGTGATTTTCTTTTCTTTACATTCTGTCCCGTAGCTTGCCACATTGTAATCCACTCTGATGCATAATAAATTCTCAAGAAACTGAAAACTTGTGTCTGACTGCATTTTCCCTTTACGAAAAAATTATTTACCTTAATTATAGAAGTGTAATCATAGAAGAACCAAACAATCTATAACGAACTTAGAGATACATTTAGTATCCCAAGCCCTCTTTTGTTTCTTTTTCTATAGGATTTGCCTGCTTATTTATTCAACAGCTTCTGCCGTATCGATCCCTTTAACTTCAAGATGAAGAAACCAGATGGCTTTGCAAAAATAAAGTCTAGTTAACTGACATTAGAACTTATGTATAAAGGGTAGCAGGATCAAGGCTTGACTTTTCTCTTCTGCACAACACAGAGACACATTCTTGGTGGTTTTGGACGGTGGCACATTGCTTGTGAGAAATGGTACAGCTGGATAACAGGTTACTAGTGATGAGCGAGCATACTCGTCGCTCGGGTGATCTGAGTATTTAGGCGTGCTCTGAGATTTAGTGTTTGTCGAGGCAGCTGCATGCTTTGCGGCTGCTAGCCAGCCTGAATATATGTGGGGATTACCTTGTTTGTTAGGAATTCCACACATGAATTCAGACTGTCTAGCAGTCGCAAATCATGCAGCTGCCTCGACAAACACTAAATCTCAGAGCACGCCTAAATACTTGCAGATCACCCGAGCATGCTCAAGAAAACCCGAGCAACGAGCATATTCGCTCATCACTACGGGTTACACTAGAGGCCTCCATCTCGCCGGTACAGTGAAACAAGGGTCAATTTGTTACGCTGTGCCACTGCACCCTATCTCCACTCTTGTGAATGGTGTAAAGGAGTTCTCACCAGCTATCATGTTACTGATGTGTCTCAGCTTTTTTGACCCCATATTCTTTCACACTGATCTCCAGGTCTGGCTAATGCTGCAACCTTGTTTAACTCTCCCAACTTAAGTGCCCCAACTTTGCCGCTAAGAGGAAACTGGCGTCACTGTTTGCTTGATGTATGTCTTGCTCCCTTGCCGATCTGTTTCTTCATGTATACCCAATGACGACAGCACTCACTAAGGGTGTCCTTTCTCTTCCTTATATCTCTCTAGACTACTGAAAAACAGGAACTAACTTCTAGTGTCCATTGCTCCTCCTCAATTATGGGCTAGTCCTAAAGTTACGTGCAATGTATCTGTTTGTCACAATTGAAAATAAAGCACAGAGCTGAAACGCATCACTGTATGATGCCATTTCTCTTTCAATAAAACTGCAAATCAATAGCTTTGAGAAGAGCTTATCTATATAAATTTTCAGAAAGGAAAGAAAAATAAATGCCAAAAACTTCTGAACCTGATGCAAAGTTTAAAAATGGAATAAAAACTGCAAGAAATACCAATAATTCTATTTTCAGACTAAAGAAAAATTAGCAGTTATATTGAAAAACATGACTACACATCTACTGATTAGTTTGTCCATAAATAAGTTATTAGCTGTAACATAAAACAGCCACAGGTGATTAAAAGGTAAGGCAACCTTAAATCATCTTGTTTGGCTCGATGTATCACTGAGGGGGAAATCTGGTGTTGGTACAACAGCACCTCAGCCTCAGGCTGGTTTCACATTGGTGTTTTTTTAGCGCAGCGCATCGTGCACGTCCATGCGCCCCTATGTTTAACATGGGGGCGCATGGTCTAGCGTTTGCACACGTTTGTATGCGTTTTCGTGCCCATGCGTTTGTAGTGTGCGCCTAGGCGCGCCAGACGCAACATGTTGCATTTTTGGTTCGTCCAACCTGTGTCAAAAAAAACGCTTGCGCACGCAATGCACCAAAATAACACATTACAGTCTATGGGAACGCAGGCGTGCGCATAAACATGCGCACGCCTGCGTTTAAAGTAACATGTGTTTTAAGAGATAACATGGCTAGAAACTGGTTAAAACACATGCGCCTAAAAAAAAAAAGCAAACGCATGATGCGGTTTTTGCATGCGTTTCAAAGTGCTTTATGATCCATGTAGTGCTGGAAATCTGTTTATCTGACCACAACATTTATTGGGTCCTGCTGTCTCAATTTAGTTTGATTGATTAACGAGAAGAGTGAGAGCAAAAAAAAAAAAAAAATCTAAGCCTTAGCCTCCTATATATTCAGACATAGCTTGGGGTAGCATTTATGCACATGTAATCGAAGTACATGTATCAAAGTACAAGGCAGTTATAACATGGCAGTTAGACAGGGCAGGAGACAGGTAATACATTTATATACATCTACTCCCTGTACATTATGGAATACAACAAATATATACCATATGCATTTGTGTATCATAGAATCATAGAATCGTAGAGTTGGAAGGGACCTCCTGGGCCATCTGGTCCAACCCCCTGCTCAAAGCAGGATTCGCTAAATCATCCCAGTCAGATGTCTGTCCAGCCTCTGTTTGAAGACTTCCATTGAAGGAGAACTCACCACTTCTCGTGGCAGCCTGTTCCACTCATTGATCACTCTAACTGTCAAAAAGTTTTTTCTAATATCTAATCTGTGTCTCCTCCCATTCAGCTTCATCCCATTGCTTCTAGTCTTTCCTTGTGCAAATGAGAATAAAGTTGATCCTTCTACAATGTGACAGCCCTTTAGATATTTGTAGACAGCAATTGTCTCCTCTCAGTCTTCTCTTTTGCAAACTAAACATTCCCAAATCCTGCAACCTTTCCTCATAAGACAGGGTTTGCAGACCGGTCACCATTCTGGTCGCTCTTTTCTGAACTTGCTCCAGTTTGTTGATGTCTTTTTTAAAATGTGGTGCCCAAAACTGGACACAATATTCCAGATGAGGTCTGACCAAAGAGGAGTAGAGGGAAATAATGACTTCACGTGATCTAGACTGTATGCTTCTGTTAATACATCCTAGAATTGCATTTGCCTTTTTTGCTGCTGCATCACACTGTTGACTCATATTCAGTCTGTGATCTATTAGTATACCCAAGTCTTTTTCACATGTGCTGTCACTTAGCCCTATCTATATATGCTTTTTTCATTTTTATTGCCCAGATGTAGTACTTTGCATTTCTCCCTGTTAAAAACCATTCTGTTAGTTACTGCCCACTTCTCCAGTTTATTTAAATCTTTTTGAATCCTCTCTCTCTCTTCTCTAGTATTAGCTATCCCTCCTAGCTTTGTGTCATCAGCAAATTTAATCAGTTTACCCTCAATTCCTTCATCTAAATCGTTGATAAAGATGTTGAACAATACAGGGCCCAGGACAGAGCCCTGTGGTACCCCACTTGAGACATTCTTCCAACTGGATGTGCAGCCATTTACGACCACTCTTTGGGTCCGATCACTAAGCCAGCTATGAATCCACCTAACAGTTGCCTTGTCCATTCCATACTTAGTCATTTTTTCAATAAGGATTGTATGAGAGACTTTGTCAAATGCTTTGCTGAAGTCAAGATATACTATATCTACAGCATTTCCTTGATCCACCCAATCAGTGATACCGTCATAGAAGGAAATTAAGTTAGTCTGACATGACTTATTAGTTACAAACCCATGCTGACTCTGTTTGATCACTTCATTCTTATCCAGGTATTGACTTAAATGTTGTTTAATAATTTGTTCAAAGATCTTTCCTGGTATAGAAGTCAGACTCACCGGCCTATAGTTGCCTGGGTCCACCTTCTTCCCCTTTTTGAAGATAGGAACAACATTTGCTCTTCTCCAGTCTTCTGGCACTTCTCCTGTTCTCCAAGAATTTTCAAAGATTATGGAGAGTGGTTCAGAAATTTCTTCTGCTATCTCCTTCAGTACTCTGGGGTGTAATTCATCTGGACCTGGAGACTTGAATTCATTTAGGTTAGCTAAGTGTTTCCTCACTATCTTTCTGTTTATAGATATCCTGGATTCTTCTATTCCCTCAATAGGACAGTGAATAACAGTTGGTGTTACATTTCCTTTCTGAGAGAAAACAGATGCAAAATAGGAATTTAAAAGTTCAGCCTTCTCAACATCCTGTCTTACCATTTCATCATTTTCATCCTGTAAAAATCCTATAGCATCTTTGACTTTTCTTTTACTTTTGACATATCCCCAAAATCCTTTATTATTGCTTTTGACATCTCTTGCAAGCCTCAATTCATTTTCAGCTTTAGATAATCTGATTTGTGCCCTGCAGATTCTGCAGACAGCATTATATTCTTCTTTAGATATGCCTCCCTCTTTCCATTTTATAAACATTTTTTTCTTCCTTTTTAGCATGTGCTTAAGTTCTGTGTTCACCCATCCTGGTTTCCTTAAATGCTTCCTATTCTTCCCTCTTTTCGGAATTGTTAACAACTGTGCTTTGAGAATTTCATTTTTCAAGATTTCCCATCCTTCCTGGACATTTTTGTCTTTAAGGATATCCAGCCATTGGATCCCTCCAATTCTCTTTCTGAATCCCTTAAAATCTGCCTTTCTGAAATCTAACCTTGACGTCTGAGTCTTCACAGGTCTTCCGCCTCTAGTTATCCAAAATTCTAAAATAGCATGGTCGCTACCTCCTAGGGTTCCAGCCACTTTTACCTCCTCAACCATTTCCTCCCTGTTTATAAGGATTAGATCCAAGGTAGCAGTTCCCCTTGTTTTCTCCCCTACCTTTTGGAAGATAAAGTTGTCAGCAAGAGAGGATAAGAATTTCCTTGACCTGTTAGTTTTGCCTGAGAGAGATTCCCAACAAATGTCTGGATAGTTGAAATCTCCCATGACAACTATGTCATATCTTTTGGAGAACTTGGCCATTTGATGCATAAAGAGTTCATCCATATCTTCAGCTTGCACAGGCGGCCTGTAGTAAATGCCTACAATGGTGTCCTTTCCATTGTTCTGTCCTTGTATTCTTACCCAAACAGTTTCCACAGAACTCCCAGTCTCTGAAGCTTCAATCTCTGTGCAGATATACGCGTTTCTAACATACAATGCAACACCCCCTCCTCGTTTATCAAGTCTGTTTCTTGCAAATAAGTTGTATCCTTCTAGTCTTGTATTCCAATGTGTATCGTCCCACCAAGTTTCAGTGATTCCAATGACATCATATTTCTTTTCCTTTGTTAGTAGTTCCAATTCTCCTTGTTTGTTGCCCATGCTTTGTGCATTAGTATAGAAACATTTTAGTTTGTGATTGGTTTCTCTTTCTCCAATATTTTTATTAATTAGATTCTTTCGTCTTTGTTCTTCCTTTCCACTTCTAATAGCAGAGTTCTCAATAGCATTTGTCAGGTGTATGGCTTTTTCTGGTCTTTTGCTTCCCTTCCCATGTTGTTCTAGTTTAAAGCTCTCCTTACAAGTGTAGCAAGGCGACTTCCAAATACATGCTTTCCAGTCTTCGTAAGGTGCACCCCATCTCTAGCAAGTAGTCCATCGTATAAGTAGTTCACTCCGTGATCCAGAAATCCAAATCGTTGCTGACGGCACCATCGACGTAGCCAGTTGTTCACCTGCAGAATCTTATTCCACCTCCTTGGTCCATGGCCATCCACTGGGAGGATGGAAGAGAAGACCACCTGCGCTCCCAGTTCTTTCACTTTCTTGCCTAAGTCTTCAAAGTCTCTGCAGATGGTTTCCAGGTCATTTCTTGCGGTGTCATTTGTCCCCACATGTAGTAGCAGGAATGGGTAGTCATCTGTAGGTCTGAAGAGTCCTGATATCCTGTCAGACACATCTTTAATTTTTGCACCTGGAAGACAGCACATTTCTCTTGAAGTTATATCCGGTCTGCAGATAGCGGCCTCTGTTCCTCTCAACAGGGAATCCCCCATGACCACCACTCTCCGTTTCTTCTTCACAACATTTTTCTTTCTCCATCCAGGAGGACTCTGAAGGCGTACAAGGTTGCTGTTTGTTGGCAAAGTCTTATCCTGATGTATTTCTTCATCATTTTCCTGCGTGAGAGCCTGGTACTGGTTTCTGAGCAGTATGGGTGCTGACTGCCTCCTGATCCTCCTGCTTCTCTGGGTCACATGTCTCCATTCCTCTGTTTCTTCAGGTGCACTTCGAATTTCTTCTCTTTCTGTAACATGAAGAGATAATTCTGCTCTGTCCAAGAACTCTTCACCTTCCTTAATGATCTTCAACGTAGCCAACCTCTCTTCGAGATTTTGCAACTTTTCCTCCAACAGGGACACAAGCTTGCATTTGTGGCATGTGAAGTTTGGCTTTTCCACTGGTAAGTCTGTGAACATGTAGCAAGAAATGCAGCTCACCAAATGGCTCCTGGCCTCTTCCATCTTGAGATTTCTTAAAAACGCTGAAAGATGAGCCAAAATTTTTTCCGATTTCCTCTTTTCTCCTCAAGACTCTTCCCCTGGTTTTCCGATTTCCTCTTTTCAGCTGCAACGGCCAAAACCCAGTGATCGTTGAGCTCGCGGAGACTCTTCACTTATCCCAGAAGGCACTGGGAATATGCAAATGATCTCCTCAAGACTCTTCCCCTGGTTTTCCGATTTCCTCTTTTCAGCTGCGACGGCCAAAACCCAGTGATCGTTGAGCTCGCGGAGACTCTTCACTTATCCCAGAAGGCACTGGGAATATGCAAATGATCTCCTCAAGACTCTTCCCCTGGTTTTCCGATTTCCTCTTTTCAGCTGCAACGGCCAAAACCCAGTGATCGTTGAGCTCGCGGAGACTCTTCACTTATCCCAGAAGGCACTGGGAATATGCAAATGATCTCCTCAAGACTCTTCCCCTGGTGTAATTTATATCCTGGCCGCTGCATTCACAGACATCCACCGCCCTGGCATTAACTCTCTACATTCCATCCATATCGGCCCCTCGCTCCTTTCCTCTCCTATGTATAGCACTCATGCTCTTTTCACATTGCTAAATTGCACAGATCCAGTCAGTCCCACCATTCAACATAAGAGAGGCTCTCACAAATCACTTAACCATCTGCTCACTCTTTTTATCCTCCTTCTCCTAGTCACAGGAGACATTGCTCCCAACCCTGGTCCCCTATGTTACAGAGAGTCAAACCCCCCCAACTGCTACACTCAGAAACCCCTCTAATCTTATTAATAATCTCTGCATGCCATCTGTCTCTCATAATTGTGCACTTTGGAATTCTCACTGTGTGTAACAAACTCTCCTTCATCCATGACTTCTTCCTTTTTAATTCTCTTAACCTCTTGGCTCTTACTGAAACCTGGATCCAGCAGTCAGACACTACCGCTGCTGCTGCTCTTTCATATGGTGGACTACACTTCTCTCATACCCCAAGATCAGACAATAGAGCAGGTGGAGGCGTTGGTCTCCTCCTATCACCAAAATGTACCTTTCAGGTCATCCCTCAACTACCCTCACTAGTCTTCCCTTATTTTGAGGTCCATGTGAGTGGCGGTGGTGTATCGTCCTCCCGGCCCTTGTCAACAGTTCCTGGATCATTTTGCTTCCACATTTTCTCTCCTTTGACATCCCTACCCTCATCATGGGAGATTTCAACATCCCCATTGCTCTTCCCCTCTCCCCATCTGCTACTCACCTTTTATCTCTAACCTCCTCGTTTGGCCTTTCGCAGCTTACTAATTCTCCAAAGCATGAAGACGGAAACTCCCTCGCCTTAGTCTTCTCTCAGCTTTGTGCAGTGGATAATTTTGCAAACTCCCCTCTCCCGCTCTCTGACCACAATCTTCTCATTCTCTATCAAGAACTGCCAGGCTGCTCAGGTCACCCCCACTGTCCATACTTATAGAAACATACAGGCCATTAACACCCAGAAACTTATGAAGAACTTGCAGTCTTCATTGGCCCCCATCTCCTCCCTCTCATGTCCTGATTCTGCATTGAAGCATTACAATGAAACACTTCAAAGTGCCCTGGATGAATTTGCACCCCCTACAAATAGAACACCACAACACAGACGGCGACAACCCTGGCACACCCTGCAAACACGTTTCCTGCAGCGGTGCTCCAGGTGCGCCGAACGTCTGTGGAGAAAATCCAACCGACCCGAAGATTTCATCCATTATAAGTTTATGCTTAGAACATACAACACTGCCCTTCACCTCTCCAAACAAATCTATTTCAACACCCTCATCACCTCACTGTCCAATAATCCGAAACGTCTCCTTGACACTTTTCATTCTCTACTCAACCCAAGAGTACAGGCCCCAACCACAGAGCTCCGAGCTGACGATCTGGCCAATTACTTCAAATAAAAAATTGACCAGATCTGACAGGAAATTATCTCCCAATCACCTCATACCATGCACTGTCCTCCCTCCCCCACTAAATCTAGCTCACTCTCTGATTTTGAACCAGTCACAGAAGAAGTAAGCAGGCTCCTTGCATCATCTCGCCCAACCACTTGCACCAGTGACCCATTTCCGTCACATCTTCTCCAGTCCCTTTCCCCTGCTATCACCTCTCACCTAACAAATATTTATCCTCTCTCTTCTGGTATCTTTCCCTCCTCATTTAAGCATGCCATCATACATCCACTACTTAAAAAACCATCCCTCGACCAAAACTGTGCTGCTAAGTATAGACCTGTCTCTAATCTTCCCTTCATCTCTAAACTCCTGGAATGCCTGGTCCACACCTGTCTTATCTGCTATCTCTTTGATAACTCTTCTCGACCCTCTCCAATCCGGTTTCCGCTCTTTACACTCTACTGAAACTGCCCTCACTAAAGTCTCTAATGATCTACTAACAGCTAAATCTAATGGTCATTACTCCATGCTAATTCTCTTGGATCTCTCTGCAGCATTTGACACTGTGGATCATCAGCTCCTCCTCACTATGCTCCGTTCCATTGGCCTCAAGGACACCATTCTCTCCTGGTTCTCCTCCTATCTCTCTGACCGCTCCTTTACTGTATCTTTTGCCGGTTCCTCCTCCTCTCACCTTCCCCTTACTGTTGGGGTTCCTCAAGGATCGGTTCTTGGCCCCCCTCCTCTTCTCCTTGTACACTGCCATTGGTCAAATAATCAGTAGATTTGGTTTTCAGTACCATCTCTATGCTGATGGCACCCAATTATACGCATCTTCTCATGACATCACGCCAGCCTTTCTAGAAAACACCAGCGATTGTCTAAACGCTGTGTCTAACATCATGTCCTCACTATATCTGAAACTGAACCTGTCAAAGACTGAACTCCTTGTGTTTCCTCCCGCTACTAATGTACCTATACCCGACATTGCCATTTCCGTGTGTGGTTCCACTATTACTCCCCAGCAACATGCCCGCTGTCTTGGGGTCATACTTGATTCCGAGCTTTACTTTGCCCCCCACATTCGATCACTGGCTCGCTCTTGTTATCTGCACCTCAAAAACATTTCTAGAATTCGACCTTTTCTTACTTTTGACTCTGCAAAAACTCTTACTGTTTCTCTTATTCAGTTTCGTCTCGACTATTGTAACTCTCTTCTAATCGGTCTCCCTCTTACAAAACTCTCCCCACTCCAATCTGTCCTGAATGCTGCAGCCAGGATCATATTCCTCACCAATCGTTACACCGATGTCTCTACCTTGTGCCAGTCATTACACTGGCTACCCATCCACTGCAGAATCCAGTACAAACTTATTACCCTCACCCACAAAGCTCTCCACGGCTCAGCACCACCCTACATCTCCTCCCTTGTTTCAGTATACAACCCTACCCATGCCCTCCGTTCTGCTGATGACCTGAGGTTAGCATCCTCAATAATCAGAACCTCCCACTCCCGTCTCCAAGACTTTACACGTGCTGCGCCAATTCTTTGGAATGCACTTCCAGGTCAATACGATTAGTCCTCAGTCCCCACAATTTTAAGCGTGCCCTCAAAACGCATTTATTCAGACTGGCCTACTGCCTCAACACATTAACCTAATCTATCCCTGGGTGGCACAGTCAAAAGTTTTACCATAACCAGGTTCCCCGCATCATGTTCCCACATGCTTTATGCACCCATTAGCCCTCTGTGTCTGTACTGTTACACACTTAACTGTATGTGTTAATCAGGGCAATTGTTACCACCCACCTTTCGTGTCTACTTCTTTCCTCATAGACTGTAAGCTTGCGAGCAGGGCCCTCATTCCTCTTGGTATTTGTTATAATCTATGATTATTGTTATTCTGTAATGTCTATTGTCTGTACAAATCCCCTCTGAAATGTAAAGTGCTGCGGAATATGTCGGCGCTATAGAAATAAAATTTATTGTGCACGAAGCGCAGCGATAAAAAAACGCTAGTGTGAAACTAGCCTCACTTGTAAATACGTATTCTTACAAAAAGGGACCATCCGGTATTAAGCTTCAAATCTGTAGTCACGTGCCGACTAGACATGCGCAGCCTTGCTTAATGCAAGTGTATTGAGTGAGGCCAGACAAGTCTAGTCAGAATATGGCATTGGAGAATCCTCAGTGTGCATGATGTGATGATTCACAAGTCTGCAGTCATATTGAGTGACTGCAGACTTGTAGCCTAAGGCCGGACAACCATGAAAACTCCATTCTCTCCACAGGTGCAGTTCCTAGAGGCACGGCGCGCATTTATCAGATAATTTCCGACAAAGCCTGTGAACAAACCATACAGGTCCTAGATGGGAATCTATTTTTTTTTTATATAAAATGTAAAGTTTTATTTGCAATCACCACGCTTATTAGAAAATGGGAAGAAATATACCAATTTCCAAGAACTTATTGTATCTGTTGGATGCCAGTACGCTCCCATTACTGCCAGTGACTTACTGACACCGGGTCTTTCTATGGTGAAAGATTAAAAACACATATGACATGCATAAAAGGGAACAGGTCGGTTGGACAGTGTTTACACCACCCAAAGACTGAAATACAAAGAAAAGCATAATATGACAAACGTGCAAAAATACTCTGGAAGCGCCTTTCTGAATCCTGCTCATATAGGTACTGTTCACATGATCAGGTTTTAAATCCATCAGATAGGACTGCTCCAAGATGGGTATACCGTGACGTTGGTGCGTTGGCTTAGTATACATTTTTTGCAAGAAACGTATCAACTAAATACCCTATTTTTTACAACAGAGTATTTTTGCACGTTTGTCATACTGTGTTTTTTCTTTGTGTTTCAGTCTTTGGGTGGTGTGAACACTGTCCAACCGACCTGTTCACTTTTGTGCATGTCACATGTGTTTTTAATCTATTAGTTTCTTGCTTATGCAAGATTTGGGAGATTCCCGCCCCTCTCTTGTGTGACATGCACATTAAAGAGCCATCTTGCACAGTGTGCCCACATCAGGAAGCGCCTTTCTGAATCCTGCTCATATAGGTACTGTTCACCTGATCGGGTTTTAAATACATTAGATAGGACTGCTCCGAGATGGGTACGCACAGTAAAATCCTTTTCTCTGAGCCAATCATTGGGTGACACAGACAGTGGGTGTTATGCTGCTTGCCACTAGGAGGACACTAAGTGAACACAGAAAAAAAAAGATAACTCCTCCCCTGCAGTATACACCCTCTCACTGGCTGAGATTTCTCCAGTTCGGTGAAAAAGCAGTAGGAGCATTAAACAAGTAACAATAACCATAAGTATGTCAAAACCAAAGAATGCTACAGTAAGCCAATAGGCTAAACAGGGTGGGTGCTGTGTCCCCCAATGATTGGCTAGGAGAAAAAGGATTTTACGGTGAGTACACAAAAGTCCCTATTTCTCCTACGCCTCATTGGGGGACACAGACAGTGGGACGTCCTAAAGCAATACCTATGTGGGGAGCATACAACTGCTAACACCCCATGTACCACTGACTCAACACTGTGGTACTGACGATTGCAGGATGCGTGTGCCAAGAGCTGCATCCGCAGAGGCTTGAGAATGAATTTGGTAATGTTTGGTAAAGGTATGTAGACTGGACCAAGTAGCAGCCTTGCAGACCTGTTCTGCCGAGCCCTGGTGCCAAATGGCCCAAGAGGCGCCCACTGAGCGGGTAGAGTGCGCCTTAATCCCTGCTGGGACAGGCATGTTCCTGACACGGTAGGATTCCTCTATAGCCAAGCGAATCCACCTGGCTAGCGCTGCTTTTGAAGTGGCTAGACCCTTCCTATGCCCCTCTGGAAGTACGAACAGGGCATCTGACTTGCGGAAGGGAGCCGTCCGCAAGATGTACCATCTCAGAGCCCTAACCACATCCAGGGTGTGGAGGGCCTTCTCAATGCGATGGACTGGTGCTGGACAGAAGGAAGGCAAAAACAGTTTCCTCATTGAGATGGAAAGAGGAAACGACTTTGGGCAGGAAAGACGGGGATGTCCTGAGAACTGCCTTGTCCTGATGAAAATTCAGGAAAGGAGGACGGCAGGACAGGGCTGCCAATTCCGAAACTCGTCTCATTGACGTAATTGCCACTAGAAAGACCACCTTCCAAGAGAGAACGGTTAGTGGTACGTCCTGCAGCAGTTCGAAAGGATTCTCCTGTAAGGCCCGAGAACCAAGTTAAGGTCCCATGATTCCAATGGCCTCTTTTAGGGAGGCACCACATGGGAAACTCCATGAATGAACGTCTTGACCTGAAGTTTGGTGGCAATTTTGCGTTGGAATAGCACTGACAAGGCTGAAATTTGGCCCTTGAGCGAGCTAAGCGCAAGGCCTGACTTTAATCCGGATTGAAGGAATTCCAATATGGCAGGAATGGAAAACACCAGAGGGGATTGACCATGATCCTTGCACCATGAAAAGGTTTTCCAGGTGCGGTGATAAATGCGCATGGACACAGGCTTCCTAGCACTAATCATGGTGGAAATCACGTCGTGAGAAAATCCAGCCTGTGCTAAAATCCAGGATTCAATGGCCACGCCGTCAAAGACAGGGCCCCAGAGTTCTGGTGGTAAATCTGGCCCTGAGAGAGTAGATCCAAGCGATCGGGAAGTCGCCAGGTGACGTTGGCGACTAGTTGTACTAGTTCTGCGTACCAAGCCTGGCGCGGCCAATCTGGTGTGACTAGGATGACCGGTACTCCCTCTGTTCTGATTTTCTTGACCCTCGGGAGAGGGGGAAAAATGTACGGGAGCCGGAACTGGGGCCACGGCAGAACTAGGGCGTCCGCTGCGATGGTGCATGGATCGCGCAATGAATCGCGGAACTTTGTTTAATCTTGAGGCCATGAGATCCACATCCGGAGTCCCCCAACGATGGCAAATCTGCTGAAAGACTTCCGGATGAAGAGACCACTCTCCCGAGGCAAGGCCTTGGCGACTGTGAAAATCTGCTGCCCAAATCTCCACGCCCGGGATTTAGATCGCTGAGATGGGCGGAATGGTTGGTCTCGGCCCAATGGAAGATATGACTCACTTCGCGCATGGCCATCCTGCTCCGAGTACCCCCCCTGACGGTTGATATACGCTACAGCCGTGGCATTGTCGGATTGGAACCTGATGGGGTGACCTGCAAGATGGTGGAAAACTCAGTAGGGTTAATCTGATTGCTCGTATCTCCAAAATGTTGATGGGAAGACGTGACTCCCGAATTGACTAACGACCCTGTGCCGTGTGGTGACGAAACACCACACCCCAGAAGACTTGCGTCTGTGGTCACTACCATCCATCGTACTGGGAGAAAAGACCTTCCTTGACTCAGGGAGGACTTCAGTGTCCACCACTTGAGGGCTTGTCTGACCCGCAGGGGCAGAAGGAACCGACGTCCAGGGAGAACGGGTTCTTGTCCCAAGTCAACAGCAAGGCTTGTTGCAAAGGGCGGGGATGGAACTGTGCGAATGGAACCGCTTCCATTGCTGCCATCTTTCCCAAAACTCTCATGCTGAAACTAATAGAGTGAGAAACCGGACGGGAAAGAGTCTGCACTGCCTGTTGCAAAGCTCGGGCCTTTTCTGGAGGGAGAATTACCAACCCGCAGGAAGTATCCAAGACCATTCCCAAAAAGGAAATCTGCTGGGCCGGTGTTGGGGAAGACTTTTCGAAGTTTATCTTCCAACCCAGGCGAATGAGTATTTACTGTGATATCCACGGATTCCTCGCAGGCTGGGACGGACCCTGTATCAGCAGATGTTCTAGATACGAGAGTACCACCACTCCCCGAGCGTGAAGAATGGCCATGACAGCCGCCATGACCATGGTAAAGACCCGGGGGGGAGGGGGTGGCGAGTCTGAAGGGCAAGGCAACGAACTGGAAGTGTTCCTCGCGACTTGCAAAACGCAGAAACTGCTGGTGGGATGGGCAAATCGGGATGTGAAGATAAGCATCTTTGATGTCAATGGATGCTAGAAACTCTCCTTTTTCCATGGAGGAGAGAACTGATCGGAGGGATTCCATTCGGAATCGCCGTACCTTGACAAACTGATTTAACAGCTTGAGGTCCAGTATGGGCCGCATCGTTACGTCCTTCTTGGAACCACAAAAAGGTTTGAATAAAAACCCTTGAACCTTTCTTGTGGAGGGACCGGAATGATGACTCCGTCCCTTTGCAGCGCCTGAACGGCCCCGAAGGAAGGCTGTTGTCTTTTTCTTGGGAGTAGAGGACCGGAAGAAACGTGTCGGAGGGAGAGAAACAAAATCTATTTTGTATCCAGAGAACACCAGCTCCCTGACCCACTCGTCGTGAACGACCACGAGCCAGGTCTGACTGAATGAAAGTAGACAACCACCTACTTTGTCGGTGTCTGCCGGATACCGCAACAAGTCATTGTGCAGAGGATCTATGGGATCTGGCTCCTCTAGATCCAGATGCCCTTGACCTGGGCTTCCAATAGCGGTTATTTCTGTATGAGAACTGGTGATCTGTCTCCACACGGGGCCCGACTTGGTCCGGAAGAGGAGGTTGAGGAGCACCAACTGGAATTGTTGCGAAAAGCTCAAAACGAGTCGACTGTTGATTCCGAAACGGCTGGACAGCCTTATGTTGGGGAAGGAATTTACTTTTCCCCCCGGTAGAGTCCGAAATGAGCTGGTCCAGTTTCTCTCCAAATAGGCGACCAGTTTGATAGGGCAGAGAAGTCAATGATTTTTTGGAAGGGGAATCTGCCCGCCAGTCACGGAGCCATAAGGCTCTTCTAATGGAGACGGAATTAGCGGCACAATTGGCAGCATGTAAAAAAGCATCCTCCACAAAGTCCCCTGCGTGAATTATCTGCCTGGCGACACTTGTTGCCTCCGGAAGATTGCTAACTTGGAAGGCAGTAATTAAGACTTCTGCCCAAGCGGCCATTGCCTTAGCCACCCAAGTCACCGTGAAGGATGGAAAAAGTGCCGCTCCTGAAGCTACAAAAACTGAGCGAGTGAGATAGTCGATTTGATGATCGGAGGGGTTTCTGACTGAAGAGCCCTCCGAAACGGATAGCAGCGTTTTTGAAGCAAGATGCGAAACAGGAGGGTCCACCGAAGGGGACTCTAACCAATCCTTCATTAGATCTGGAGCAAAAGGGTATTTGGCCTCAGTAGGCTTTTGCCCTGTAAACCGCTTATATGGTCGGTCCCTATGTCTTTGGACAATGTCCTTAAACTCCGGATGGCTGGCAAATAACCTGCGCACACGTTTAGTCTTCTTAAAGGAGATAGCGCGCTCCGGAGCAGGAATATTTTCCTCATCCAACTTCAGAATCCTGTTGACTGACTCTATAAGCGAATCAAGTGACTTTTGGTTGTTTGGGGGATTCTGAGGGACTGACGTGTCAGACTCGAATTCAGAGTCATGTTCGCTGCGAATATTTGGAGAGGGAGAGCGAGAGCCAGAACTCACCGATGCTGAAGCACAAAACGTGACTAGGGGACGCCCCGTTGTCGCAGGAAAGTGTACGGGGAGATATACTCTGCGTGCTCGCCTGTTGTTGGTTCGGGGGAGAGCAGTCCGTTGAAAGGAACCATCGCCCCCTTCACTCCGTTAATTAAAAAATAAAAATTTATAGAAAAATCAAAATCGAAAATAAAAATGATGGGGTCTGAAGCCAGACCCAAGTGCCTACTACAGACACTAAGCAAGAACTGGAGAAATCTCAGAGTTAACGTTCAGTGTTTACTTAGTGTCCTCCTAGTGGCTAGCAGCATAACACCCACTGTCTGTGTCCTCCAATGAGGCGTAGGAGAAAACGTATCAACTAAATACCCTGTTTTTATCATTTTTTTTTTACTAGCACTTGCTGTCTACCATTATATATTTTTTACAACAGAGTATTTTTGCACGTTTGTCATACGGTGTTTTTTCTCTGTGTTTCAGTCTTTGGGTGGTGTGAACACTGTCCAACCGACCTGTTCACTTTTGTGCATGTCACGTGTTTTTAATCTATTAGTTTCTTGCTTAGGCAATGTTTGGAAGATTCCTGCCCCTCTCTTGTGTGACATGCACATAAAAAGCAGTCTTGCACAGCGTGCCCACATCAGGAAGCACTTTTCTGAATCCTGCTCATATAGGTACTGTTGAGAAACAAAGAAATGGCGAAGCCACCTAGAATGGCGACACGCGTCGGGTCTCTGGCTCTACCTGCCCACTTCACTTCTCATGGGTTTTGTATTGTGCTGATTTGCATGTGTGGTTATCATTTGGGGTGGTTATGGAGATTTTCTATGCCCACTTAGACCCTCTCTAGCCCCTAATGGTCTGGCTGATCTGGTCCTTGATGTTCCCTATGTCTGATCTTGGGCTGGGGTACCTCTACGCATATATGAGGTCTATTCATTTCTATCTTTTTTGTACACCTCATAGTGATCAGCATCTTCTTGGGTTTACATTATCCCTTGTACTGTTTTTTTGTAATTATTGGGTTGGAATTGCATCATTTTTTCATTGTATTTGTATATGATTGGTGTTTCTGACTCATATGCTCTATATTACTTATGTGTGGGCTTACTAATTCTCCTATTGAGAATCCTGTTTACATGGACCTAGGGATATAGGCATCATTCTCGGTGAGGGTGATAGTTGGTAGCAGGTGGGTTGCTCTATTAAGAGCATTGTATTTGTGTATGTGTCACATCTGTGACCATTTTTAATGTTAAGAATTTTTGCTGTTTGCTGAGTTTAATAAAATTTGTATTATATATGCTATGTCCTATTCAGGGTGATCCCCTGCTCATGGCCCATTTCTTTCTCTCCTTTTTGTCAAACATATAGGTACTGTTCACATGATCAGGTTTTAAGTACATTAGATAGGACTGCTCCGAGATGGGTATACCATGACGTTTGTGGAGTGGCTTAGTATACATTTTTTGCAAAAAACGTATCAGCTAAATACCCTGTTTTTGTTATCCTTTTTTTACTAGCACTTGCTGTCTACAGTTATACATTTTTTACAACAGAGTATTTTTGCATGTTTGTCATACTGTCTTTTTTCTTTGTGTTTCTTTCTACGGTAATGGGGAGGAGAAAAAAAAAAAAAAAAAAAAAAAAAGGATTTTCTGAAGATTAGATTTTAATTGCAAATCATAAATGCAAATCTAATAAAATAATTTGCTCTAACATTTCATTAGGAAATAAATAAATACAAAGGCAAGACCAATTTTTTGGGGAAAAAAAAGGACTAAATGTCGAAGTCGGTGAGATAGAGAGGCAGATCTACATATCTGAGGGTATTGGGAAACAAATACTTGTTGATGAAAGTAAAGTTGTGGAAACTTTTGGAATTACATGTTACGTATAATAAAATGGCAGATTATATACACAAGAAGAAACTGAAAACATATGGATACAGAAGAGTCATCAGGTCCTGTAAATCATCAGAAGAGCAGACGTCCGGGCAAATAGTCTTTACAATGCATTTTACATGGTTGCCCGGGGTCAGTTCTTTAAAGTGCACTTGTTGTCTACTTACAATGGTGGCAGCCATTCTGTGGGCATAGCCAATATTCCACCCACTGGGTTAATATGATGGGTTGCATCATTTTCAATCACTTTCCATGTCATAGAATAGCTGCCTTCACTGCCAACAGGTCACACATACATTTGAAAAGGGACAGAATAGTAAACAAAAAAATAAAAAAATATAAAGAAAAAGGGTCTGTTTTTATTTTCTTATAGCATGAACACGATGCTGGCGGGTCACCATGTCCTGCTTGAATTGTCACTCCGTAGAAGTCCAGTATCCCTGAGTAAGGAACCGCTGCAGTGCAAGGGGATCTCAGCACCACAGGGAAGATCGTCATCTAGAAACGTGAGAATACCTTCTTCCTTTCTGAGCTTCAGATGATACTTTTATTTCTGCTACAATTGTCCTGTAAGCCATTTAATGCCTGAGGGAAGGCTGTCTCTTCAGTAATGGTTCATCGTACACCCAGCATTCTCCGTCCTCGTGGAATAGCTAAGACAAGAAGACGTCATCCATTATTTATAGGGTCGTGTTCTGCTTTACGGCGCTAATATCAGTGGCAACTAATGTGTCTAACAAGGCGAGCTAATGTCATTGATTATATATATATATATATATATATATATATATATATATATATATATATATATATATATATATATACACACACACACACACACACATACATACATATAACTGCACAGCTGCGTCTATTCTACAGTAAAAACACTGCTACACGTGTCTCATGAGAAATTATAAAATTTGCACTGAATATTTTTTTTTTTTTTCATTTTATAGTGTCTGGTTTCTTAAGCAAGGAGTGGAGCGTTTGTTAGGTGTTTGCAATAGAACTTTGGCTGGATCTGGCTTCAGTGCCTTTACATGCCTCCTATCCCTGCTTGCAGCATTGCAAAGAGCACCGTTCACACCTGCGGCTCAGACTAAGCTGCTGCCCCAAACTGTCAATCACTAAAGAGAGCACTGCAGAGTAGCGGTGCGCTCCACGCTGGTGTATGATGGACACGCACTGGTTTGGAAGTCACAAATCGATAACATGCCCCTTGACATGATTCCTAACTGAACAGGTCACACACATCACATTTGTCTGAAACCCAACTCTTTCAGTCAACGTGTATGTAACAGCCCTGGGTAATCTATAAGCTTGATTTTGTGCGTCCGATCCTCTCTGCCCAATGGTGTATAAGATGCTGCAGGATACAGCAAATCTGCACACTTATAAGGGGACACTGTTAAATGTTTGTCTGTCAATCAAATTGTGTCTGGACAGTTTAATAGGGGTAATTCTAGTGATGGTGTGAACATGGACACAATGATGGCTTGAATTGTCACTGTGTAGAAGTACAGTATCCCCCCAGTAAGGGGGCCCTCAGTACTGTAAGTATTGAACCTATAAGACCTCCACCATTTAGTAGAAGCTGATGACGTGACGCTGTGCACCCCACAGTGATATCACCTCCTGTGCAGGGGCACTACAACACAGCTCTGTACAAGTGAATGGGGCACGATGTCTTTCCCTGCACAGCGTAGCAGAGGAAATATTAGACAGTCATGTAGCATTCCACCAGCACTAGACCTCCCTCATTCTCAGGATCTGCCATTGCTTTGGCAAGACGGAAACAACCTACTTAAAACCCAATGGCAAAGACAACGGTTTTGGATTTAGTAGCAGAATTCCAGTTCTGCCGCCTAGTGATCTCACAAGGCGTCCAAACAAATCACTACTGCATCTGCTGATAGGACGTCAGCTCTTCAAGGATGTCAGCTCTTCAACGCGGATCTCGGGATGCAAAAGAAAAGGACGAGACCGAGTGGTTGTCAACTGGTCACATATGCGATGACTCGTGAATCCATATCACTCGCTATTCAAGTTATTACTAATAATTTATTAAAATACCTTCAAGGATAGAATATGCTCCAACCATCATCACATAGACAGTGGTGGGGATGAGGCACTTACCCGAGTTTCCCATTGTTCCTCCTTCTCTTTGCGCTCCCTTGCTTCCGTTCGCTGTTTCTCTTCCAGGCGGTGCTTTGCCTCCGTGGCTGCATCGATGTCTCTGATTTTTAAGTTATATGTGACATCTTTCCATAATCTGACAAGAGGGGAGTACAGATTAAAAAAGGATGTCCACCTTTGCTGAACATTTTTTTTTTTTAGTTAAATGCATGTATTTGGGGCTAGATATAATTTTTGCACTTGGGTTTAACGTTTAGTCACAGTCTGGCTTTTACAGGCTTTGTTAGCTGCACATTCAACTTTGCTGTGGTCTGTAGTCCTAAATCAGCAGGGAGGAGCTCAGAAAAATTTAAACAGCAACAAACATGCCAGTCATTCTATCTGAATGAACTCCTCAAAGGTGGACAACTTTTTTTCATAATAAAAAGACTTGTGCATCAGTCCGGTGTGCACATTGCCAAGTCACATGACAAAGTATAACCCTATGTTTTGGTATTAGGCGTACACATTTTGTTGGCGGACTTAATGCGATTCATTCAGAAATATAAGCAGAGGAATAATGACCCGACGTGACACCACCGTGCAGAAAGAAAACTTACCGTCTAGATTCATGCTCTATCTGATCCTCTAACTTCCGAACCCTTTTCTTGACTATAGGCATTTTCTTGGTATCTATAAAATCTACATTCTCCTGAGTATAAGAAGAAAATGAGAAATAAGACAAAAGTCACCATATAAAAAAACGGAGGATCAAAAGGACATTGAAAATATCGCTGATGTGAGAGAAGGCTGCTAACGTCTGTATTCATACCTATCCGTATTTCAGATACAAGTCCCTTAAATAGTTAAAATGGTAAAAAGTGATATCTCTGCCCATTAGGTAACACTGCTGTAACTTACAGGGGTACTCCAAAGTAATAAAATGTCCCCCACCGTAATGCAAACCGCAGCCTATCCTAATCATGTGCCAGGATGGGCTGCAGTCCGAAGAAACACAGCTTCCGAAACCTGTGTCTCAACTGAGAGAGGAGCTGTATTGTAACCACACATACCTCCGTGAGCCAAAGAGAAGAGCTGTGACATGAGAACAAATAAATAAATATTCTTCTATAGGCTGATTGAGCGCAAATAATTTTAGCTTCAGTCTCAGCCCTCCGTGCGTGCGTAGTCTGCCAAAGATTTATTTCTTCTGTCACAGGTCAGCTCTGGCAGCTCACTAGTATGTATGCTTACGATTCAGCTCCTCTGTTAGTTAAGGTACAGATCTCAGGAGCAGCGTTTTCGTCAGACATGTTACTAGGACAGGCTGCCATTTTGCCATTTAAATTATGTGACAGGAGCCCCTTTTAAGGCAGTATGTAAATCATAACCAAAACATCATGTGGACAGGCTGTCTAATATTCTATATAACTATAGTAAGTTATCGGCAGACTTATAACTGACACTTAACCATGTGAATACAGCAGTGGAAAATTCTAAGGATATTCAATTACCCCATTTGCATATTTTGCATACATGACGCCATTCCACTCTCCTTCCACCGAACATATTGATTTCTTGTCATTGGGAGGACTAAAAAAACAAACAAAAACAAATTGTAAGCGCCATTTATTGACTTTTCACTATGGCGAAAGGGACATATGGATTTATTACCTATCCTTTCTGCGTATATGCTTATGGTGAACTTAGCGGTTGATGAAGCCTTGAGTAACATCGACAAGTACAACATGAACCCAAGAACATGACATTCAGACCCCACGTCTCATCAACTCAGACACATATTATAGATCTGTGCTTTTTCAGGGCACTCATTTTTTAATAAAAATGCAGGACTGGTTTGTCAAAAGCCTTAAAACGAAGTCAGCTCTCCTGATATTTTAGCAATAAATATTCTGTGTATGGTTAGGATACAAAATGCTACCAAGTGCATGGAGGGTGTGGGGACGACTGAAAGACTGGACATGGTTTTGAATATAGGAAAGGAGAACTGAGAACAGTTAAAACTAGTGACGTGAAGTGATAAGCCAGCCTAAAAAGAAGCATCTTCGGGCACGCTTAAAACTGTGGATACTGAAAACCACATTGAATGTTTAGGGTTGTGCATTCCAGAGAACTGGTGCAGCACGAGAAAAGTCCTGGAGACGGCAGTGGGAGGGTCAGATTATGGAGGATGTTAGTGTTAGATCATTTGCATTATAGAAGAACACGGGTGGATTATATTACAAAATGAGAGAGGATGTAGGGCAGTGCAGCAGTGTGGAGAGCTTTGTTGGCAAGTGTGATAAAAGTAAATTGTATTACATAGTGGAAGGTTAATCAGTGCAAGGACAGCGACGGGGGCCATAACACAGCTACGTACAACCTGTAGGTTGTGCAGAGGAATAGTACGGCTGTGTATACAAGGCCTTACACAAGTGAGCATCTAGGAAGGTGGATATTTCCATCTCCATTTGCAAATAAAACGTCTGTTTTCGACACTTACTAGATCTCTGCTGTTATTCTGTGCTTCTTGCCGCCATAGAAGGGTTTGGTATGAAACGTGATTGTGGCGCTGTATCCAGTTTTGGAACAGTTAATGTTGCATTCTCCTCCCAGCTCCACCCAAGGCACAGTCAGTATGGACCTGAGGATACAGATATTTTTATCCACCGTTTTTATAAAGTATTACAACATAACAGTTAATGCAAGACTCCAAAGTAGCTTGTAGCCCTGTCTAGAATGACATTTACTGACCTCCCGTAACCATTGGGGAAAGTTAGGATGTAGTGCTCATCGTAGTCCAAGCAGGTCACACAACCTACAGAGAGAAAAATGGAGAGAGTTTATTTTCATGCAGGTGCAGCTACTTGCAACTTTTTAACTCCTATACAACAACATAACTTGTGTGTTACCTTGCCCGATATTATGGACTCCGATGGACATTCCCAAAAATTTAGACTTTGTCCATATGTGAGCATTAAACTGTATCCTCTTGTTATAACATTCGGCATAAAAGGCTGAAACTACACAGTAAGAAAAATCAAAAGTTATGTGATTTATGTACAGACATATTCAAGGTCATTCATAATATAAAAGCAGCAGGTGCTGTGTAAATATATACACAGCATTGAAATAAGTATTGAATACGTCACCAGTTTTCTTAGTAAAAATATATGAAATTAGTTTACAAATTCTTCTGAAACCAATGCCATCAGTATGTTTTGCAACAATAAGGTTATGAAGGTCTTGAGACAGCTCACTGGTTTTACTCATCTTGAGATGTTTGTGTGGCACCTTGGTAATGAGACACCTTTTTATAGACCATCAGTTGAACCAGCTAATATTTTTCACTAAGTGGCAGGGTTGCTTTCTAATTACAGCTGGTGCCAGGACTTTCCAGGGCGTTTTGCTTCTCCCTTTCTTCATGTGTTCAATACTTTATCCCTGTGTCATTTCGCATTATTACGCACCTTTAATTTATGGACATCTATGGTTTGATTCAACTACCTGTGTGGATTGGATAGGTTGTTGCCGATGTGTGTATGTACATATGAGTGTGTACAATAAAATTATATATATATATATATATATATATATATATATATATATATATATATATATATATATATATACACACACACACACACACACACACACACACACACACACACACACAGGTGCATCTCACAAAGTTAGAATATCAAAAAAAAGGAGATTTTGTGTACTCACCGTAAAATCTCTTTCTCTTAGCCTCTAATTGGGGGACACAGAACCATGGTGTTATGCTGCTGTCCACTAGGAGGCGACACTATGCATAATCTGAAAAATATTAACTTTGGCTCCTCCTCTGCAGTATACACCCCTGGATGGCGTCAGCCTTCTCCAGTTTTGTGCCAAAGCATTAGGGGGAACGTAACCAAATAACATAACCATGCCTTTAAGAAGGCTACTATGTACGAGCTCAAAGAACAATATGAGAACTCAACCGTAAACAACGGCCCAAAAGGGCAACAGGGTGGGAGCTGTGTCCCCCAATTAGAGGCTAAGAGAAAGATTTTACAGTGAGTACACAAAAATCTCCTTTACTCTGTCGCCTCATTGGGGGACACAGAACCATGGAACGTCCCAAAGCAGTCCCTGGGTGGGAAGCAATGGACGAATATTGTGCTAGCAGGTCCCTAAGTTAGGGGCACTTCCGCCTGCAGAACCAGTCTACCCAGGCTCGCATCGGCTGAGGACTGGGTATGAACACTGTAGTGTTTCGTAAACGTGTAGGCTAGTCCAAGTGGCCGCCTTACACACTTGTTGTGCCGAAGCCTGATGCCGAATGGCCCAGGAGGCCCCTACTGCCCGTGCAGAGTGTGCCGTGATACCGGCCGGAAGAGGAGAACTGTTAAGTCGGTAGGCCTCATGTATGGTGGACTTGATCCACCTGGCAAGGGTAGCCTTGGAAGCCGGCAGCCCCTTGCGACTACCTTCCGGAAGAATGAAGAGGGAATCAGATTTCCGGAAAGGTGCAGTCCTGGACACGTAAATCCGCAATGCTCTGACAAGGCCAAGCGTATGCAGAGCCTTCTCCACTCTATGAACCGGAACCGGGCAAAGGGATGGCAGTGAAATCTCCTCATTGAGGTGAAAGTTGGACACAACCTTCGGAAGGAAGGATGGTACCGTGCGGAGAACCACCTTGTCTTGGTGAAAGGCTAGGAAAGGCCGTCTGCAGGAAAGTGCTGACAATTCCGACACTCTGCGTAACGAGGTGATCGCCACTAGAAAAACCACTTTCTGAGACAGAATGGAGAGTGGAACTCCTCTAAGAGGTTCGAAGGGTGGAGCTTGCAATGCTGTCAGGACCAGATTGAGGTCCCACGTATCCAGCGGACGTTTGTAGGGAGGAACCAATCGGGAAACTCCCTGGATGAAAGTCCTTACTTGCGGTTTAATAGCAATGCGCTTTTCAAAAAGAACTGAAAGCGCCGACACCTGACTCTTAAGCGAACTTAAGGATAGCTTGGCGTCTAGGCCCGATTGAAGAAAACCTAGTACCTTCGGGAGGGAATAAGGGAGTGGGACTTGTCCATGAGATTCGCACCAAGAAAAGAAAGCTCTCCAGGTACGATAATAGAGCTTGGCGGAGGCAGGCTTCCTTGCCCTGATCATAGTTGCAATGACTGCCGGAGAAAAACCTGCCTGGGTTAGAATCCAGGTTTCAAGGGCCATGCCGTCAAATTGAGAGCCCCTGAATTCTGGTGGAAGAACGGACCTTGAGACAGAAGGTCGTGACGGTCGGGTAGACGCCAGGGGGCGTCTGCTGTAAGTTGGACGATGTCGGCGTACCATGTACGTCTGGGCCAGTCTGGTGCGATGAGGATGGTCGGAACTCCCTCTTGCTTGATCTTCCTCACGACCCTGGAGATTAGGGGGAGGGGTGGAAATATGTACAGGAGTCGGAACTGGGACCAGTCCTGGACCAGGGCATCCGCTCCGAGCGACCGCGGGTCGTGTGTCCTGGCCATGAAATTGGGGACCTTGGTATTGAGATGGGATACCATTAGGTCCACCTCCGGGGTTCCCCAGCATTGACAGATCTGGTAAAAAATCTCGGGATGAAGAGACCACTCCCCCGAGTCCATTCCTTGCCTGCTGAGGAAGTCGGCTTCCCAGTTTTCTACACCCGGAATGTGGACCGCAGAAAGTACCGACCTCGTGTCTTCCGCCCAGCGGAGGATATGAGCCCCTTCTCTCATCGCTTGGGCGCTGCGGGTCCCGCCTTGGTGGTTCACGTAAGCCACAGCCGTGGCATTGTCCGACTGTATCCGTATGTGCGAGGCTGCAAGCAAGTGATGAAAGGCTCTCAGTGCCAAGAGGATGGCCCTGATTTCCAGAACATTGATGGGCAATGTCACTTCCCTCGGTGACCACTTGCCCTGTGCCCTGTGATGTAGGTGCACCACCCCCCAGCCTGTCAGGCTTGCATCGGTAGTCAGGATCTTCCATTGTCCTGAGAGGAAGGGCTTCCCTCGTGTAAGCGAGGTTGGTTTGAGCCACCAATGCAGGGACCTCCTGGTTGATGACGTCAACCTGAACTCCCTGTCGAGGGAGAAGGGGTTCCTGTCCCAAGATCTGAGTATGGCTAGTTGAAAGACCCTGAGGTGAAACTGGGCAAATGGCACTGCTTCTATTGCTGCTGCCATCCGGCCGAGGACTCTCATGGCAAACCGGAGAGATCGAGGAGGACTGCGAAGGAGTGTGCGAACTCCCAGACGGATGGCCAGTGTCTTGTCCTTGGGAAGGAGCACCAGGCCCCTGGAGGTGTCGAATACCATTCCCAGGAATGTTAGAGTCCGAGTTGGGATAGTCGACGATTTCTGTAGGTTGACTAGCCATCCCAGGCGACTCAGAGTGTCTAGTGTGATTGAGACACTGACCTCGCAGTCTTTGAAAGTGGCAGACTTGATGAGGAGGTCGTCCAGGTACGGGACGATTAGGATGCCTCTTGAGTGCAGAACGTCCATGGTGGCCGCCATGACTTTGGTGAACGTTCTTGGAGCCGTGGCGAGTCCGAACGGAAGGGCGACAAACTGGTAGTGGTTTTGGTTGACCGCGAACCTGAGAAACCTTTGGTGGGCGGGAGCAATTGGTATGTGCAGATACGCATCCTGTATGTCTATGGAGGCGAGGTATTCTCCCTGCTCCATGGATGCAATGATGGACCGGAGGGACTCCATGCGGAAATGACGGACCCGTACGTAATTGTTGAGCTGTTTTAGGTCCAGTATGGGTCGGACGCTGCCTCCTTTCTTGGGGACTACGAACAAATTTGAGTAGAACCCTCGGAATCTCTCGTTCGCGGGAACCAGCACAACAACTCCTGATTGAAGGAGAGAGGAAACCGCTTGGTGGAAAGCACGAGCCTTGTCTGGTGGTGTTGGAGGAATAGAAAGGAAGAACCGGTTCGGTGGAGCGGAAGTGAACTCTATCTTGTATCCGGAAGACACTATTTCCCTGACCCACCTGTCTTCTGTAGTAGGCAGCCAGACTTGCTGGAAGAGTAAAAGTCGGCCGCCTACTGGTGGGGTGTCTTCCGGAGTTCGCGAGTCATGATGAAGCGAAGTTCTGAGGTTTTCCTCCCTTGGGTTTCGCTTGGCCTGCTTTCGACTGCCAAGACCTGTCCGGTCTCTGCTGCGTCCGTGGGTTGTCCCTGCGTGGAGAGCGGTCACGGTTTTGCGCTTGGCGCGAAACGGACCAGCCCGAGGAATTCCGAAAGGATCGGAATCGCGTCTGGTTTCTTCGTTTAAACGTGCGTTTCGGTTTTAGTTGAGGGAGAGAGGTACTCTTACCCCCAGTGGCATTGGCTATCATGGTGTCCAACTTTTCGCCGAAAAGTCTTCCAGTAAAATACGGAAGTCGCGTGAGGGACTTCTTTGAGGCCGCATCCGCTTTCCATTCTCGCAGCCAGAGGATGCGTCGGATCGTGATGGCGTTTGATGCTATTCCAGCTACACCTCTTGCGGAATCCAGGGCTGCATGAATCATGTAGTCTGCTACCACTGCTATCTGGACCGCTTGGTCCGAGAGCTCAGGATTTGAAGCTTGAAGACCCTCCTGTAGTTTTTTGGCCCAAGCCAGGATGGCCTTGGCCGCCCAAACTGAAGCAAACGCAGGGCCCAGAAAGGCGCCTGCCGCTTCGAAAATAGAACGAGCCATGCGTTCTACTTGCCGGTCTGCTGCATCCCTGAGGGTTGAGCTATCTGGCAGAGAGAGTAAAGTCTGCGCTGCTAGCCTAGAAACCGGAGGGTCCACTTCAGGTGGATCTGTCCATTGTTTGGTGTCTTTCTGTGGGAAGGGGTACTTCGCTTCCAAATATTTGCGATTAGCGAATTTTTTCTCAGGCTGCGCAAACTGTTTGGTAAGTATTTTCTCAAACTCATGGTGATTAGGGAAGACCTTAGGTGGTTTCTGAACACTTTCGAAGCAAATCCCATGTTCTGGGACTTCCGGGGCCGACTCTGGAATTTTTAGCACCCGATGAATGGCGGAGATTATGTCCTCAACTAGCGCTGTATTGCTAGGGGGAGAAGGTACCACGGACCTCTCCGGTTCGTTATCTGAGTCGGAGTCACAGATGCCCTCCGAATCCTGTGCCTCGCTAAGGTGATCCCTGGAGGGCGACCTGGGGCGGGGGCCTTCTGTGGTGGGGGATCCCTGTGGTAAATTGCACTGTCTGTCTGTGGCAGGGGACTGCCTAGGAGACCTGGAATGACGCTGTCTCTCCCTGGAGTGGGACCTTGTGCTATAGGGCGACTCAGGTGATCGAGACCTGTGGGTCCGCTTACGTCTGTGAGAGTCGGAAGCAGCATGTTCCTGAGACAAGCTGTCCATTTGCTGTGTAACGGCCATAGCCGGGGCCCGACTCTGCAGAGCTTGCAGCAATGTGGCAGTTAGGTTGTCAATGGACTGTGTCATAGACTGAGACATCTGAGTTGCCCATTCCGGCGTGGCCTGTGACACTGAAGCGTCAGTAGGGACTCCCTGGGGTTCTGACCCAGAGTTCTGGATGCAGACCCGGCAGTGCGGATACGTGCTGCCACTAGGGAGCGTGGCTTTGCAGGCTGTGCAGAATGCATAGAAACATTCCTGCCTGGTTCTCTTCCTTGAGCCCGGCATAGTGCACAGAGGCTGGCTATTAGGGATCGAACAGGGGTGGCTACGCAGAGGGAACCCACAGAGAGCCTTATAGGAAGTATAGATTCACAGCTGAGTAATGAGAACCCAGCTGTGAGCTAACCCCACCGGTGTGCCCCTAGGTCCAGCGCCGACAGATCCCAGTTCTGTGCCCCCCGGAGACCGCTGTGATGCTCCTCTCCTGGATCTCATCCAGAAAAAATGGCCACCGGGGCTCTGAGGAGAGGGAGGAGGGGGCGGAGAGCTGAAAAGGGCGCGCTGGGCTGTGTAAAAACGCGCCCTTTCTGCCTCAATCCTCCCCTTCTATGACACTTCAGTGTGTCATTTTAGTCATCCGGGGGGCGGGCCGGGGAAAAGGCGGTGGCTTCGGCTAAGCCGAAGCCGCGGTCTAAATTAGAGGCCTGATGCCTAGGAGGGCTCCAGAGCGGCGCGGTAGTCCGGAGGGGGGGCGGATTTGTACCAGACCCCCCCAGAATGGTCGACTGGATAGCGGTGGGGGGTAGCAGGGGTAGCGGTTTTTGTATGGGGGGCCCCTGGAGCGCTATGGAGCCGCTGCAGAGACAGGGACGCAGAAAAACCCTGTCTCTGCTGTGCCATCCAGTCCGCACCCTCCCCCGGCCCCAACAGGATCCTCAGCTGGTCTGTGGTCCCTGGAAGGTGCGGAATGATGCCTGTTCTCCGATCCTACCTGAGGCGTCTCAACCTAATGTCCCCTGCGGGGGATTAGGGAGGGTGCGTCTGTCACCGTCAGGGGGTCTTCATCCTCGCCTCAACCTCAACCCAGACCCCAACGGGGTTGGGGAAGGAGGGGGGTCTCGACCTCGAACCAGGACCCGAGGGACTGGGGAGGGAGCGACATGGGGAATAGCCACCTCAACCGGGTACCCCTAATGGGGGACCGAGGAGGGAGCCATGCCGGGAGTCTCGCTGGAGACCCACTTTTCTTCATCTGTATTTCCGGACGAAAAAAGGAAAAAAAACGGAAGAAAAAAAAGGTGTGCCTCCTTGCGACACTAAGCAAAAACTGGAGAAGGCTGACGCCGTCCAGGGGTGTATACTGCAGAGGAGGAGCCAAAGTTAATCTTTTTCAGATTATGCATAGTGTCGCCTCCTAGTGGACAGCAGCATAACACCATGGTTCTGTGTCCCCCAATGAGGCGACAGAGTAAAGTTAATTTCAATTCTTCAATACAAAAAGTGAAAATCGTATTATATAGAGTCATTACAAACAGTGATCTGTTTCACGTGTTTATTTCTGTTAATGTTGATGATTATGGCTTACAGCCAATGAAAACCCAAAAGTCATTATAAAGTATTCTAATTTACTGAGATAACACCAGCTTCAAAAATGATTTTAAAATCTGGAATGTTGGCCAACGAAAATGTATGTTCAGTAAATGCACTCAATACTTGGTCGGGGCTCCTTTGGCATCAATTACTGCATCAATGCGGAGTGGCATGGAGGCAATCAGCCTGTGGCACTGCTGAGGGGTTATGGAAGCCCAGGTTGCTTTGATAGCAGCCTTCAGCTCGTCTGCATTGTTGGGTCTGGTGTCGCTCATCTTCCTCTTGACAATACCCCTTAGATTGTCTATGGGGTTAAGGTCAGGTCAGTTTGCTGCCAATCAAGCACAGGGATACTGTTGTTTGTAAACCAGGTATTGGTACTTTTGGCAGTGTGTACAGGTGCCAAGTCCTGCTGGAGAATGAAATTTCCATCTCCAAAAAGCTTGTCGGCAGAGGGAAGCATGGAGTGCTCTAAAATCTAACTGTTAGACGGCTGCGCTGACTTTGGTCTTGATAAAACACATTGGACCTACACCAGCAGATGACATGGCTCCCAAAACCAATCACTGATTGTGATGGTCATGAATTGCTGATTATGAAGAATCCTCACAAAAGGAACAGTTCCTTCCAACTACCCCCAATAACCTGCCTTACAACAACATGGAAACTCCTGTCAGACATCATAGCCGCCAAGCTACAGAACCATATGAACCAGTACATGAATCCAGCTCAGAAAGGCATCGGGACCGACACCAGAGGCTCTAAGCACCAGCTCCTAGTAGATAGAGCAGTCGCATAAGACTCAAGGTCCAGACAGACCAATCTCAGCGCCGCCTGGATTGAGTACAGGAAAGCCTATGACTCAATGCCACACACATGGATCTGTGAATGCTTGGCCCTCTACAATGTCAACAGGAAATTAAGACCCTTCCTCAGAAACTCAGTGAGGCTATGGAGAACAACATTGGAAGTCAACTCAAGACAACTAGCACAAGTGACCATCAAATGCGGCATATACCAAGGTGATGCACTGTCCCCATTGCTGTTCTGCATAGGCTTGAACCCCCTCAGTCAGATAATTACAGGGTCTGGCTATGGACACAAGTTCAAGGGTGGAAGCACCATCAGCCACCTCCTCTACATGGATGACATCAAGCTGTATGCGAAAACAAATGAGACATCGATTCACCGATCCACCTGACAAGGATATACAGCGAAGATATCGGGATGTCCTTCGGACTGGAGAAGTGCGGCCTGTTGGTAGTAAAGAGAGGCAAGGTAGTCAATACTGATGGAGTGGAATTACCAGCAGGGCACATAGCAGATGTACAGACATGCTACAAGCACCTCGGCATCCCACAGGGATACAGTAACCATGATGAGGAGGCAAGGAGCGCAGCAACATCCAGATACCATCAAAGGGTAAGACAGGTCCTGAAGAGCCAGCTCAATGGGAAGAATAAAATCCGCGCCATCAATACATATGCCCTGCCAGCTATCAGATACCTTGCTGGCATAGTGTGCTGGCCAAAAGAAGAGATGGAAGCTGCAGATGTGAAGATACGAAAGCTCCGCACAATGCATGGAGGTCTCCACCCTCAGTCTAGCACCCAAAGATTGTATACCAACAGAAAGGAGAGTGGTCGAGGCTTGAAAAGCATCCAAGCCACCATCACGGATGAAACAAGGAGTATCCAGGAATACATAGAAGAATGGCACCAGAAGATGAGATGCTGAGAGAATGCCTAAGGCAGCAACAACAGATCTAGAAGGAAGAACAGGAACATGAAGCACCATGGCAAGACAAGCTGCTGCATGGGATGTACCATCCACAGATAATGGAGGTGGCTGACATGGAGAAATCCTGCCAATGGCTGGAGAAAGCTGGACTCCGAGAGAGCACAGAGGCGCTAATCATAACAGCACAAGAGCAAGCACTAAGTACCAGATCCATAGAAGCAGGAATCTACAACACAAGACCCAAGGTGCAGGCTATGCAAAGAAACCTCAGAAACCGTCCAACACATAGTGGCAGGATGCAAAATGCAAGCAGGAACAGCGTATACCGAACGCCACAACCAAGTAGCGGGAATTGTATACAGGAACATCTGTGCAGCATATGGGCTAAGTCCCCCTAAGTCCAGGTGGGAGACCCCAGAGAAAGTGGTGGAAAATGAAAGGGCTAAAATCCTGTGGGACTTCAAGATCCAGACAGATAAGCAGGTGTTGGCTAACCAACCAGACATTGTGATAGACAAGGATCAGAAGACAGCAATGATAATAGATGTGGCAGTACCAAGTGACAGCAACATCAGAAAGAAGAAATATGAGAAGCTGAAGAAATACCAGGGCCTCAAAGGAGAACTGGAGAAGATGTGAAAGGTGAAGGCAGCAGTGATTCCAGTGGTGATAGGAGAACTTGGAGCAGTGACCCCTAAGATGGAAGAATGGCTACAACAGATCCCAGGAGCAACATCTGAGCTCCCTGTCCAGAAAAGCGCAATGCTGGGAACAACCAAGATCCTGCGCAGAACCCTCAAACTCCCAGGCCTGGGACCTGAGAATGAGGAAGGACAACAAAGACCTCCCCCATTGAGGGATGAGAAGGAAGTTTATTACACTAATATATATATATATATATATATATATATATATATATATATATATATATATATATATATATATATATATATATATATATATATATATATATATATATATATATATACATACACACACACATACATACATACACACACACACACACTAGATTATGGCCCGATGCTATCGCATCGGGAGGATGCGATAGCATCACACCTCTTGCCATGTTAACCCTCAACACACACACTCCTCAACACACACTCCTCTCACCATCTCCACTCACTCTTTCACTCCACATACGACCCCTTCTCTCACTCCGTCTCTCATACTCACGCCGTCATCGCCGCTGCTCCACGATCCCCGACATCTTCTTCCGCCGGCGCCATCCTGGATCCAGACGTTGTCCACGCCGGCGACATGTTCTTGCGGCGACGCCATCTTGAGTATCGTGAAATCCCGCGATAGTCAAGATGGCGTCGCCGGAAGAACATGTCGCCGGCGTGGACGACGTCGGGATCCAAAATGGCGTCGACGAAATCTCGCGAGTTTTCGCCGACGCCATTTTGGATCCCGACGTCGTCCTCGCCGGCGGCATGTTCTTGCGGCGACGCCATCTTGACTATCGCGGGATTTCGCCGATCCAAAATGGCGTCGCCGCAGTGGAGGACATCGGGATCCAAAATGGCGTCGGCGAAATCTCGCGAGTTTTCGCCGACGCCATTTTGGATCCAGACGTCCTCCACGCCGGCGACATGTTCTTGCGGCGACGCCATCTTGACTATCGCAGGATTTCGCCGATCCAAAATGGCGTCGCCGCAAGAACATGTCGCTGGCGTGGAGGACGTCTGGATCCAGGATGGCGCCGGCGGAAGATGATGTCGGGGATCGTGGATCAGCGGTGATGACGGCGTGAGTATGAGAGACAGGGTCGTATGTGGAGTGAAAGAGTGAGTGGACGTGAGTGGAGAGTGTGTGTTGAGGGTTAACATGGAAAGAGGTGTGCGGTGACGTCACCGGTTACAACTGGACGGAAGTTGTTACAACCGGAAGTTGCTTAGGGCATTTATTTTATATATATATATATATATATATATATATATATATATATATATATATATATATATATATATATATATATATATATATATATATATATATATATATATATACACATACTCACTGGCCACTTTATTAGGTACACCATGCTAGTAAGGGGTTGGACCCCCTTTTGCCTTCAGAACTGCCTCAATTCTTCGTGGCAGAGATTCAACAAGGTGCTGGAAGCATTCCTCAGAGATTTTGGACCATATTGACATGATGGCATCACACAGTTGGCGCAGATTTGTCGGCTGCACATCCCTGATGCGAATCTCCCGTTCCACCACATCCCAAAGATGCTCTATTGGATTGAGATCTGGTGACTGAGGAGGCCATTTGAGTACAGTAAACTCATTGTCATGTTCAAGAAACCAATCTGAGATGATTCGAGCTTTATGACATGGCGCATTATCCTGCTGAAAGTAGCCATCAGATGTTGGGTACATTGTGGTCATAAAGGGATGGACATGGTCAGCAACAATACTCAGGTAGGCTGTGGCGTTGCAACGATGCTCAATTGGTACCAAGGGGCCCAAAGAGTGCCCAGAAAAAATTCCCCACACCATGACACCACCACCACCAGCCTGAACCGTTGATACAAGGCAGGATGGATCCATGCTTTCATGTTGTTTACGCCAAATTCTGACCCTACCATCCGAATGTCGCAGCAGAAATCGAGACTCATCAGACCAGGCAACGTTTTTCCAATCTTCTACTGTCCAATTTCGATGAGCTTGTGCAAATTGTAGCCTCAGTTTCCTGTTCTTAGCTGAGAGGAGTGGTACCCAGTGTGGTCTTCTGCTGCTGTAGCCCATCTGCCTCAAAGTTCGACGCACTGTGCGTTCAGAGATGCTCTTCTGCCTACCTTGGTTGTAACGGGTGGCAATTTGAGTCACTGTTGCCTTTCTATCAGCTCGAACCAGTCTGCCCATTCTCCTCTGACCTCTGGCATCAACATGGCATTTCCGGCCACAGAACTGCCGCTCACTGGATTTTTTTTTCTTTTTCGGACCATTCTCTGTAAACCCTAGAGATGGTTGTGCGTGAAAATCCCAGTAGATCAGCAGTTTCTGAAATTCTCAGACCAGCCCTTCTGGCACCAACAATCATGCCACGTTCAAAGGCACTCAAATCACCTTTCTTCCCCATACTGATGCTCGGTTTGAACTGCAGGAGATTGTCTTGACCATGTCTACATGCCTAAATGCACTGAGTTGCCGCCATGTGATTGGCTGATTAGAAATTAAGTCTTAACACACAGTTGGACAGGTGTACCTAATAAAGTGGCCAGTGAGTGTATATATATATACACACACACTCACCGGCCACTTTATTAGGTACACCTGTCCAACTGTGTGTTAAGACTTAATTTCTAATCAGCCAATCACATGGCGGCAACTCAGTGCATTTAGGCATGTAGACATGGTCAAGACAATCTCCTGCAGTTCAAACCGAGCATCAGTATGGGGAAGAAAGGTGATTTGAGTGCCTTTGAACGTGGAATGATTGTTGGTGCCAGAAGGGCTGGCTGGTCTGAGAATTTCAGAAACTGCTGATCTACTGGGATTTTCACGCACAACCATCTCTAGGGTTTACAGAGAATGGTCCGAAAAAGAAAAAAAATCCAGTGAGCGGCAGTTCTGTGGCCGGAAATGCCATGTTGATGCCAGAGGTCAGAGGAGAATGGGCAGACTGGTTCGAGCTGATAGAAAGGCAACAGTGACTCAAATTGCCACCCGTTACAACCAAGGTAGGCAGAAGAGCATCTCTGAACGCACAGTGCGTCGAACTTTGAGGCAGATGGGCTACAGCAGCAGAAGACCACACTGGGTACCACTCCTCTCAGCTAAGAACAGGAAACTGAGGCTACAATTTGCACAAGCTCATCGAAATTGGACAGTAGAAGATTGGAAAAACGTTGCCTGGTCTGATGAGTCTCGATTTCTGCTGCGACATTCGGATGGTAGGGTCAGAATTTGGCGTAAACAACATGAAAGCATGGATCCATCCTGCCTTGTATCAACAGTTCAGGCTGGTGGTGGTGGTGTCATGGTGTGGGGAATTTTTTCTGGGCACTCTTTGGGCCCCTTGGTACCAATTGAGCATCGTTGCAACGCCACAGCCTACCTGAGTATTGTTGCTGACCATGTCCATCCCTTTATGACCACAATGTACCCAACATCTGATGGCTACTTTCAGCAGGATAATGCGCCATGTCATAAAGCTCGAATCATCTCAGATTGGTTTCTTGAACATGACAATGAGTTTACTGTACTCAAATGGCCTCCTCAGTCACCAGATCTCAATCCAATAGAGCATCTTTGGGATGTGGTGGAACGGGAGATTCGCATCAGGGATGTGCAGCCGACAAATCTGCGCCAACTGTGTGATGCCATCATGTCAATATGGTCCAAAATCTCTGAGGAATGCTTCCAGCACCTTGTTGAATCTCTGCCACGAAGAATTGAGGCAGTTCTGAAGGCAAAAGGGGGTCCAACCCGTTACTAGCATGGTGTACCTAATAAAGTGGCCAGTGAGTGTATATTGGGGCAAAAAAGTATTTAGTCAGTCAGCATTAGTGCAAGTTCCACCACTTAAAAAGATGAGAGGCGTCTGTAATTTACATCATGGGTAGACCTCAACTATGGGAGACAAACTGAGAAAAAAAAATCCAGAAAATCACATTGTCTGTTTTTTTTTTTTATTTTATTTGCATATTATGGTGGAAAATAAGTATTTGGTCAGAAACAAGCAATCAAGATTTCTGGCTCTCACAGACCTGTAACTTCTTCTTTAAGAGTCTCCTCTTTCCTCCACTCATTACCTGTAGTAATGGCACCTGTTTAAACTTGTTATCAGTATAAAAAGACACCTGTGCACACCCTCAAACAGTCTGACTCCAAACTCCACTATGGTGAAGACCAAAGAGCTGTCAAAGGACACCAGAAACAAAATTGTAGCCCTGCACCAGGCTGGGAAGACTGAATCTGCAATAGCCAACCAGCTTGGAGTGAAGAAATCAACTGTGGGAGCAATAATTAGAAAATGGAAGACATACAAGACCACTGGTAATCTCCCTCGATCTGGTGCTCCACGCAAAATCCCACCCAGTGGGGTCAGAATGATCACAAGAACGGTGAGCAAAAATCCCAGAACCACGCGGGGGGACCTAGTGAATGAACTGCAGAGAGCTGGGACCAATGTAACAAGGCCTACCACAAGTAACACACTACGCCACCATGGACTCAGATCTTGCAGTGCCAGACGTGTCCCACTGCTTAAGTCTGTACATGTCCGGGCCCGTCTGAAGTTTGCTAGAGAGCATTTGGATGATCCAGAGGAGTTTTGGGAGAATGTCCTATGGTCTGATGAAACCAAACTGGAACTGTTTGGTAGAAACACAACTTGTCGTGTTTGGAGGAAAAAGAATACTGAGTTGCATCCATCAAACACCATACCTACTGTAAAGCATGGTGGTGGAAACATCATGCTTTGGGGCTGTTTCTCTGCAAAGGGGCCAGGACGACTGATCCGGGTACATGAAAGAATGAATGGGGCCATGTATCGTGAGATTTTGAGTGCAAACCTCCTTCCATCAGCAAGGGCATTGAAGATGAAACGTGGCTGGGTCTTTCAACATGATAATGATCCAAAGCACACCGCCAGGGCAATGAAGGAGTGGCTTCGTAAGAAGCATTTCAAGGTCCTGGCGTGGCCTAGCCAGTCTCCAGATCTCAACCCTATAGAAAACCTTTGGAGGGAGTTGAAAGTCCGTGTTGCCAAGCGAAAAGCCAAAAACATCACTGCTCTAGAGGAGATCTGCATGGAGGAATGGGCCAACATACCAACAACAGTGTGTGGCAACCTTGTGAAGACTTACAGAAAACGTTTGACCTCTGTCATTGCCAACAAAGGATATATCACAAAGTATTGAGATGAAATTTTGTTTCTGACCAAATACTTATTTTCCACCATAATATGCAAATAAAATGAAAAAAAAAAACAGACAATGTGATTTTCCGGATTTTTTTTGCTCAGTTTGTCACCCATAGTTGAGGTCTACCTATGATGTAAATTACAGACGCCTCTCATCTTTTTAAGTGGTGGAACTTGCACTATTGCTGACTGACTAAATACTTTTTTGCCTCACTGTATGCATGCATGTATGCATATATATATATATATATATATATATATATATATACACACACACACACACACACACACACACACACATACATCTTATATACATATATAAGGAAATAAGACAAAAGTTTTAAGACCTAATAAGAAAGCAAATGGGTAAATTACTGCACAATATCCATTTATGCACACCCCAGTATCTCAAATTTTATATATGAATGGAAATATTTTACAACTGCCTTAAATAATAGTATTATTAAGCCATGATCCATAAATAAAAGCGAGAATAAAAATTACGCTGAAGCTTACTTGGCGGATGGTGCGAGACCTGCTCGGCTACGAAAGTCACATTGTTTTTGGAAGCCCAGGGAACTGGTCCTTCAGAAACCTGCTCCTGAAATAAATTACATGATAATACCGTTATAAGTAAACGTGACCATGGCGGGTTATGTGTTCGTACTACGATGATAATGAGGTTTTCCCACAAATAAATATATTTATGTACTCTGACATATCAAGCAAAATACAAAAGGTTTCATTTGCAATGATTTATAAAAAAAACAAAAAAAACTCTGGTATGTAGATATTACAGTTCTTGTTATTGCGCCCCCTCCCCTGTTTGTTCTGTTTTTCGTGATCGAACAGAGAAATGTAGTAATTAATCACAAGATAATACCATTAATAGGGTTCTCCGGTTATATGATCGTGATGACCTATCCTGAGGACAGGCATAAATGTTAGATTGTTGTGAGTTTACCACCCAACCCGAATAGGAGATGATGTGCAGTACCCGGCATCGGAACAGTCGGGTCACATCACACAGTCTGGTCTTTTCTGTAGTAACGTATGACAAACAAAGCAATTTTGGAACAAATTAAGCCAGACATGTCACTCGAAGCAAGGATCACCAAGATATGACTTGCCTACTTTGGACACATCATACATCGAGTGCGATCACTGGAGAAGGACATCATGGTTGGAAGAACAGAAGGAACAAGGCGAAGAGGAAGACCAGCAACCCGATGGCTTGAAACCATCAAGATAACGGTGGAGAAGACCCTGGTGCACCCATTTGGACTTTCTTAAGATCGATCTTCCTACAGAGTGTTCATCCATCAAGTCGTCATGGCTCCAGAACGAGCTGAAGGCCATTAAATAAATAATAAAACCGGGATCGGCACTATGCAGCTCCATTCAATGGTTCCTTCAGCTGATTGGGGGGGGTTTGCAGGAGAGGTGCTGGATGATGGACCACCACCGATCAGAAAGTGATGACCTATCCCAGAAATAGGTCATCAATAACATATGCCCGGAGAACCTCTGCATTGTCTATTTTGCACCAAACACAACTGAAAGGAACTTACAGAGTCCTCGTTATCCTGCCCTGGTAGGTCCCAGTGACACTGGAAGACTTCTCCGAGGATGGGGTTGTAAGGCTTCTTTGCAACAGAGCCCTTCCTGCCGGCGTGGAAGGCAGACAGGTACCATTTGACCACCTGAACCATCCTGTCTTTGGGATCTTTGTAGTCACCAATACTAAAAAGAAACCAAACGTGATATTAATTGAGCATTTATGGCACAACTATCATGTATCCTGCAACATCAGTGTTCTGTGTGCTGGTGTATGGATACCACTACCAACTCAGTTCTTTAATGTTGGTGGTGTCTTCGCTTGAGGTTGCAAAGGATCCATAATGACTTATAATGGAGATTGTCATGCATTTATTTACTGGATAGAATAGCGCAGCCTACTACTGGCCACCACCTGCAAAGTAGGTCTGTTTTCACAACAGGGGGGTTTCTGCTTTTTTTGTTAGTAGATCATGTAAAGCAAATACGGTACCTTACAAACAAGTCTGGATGTGCAAAGAAATCGGCATACATTTCCAGTAAAGATCTTCTCTCAAGGATAAAGGTGGGGAGTACAACCTTCAGAAAAATACAAAATATAAAGACGTATTTCCAAGGTCACAAACAGATAACGCCACGTGCAGAGAATATTATGCAAAGCTGAGTGTGAACGGACTGATGACTTGAACGCACTGGAAATTGTGAAGGATGTCAGGGCATTGCACCATGATCAGGTGTTTTAGATTTTATTATTTTGTCAACCCCTTCAAAATACAAGTCCTCACATAGCTCCATCATAAAAAAAAAAAAAAAAAAAAAAAAAAAAAAAAATAGTTACGGGTCTCAAAGAAAAAAAAAAAAAAAAGACAGAACTTTTTTTTTTTTTAAAGTGACTGAGAAAAAAGATTTTTACAAATTTGATATCAAAATTTAAAGAGTAAATAAAAACAAATAATAAATCTTTATTTTTATATAGCCATAACATATTCCGCAGCGCTTTATAGTTTGCACACATTATCATCACTGTCCCCGATGGAGCTCACAATCTAATATCCCTATCAGTATGTCTTATGGAATGTGGGAGGAAACCGGAGTGCCCGGAGGAAACCCACACAAACACGAGGAGAACATACAAACTCCTTGCAATTCAATAGGCAAAATAGAAGACAGATTATAATGTTTGCAAATATTTAGGATTTATTTCTCTTCCCTGTGTTTCTTGCCCTCTTCTGGATCATTGAGAGTTAAGGCCGAACTTGAAGCACATGAGTTATATCAACCACACGTCTGTTTAGCGCCAGCAATTAAATCTTCATCTTAAATGGGATAATATAATCTTAAGATTGCACCAAGATAAACCAGAGATCAGTGGAGGAAGAATCCTTGCTTTGCCATCACAAGAGTTTTTGGCCCAGACACAAACCTTCCATTAACACCGTCTGCAAGGAACGTGTTTATGGAACGTTTTTCTATCTGACTGGTTCCAAACAAGTGGAAAGTACACAAAGACTGGTTTTGAGGGACAACATTTTGAATAAAGTTCTCACCTTGGTGAGGTCCATGCCCAGACGGACCTGGGACAGAAGGTGCATGATGACGCTCTTGTGCTCCTCCACCGATTCTCCTTCCCCGTCGTCATCACGGTCATCCTGAGGGTCAAACTGATCTATGGGAAAATGACTATCTGGTTAAAACATGCCAAGCCTAGAGAGAACTCGGGAGTTTACAAAGGCCCATTAAGCAGGATAATTAGGGCACAGCAACAGGATATTGGATCTCGATGCTAAGATCAAAAAAAGCATTTTTGTACTTACCGTAAAACCCATTTCTCATAGCCTTCATTGGGCGACAAAGCACCCATGGTCTCCTCTATTCCCCAGTGAAGTGACCAAGAAAATTACCCATCACAATTTTGGAACTAAAATTACCAAGTGTTAAAAAGTGGATATTTCCTCTAAATCTGACTTCAGATGCCCATAATAATGGAAATCTGTATCATGGACGTCAGGCGGTTCTGGGGTTGCAGTATTCCCATCTCATACATTGATAGTAGATGCGATTCCACCAGTGGGAACTGCATCTATCTCCATAATGGAGCACGGTCCCATCCTGCTGTCAGTAGTCAAAATTCCCATTCATTTGTAAGGAAATTAAGTCCAGTGGCAGTGATACACGACTGGGTCCCATTTACGAGAGAGATGCACGTCTTATCGGTAGGATCCGACCCTTCTATCCTGTTGGTGTGCCATAAATGTTTGAGATGGGAAGATTTCTTTAATCTTGACATTAAAATGCAGCTGTGTTACATCCGTGACGCTACAAGGAGGAGATTGTAATTGCGGAGCAAACTTTCTAATTTTACTTGAGTCATTTTAAGAGGTTGCATGCAACCCGCCGAACATTAGTGAAATGCAACTCTCGTTTGATAAAACTAGAACGCTGTACTACAAGAAATCCCAAGCAGTTACCGGGGTATTTTCCACTACTTACCGTTGGTCCCATTTGACATGGAGGAATTGAGGGATTCCGTAGTGTCCGGCCTCTTCAGACTGGTCCCCGTGCTGCTGTGCGTCAGGGCTGCAGCAGATTCGGACGAGCTGTGAAACAAAAAAAAAAATGCATTTTATTTTATAGCCAACCGGTATATCATCCTTAAGAAATCCAAAACACCCCAGATATCATCAAATGATGGAACTAGAAGTTTCAGCAAGCCTAGTAAAAACTGTAGGTTTCTCCTTTAGGAAATTTTTTTTGCAGATAATCCATTATCTGTAGAAGCCAGCACAGACGGGCAATGCCCAGGAGGACATTGTATAAATCGGAAAACGAAGGATGGTACACGGGAGCACAGACGAGCAATGCCCAGGAGAACATTGAATAAATCGGAAAATGAAGGAAAGTAGAGCTCCCCGGCTTAGAGAGAATGTCACATGTGCAGTAGTGATGAGAGAGCGTGCTCGGATCAAGTGTTATCCAAGCACACTCGTGTCCTAATCGAGTATTTCGGCGTGCTCGAGTCACTGCGGCTGCATGTCTCGCAGCTGTTCGACAGCCTCAACACATGCAGGGATTACCTGTTTGTTAAGCAATCCATGCATGTGTTGCAGCTGTCGAACAGCCAAGAGACATGGAGCAGAGGGGGCTTGAGCATTTTTTTCAAGCACGTCACAAAAACTCGATTAAGAAACGAGTGTGCTCGGATAACACCTCATCCGAGCACTCTCGCTTATCACTAATATGCAGCAAATACAGCAAATCAGTGGAGAACTGGGAAAAATAGCACAACTTAAAACACAGAAATAACCTATAAGAGCTTAAAGGGGTTGTCTTGTTCCAGACTTTAAGGACATGCAATAAATGTCTAATAGATCTGGGTCCCACTTTTGGAAACCGAACCTACCTCCAGAAAGAAGCCCAATGATCTCTACTTTGGCACTCGGCTGTAATCTGAACTCCCATAGCAGTGAACGGAGTGTCGGCGCTTAGTGCGGCCACCTCTTCTGTCACTGCAGGTCGGGCACTAGTCAGAACGGAGACCCCTGTCCTTGGAGATAGGTCTGGATCCTTAAGGTAGTATCTGCATTGGTTATGGACATTTATGTGCTCTGAGACAACCCCTTTAAACGAGCTATTACCATCTTCCGGGTTTCACCTCCGTTCCCTGCTACGACATGCTGCTCTGTGTGTGGGCGGACGCTGCAGATGCTGCTACATGACGTCAGCAGGTCTGCGGATGAGGTTTTTGGCTGCTATGCAAGCCCTGGAGTCGTCCCACCTCCCAGAATACAGGAAGAAAGGCGGACAGACCGGAGCTACAGCCGGCGTAACTTGCTGCGTATTAACTCTCATTGGAAAAGGGACTTTACAGGGACGGTCTGTGCGGTTTCAGATCCTAAATGAGGATTAATAGCGCCACTGATGTGCAGTGATAGGAGACACGTTGGGGGGACGAGGGTGCATGAAATACTGGGCAGACACTATCCCCTCGTATACATCTTCAAGGGATCGCTGCAGTGTAAAAAAAAACAATGTGTCAATGGGTCCACAAGACAAAGAATAATATCCGTGACGTTTCAATGTATGAAGCAGGCCATGCCTCATTATAAAACCATCAGTAGAGGTCGCTGCATAGATAAGAGCCCCCGACAATGTAAATGTCTGAAATATACATGGATTCTTACCAACTAGATAGAAGTCTTGCAGCAAAAAAAAAAAGACATTTTAAGAACAGGACGTGACATTACAAATAGTGACTACCCAACAGACACGTGCAGCGTGTAGATTACACCACATACAGAAACGGAAGTGATGATTGTCTGTTACAGGGGTATTCCCATCTGATAAAGTGATATCGCTAGGATCCTGATCAGTGGGGGTCCGACTTCCTGCTACACTAAAACTTATTTTTATAAGTTTCCCATACATATTGGATGAAAGTCGGACAAATGCCGATTTCGACAGGAAATCATCCGATGTGTACAGGGGACTCCTTAACGTCCCACAGCAGAAGGCGTCGAGGAAAGAAGGATCCGGCACGTTGGAATTTCAAAGGCTGATCTTTTGGATTTCAGGGGAGATGAGCTGCGCCGGTTTACACAAGCTGATAATTTCCAAAAAAGGTGCTCCTAGTAATGATCATTTCCAGTTACTGGCCGGTGTAAACAGGCTCGGATTTGCAATGGTCGACTGCTGGCAGTAAATGCCCGCCTATCAACCACTTGTTTGCTGATTGATAGCTTGTTTACACACAACACTTTTGTAATAGATCATTCAGTGTCCATAGGCGGCCATTGGTCTCGGCAGCACAGATCCAGTTTGCACAGGTGCTGGCGAGAACCATCATCCTTTATGCATGCACAAAAGATCATTTGGCTGGAAGAACGAATGTTTGTTTTGCTCATTCGGTGGGTGAATGTCAGATTATCAGCCAATGAGTTTTCTTAGCAAAGCTTATTCCCATCTATTAGACACTGTAAAGAGTTAAAATTCCTGGTAGTAATCTGTCAGATTATTAACCAGGGGCGCACAATGCCATGCTATCAGTGCTGGGCTCCAGAAGTGTTTTCTTATCAGGATGATGACAATGTTTTATTTACCCATTTGTGTTTTCGTTGTTAATCTGAGTAACAGAGGTCACTTTACGCCATGGAATTTGTACTTTTGAACACTTTTCTTTTTTCCGGTCACGCCGGATACATTTTTTGTTTTGTTTACATATACTATTCAACATGATGGAAATTACACATGGACGACATTTATATGAGAGATTTATGTTCCTCTGGCTGGTTTTAGGACATTTTCAGATGGATATTTGGTACAGTTTTTCAACTGAAAATCTGCTATAAAATTACAATAAATGCTCGTTTTGTCACAGAATCCCTGTGCAATGATTTAATGGCTACAATTGCTTTCAGACATTTATAAAACACAAGTAATTTTTTGTGCCCGAATTATGGATTCAATACTCTGTCCTTCAATGGTTAAAAAGAACTGAAGTTACATCACCATAGAAGTCTACAGTGCTCCAACGTTGGTAAACCTGGGAATTTTGTCTCTAATACAGACACAAAATGCATTGTACATTCTAAGAGTCCTCATAAATTTTAGGGAAAAAATAAATAAAAAATTAGGTCCTCTACCTCAGGGTCCCCCAACTCCAGTCCTCAAGGCCCACCAACAGATCATGTTTTCCGGATTTCCTTAGTATTGCTCGGGTGATAATTGCTTCACCTGTGCAACACAAAGGAAATCCTGAATACATGATCTGTTGGTGGGCCTTGAGGACTGGAGTTGGGGAACCCTGCTCTACCTACATGACCCGACTGTAAGAACCATCATATTAAAAATGGCTGGTTGGCTTAGCGACAACTAGTGCTTATAGTTGGCTAAATGGATTATTATTAGGAGGAAGAGGGAACCAGACTTACTCCATGCATCGCTTAGGGGAGGAAGCACTCTGGTAGAATTCATCGGCATCATAGAACTCATCCTCGCTGCTGGAGTAGGAGAAATCCGGCACTGTATTCGGGGACAGATTGACATGGCTGGGGGACGTCAGACTACTGCTGGGAACAGACTGACCGCTTCCTGGAAGGACAGAAGGATCAGAATTGTAACCTGTACATTGGCAATCAGCTACAAACTTTAGGAGTATTTGTTTTCTAGGAAACCAACATTCTTGTGATAGTTGTGGACCTTTCAGCCCCAATCGTCGGCACACCAATCCTCTCGGCCCCATCCTGTGGTACATAACTCCTCTCGACCCCTTCTTTTCAGCACACCACTCCTCTTAGCCAGGGCCGGTTCTAGGCAAAGTGGGGCCCTAGGAAAAGTTTAAAATGGGGCCCCAAATGCTAGCATATTGCACATCACACTGAAGCATTTTGATTGTATTTACATGCGCCGAGTTCAGGACGCTAAATGAGTGTGATCGACAATATTGAAGTCGTTCAACATTTGTTTCCCGGCCTCTTTCCACCGTCTGAGAAAGAATGATGGGGACAGAACAAATCAGTAAGGGATCAATCTGTCCCCATATACTATCATGTTATCAGCAGCACATCTACAGTTTACAGCCCATAGTCCTCCATATAATATAATGTCCCCCATATAGTATAATACATTCCCTATAGTCCTCCATATAATATAATGTGCCCCATAGTCCTCCATATAGTATAATACACTCCTCATAGTGACCATATAGTATAATGCACCGCCATAGTCATCCATGTAGTACAATTCACTTCCCATAGTATAATGCACCCTATATTTCTTCATATAATGTATTCCCCATAGTCCTCGATACAGTATAATGCAGCCCACATATAGCATAATGCAGCCACCCCTTCGAGCATAATGCAGCTACCCCACAGAGTATAATGCAGCCACTCCACAGAATATAATGTAAACCCCCCCATAGAATATTATGCAGCACCTCCATAGAATATATGGCAACCCCCTCAGAGTATAATGCAGCCCCTACATGGAATACAATGTAGCCTCCTCATATAGTATAATGTAGCCCCCTCAGAGTATGATGCAATCACCCCCCATAGAATAGAATACAGCCCCCCATGGAATAAAATGTAGCCCCAAATAGAATATAATACAGCCCACCTCCCCATAGAATATAATTTAACCCCCCATATTATATAACAGCCTCCCCCATAGAATATAATGTAAAATGTACCCCCCTTGGTATATAACACAGCCGCATAGTATATAGCCCAGCCCCACATGGTACATAGCCCACCATGGCATATAGCACAGCCCCACCATGGCATATAGCACAGCCCCACCATGGCATATAGCACAGCCCCACCATGGCATATAGCACAGCCCCACCATGCTATATAGCCCAGCACACCACATGATATATAGCCCAGCATGGTATATAGCCCAGCATACCACATGGTATATAGCCCAGCATGGTATATAGCCCAGCACACCATATGGTATACAGCCCAGCACCACATAGTATATAGTCCAGCATAGTATATAGCTCAGTACACCACATGGTATACAGCCCAGCACACCACATGGTATACAGCTGCCCCCCCCAGAATGGCCCCACATTCCACTCCTCACACTGATTTAAAAAAAAAAAAAAACTCTTCTCACCTCTTCTCCTTGTGCCCGCGCTGCTCCAGACTCCTGTTCTCCTGCTCTGCCTGGCACACAGTGAGTGCATGATGATGTCATCGCGCACCCGTTGTGTCAGAGGCAGAGTGGGGAATGATGGGAGAGGGAGCGTCAGTTGACGCTCTCTCCTACCTCATTGCTTTGAAGTGTACTGGCAGTCGCCGGTATAGCTCAATGCGGCGGCAGTTGGCGCTGGGGGCAGGCGGCCCCCTCCCTCACAGGGGCCCATAGTGGCTGCGTGATGTGCCGCTAGCTGGGGTCCCCTGGGGGAGCGGGGGCCCTAGGCAGCTGCCTGGTCTGCCTGCCCCTAACGCCGACCCTGTTCTTAGCCCCATCCTGAGTCACATCACTCCTATTGGCCCTATACTGCAGCATATCACTCCTTTCGGCACATCACACCTCTTGGCACCTAAGTACATAGAATTATCCTGTAGTACATAGTTCCTCTCAGCAATAGCAAAGCTTATTTGTAGCTCTTATTATAAGTTAAAGTGATAAATTAAAGGGGTGTACCCAAGATAGTAAGTTATTCCCTATCCTATCGGTAGGTTTCAGGCAGCTAGGGTACAGAGCTATGGACCAGAATGGATTCAGAGCATAGAACTCTGCACAAACCTGTCTAAGTAGAATAAAGGTTGATCATTTGCACCTCTGACTCTATCATTGTCCATTGAACTGCTTGGAAAGCAGAGTTAAGTGCTCAGCTATGTCAAAAAGCCCCATAGAAATAAATAGAGTGGAGGTGCGCATTTTTGACCTCCACGTCACACACAAGGGGCTTATTCCCGGGTTCATAAAAGCTAGAACCCCAGCAATCGGTAAATTAGACCATATCCACAAGATGACAAAAAATATTTGGGAAAACCCCCTTAAATAATGATTTTATCTTTTTTAAACGTCCCACCTGTGCTGTTGGGTGTTGGCGTCTGATGACTGGCAAGGGTACCCACTACTGACCCCACAGCCAGAGAAGATGGACGCTGCTCTCCTTTGCCAACCTGCACAGCTTCTGGAATATAAAAGACACGAGTCACCGAAAATGGCGATGCTAAACAATCCAATGTATTGTACATAAGGACTAGCCTGCCGAGGAGCTGTGTAAGAGGTGATGTCCTAGTCTATAATGCAAGGCATCAATAAATGGATTTAATAGGCACCAACGTACAGCTCCCCTTGTCTGCATAAAGACCATTAGTATATTGTTACCTGGCATCGGAACGGTTTGCGTTGGCATCGTGCGGATCACTGCAGGCTCCAATGGACTTGGCTGATATATGGAATCCACAGGATTTATGGTGCTCTATGGAGAGAGAAGCAGAAGAGAAACTTAAGAAAGTCAGAAGAGGAATGGAGCAAGTACGAGACAGCAAACTCCAGTGCAGAAAGATCTAGAAAGTGAATCTGTTCATGAACGGAAAAAATTAAATAAAAAATATTTACGGTATATAGTCCTCTACCAAATCCCTTCTTCAGAAGAAACAAGAACAATAATAACGTCCGTTACTATGACGTGCCTTTCCGCAGATGCTAATGACACTTAATGCATTCTTTTAAGCACTTGCATGACAAGAATGGTAACACATGGAGTTATTTTTCCATTAGGCAGATACGTGGAAAAATAACAATGCAGGATATTTGTAGCCATAATGCAAAACACAACAAGAAAGTATCTCAAGGCTGAAGCCTTCAGTGCAATAAATATTTCATGTGCAAATAAAACAAAAGGCAAAAGGTCTCCTTGGAAGTAAAGCTCCATCTTCATTTCAAACCTCAGAACTATAAGGTGGCGCCAGGGGATGAGCATTTTCTTTAAGGGGTTGTCTATGCTTAGAAATGAGAGTCCCCCCCCCCCCCGAAGCCGTAACATTCTTGTTGACGGTTGTATCCGGTATTGCAGCTTCAATTTATTGATGTGAACGATGAGAAGCTGTAGTACCTGACGCAGCCAAAGGACAAGAGTGGCGCTGTAGTACCAGATGCAGCCAAAGGACAAGAGTGGCGCTGTAGTACCAGATGCAGCCAAAGGACAAGAGTGGCGCTGTTTTTGTTTTTTTTTTCTAACCTTGGAAACCCCACTGAAGATAAGTAAAGGATTCTAGAGAAATTACAGCTGTCAGAATATGTTCCCATAAGGTGATTTGTAAGAGGAAATTGGGGCTATGGGTTACAGTATCTGTCTTGTTAGGATATGTTTTTCCTATCTCACTCACAGGCTACGGAGAAAATCTGCAGGGCGTCAATAAATGCTAAATATTTTCCTCTGACGTGCAGATTTGGATGAACTTGCAGCTGTATCATCATGGAAACACACCCGAGAGCTGTAATATGGAGTTCGTCAGTCCCTGGTATTCACATTGTGTGAACCTGGTCTTACGGGTAAAACATGCAGCGATGACTTTGCCATTAGTAATAATGTAAACAGGATGAATGAGGCTACGCGGAGCGGTTACTGGGAGAGGTCGACAGGATGATGATCCAGAGGCAGAAAGAAAAACGAAGAGCAAGAGATGATGGGTTACGTGTAGAAAGCGAGAAAACAGACGCCTGTGGAAGTGGGGTAGTGACATAAAGGGGATGTAAGACCGTGTTCACATGGGAGTTTTTTGAGGCAGACAAGACCATGGTCTTTCAAGTGGAAGCCGCTTCAGGGAACATTCTTATTGCAAAGTTTTTGGAGACATTTTGCCTTTTTCCTGAAGCAGTTTTGAAAAGGTTTTTTTCCCCCCATTAAGGGTTTTCTGCAGCCAATTAACAGTGCTTTTTTTTTTTTTTTTTTGGGGGGGGTGGGGGGGGGGGGATTCAAAATACCCTGACCGTGGACACCACTGATTAGCTGGCCAGTCTAGCGACTGATGTATAGGACGTCATCCCACCCGCTTATCAGTGGCTGCAGCGGTCAGGGAGACAACAGGACACCGTGACTCCCACTCCTTATAAGAGACCACTGGAGAGGTGGGAAAATGGGGGTTTTAAATAAACCCTATATACTTTGTGACAACCCCTTCCCAGCGGCAAGTTTATATGCACATCTAAGCAACTATCATGTCTTCATAACTGATCCCCGAATATACATATTTCTGATTACATGTGGTCACACTGGATACAATATTACTCGGTGGCAGGACTGGATACATTTCCTTCTCTCAATAGATTAGGAGTTGAGAGAGTAAGGACTGGCCATCGGCTCACTGGGTCCAAGCTTGACAGCTTCATATATTTCTATGCAGCTGTCCCACTTGGGTCGGGAGAGCCGCTGGCCAGTCCGTGCCCGGCAGTCCGATTTATACGACTGCCTAACTGCGCCCTTACCCTAATAATCATTCTGATAATAAGGACAGGGAAGATTCACAATTTTTTTTTTTTTTTTAAACTACAAAACAATCTATATTCATTCTAGACTCGAGCAAACATCTTCCCGAACCCCCGACTGCTAAATTACAAAAAAAAAAGTGAATATATATGGAACTGTGCAATAAACAATTATTGTATATGTGACGCTGCAAGGAAAAGCTTTGAGATTTCAGCTGTGAAGCCTGCCCAATTCTAAACGCAGCTCCCAATGTAGCACAGGTTGTAGCTTAAAAGCGCTACAAAGCAAATAAAGCAACGTATTTACAAATTTTCATCAAAGGGGGTGTTTGGCGACAACAAGCCGTCGCCTATCCACAAGGTAAGTGATACCTTACCGATCAACCACACCGATCGGAAGAACGGAGAATTTTTATTCTAGTTACAAAATTGAGCCGCTGTTCGAAGACTTGACCGTCGATCCATTTATTCTCTATGGGTCTGCTGGAAAAAGCTGACCGCAGCTCTTGGATACCCCGTAGAAATAAATGGAGGGGAGTTTGAGCATCTCCACTGCCGCTCCATCATAGCAGGTCGGTGCCAGTCCCAGCGGTCAGACCCCACCGATCAATAAGGGGTCACATTTACCCAGGGGTATGCGATACTGTGTTTTCACTGGACAACCCCTTTAATTCTGTCGCATAATACTGCCTAGTGTTAGAAATACACAGTGGCTTTCTCCATGGCATACCTGGCAAAATACTGCAGGAGAGTCCCATTGACTTAAATGAGGTTTAATGCAACACCAGTCATAAACTGAGGACAGGCGTAGCGCTAGGTTTGGGATTAAGCAAATTGTTAATCCTGGACAACCCCTTTAAAATGTAGCCGATGGCTTCTATTGGCCATTTTTTTGGTTGGGGTCTTGAACATTTAGCTTCTTTTCCCATCGCCAAGTGATAATTGACCACATCCCACACATACAAAAGAGGGAACCTTAGAGATGTTGTAAGGAAACAGGACTTTCTTTAGACAAAGTTAGTGTTAGGTGGGAGAAATGATTACTCTAAGAAGCAGGAGAGGTTGGTGGATCTAGAAGAACGGTGAAGACGACCAGGTCTTCCTGAGATCAGGTGAATGTTCTGCAGAAATAAAGGAAGTAATACATTAGGGATAAACTTACTATAAGTCCATCTGCGTGCTTGTCCTCGTTAGTTTGGTCCTTAAGAAAAGAAATGTTAACATTGTGAACATGCAGCAACGGAGGATGCCACAAACAACAGCTCCTGAAGACTGGAGTACAGTTTTTCATGAAGACTACTATAGCTGGTCGCACACACTAGATTAATGTCGACCATCAGTGACAATTCTTGGACGAGCTTCCACTATGTAGACCTCCAAATTTTCCCCAATTAGCAGGTGTTGGGGGACAGGAGGATAGGGCATCTTTAGGTTCTCAGCGAAAAGCCAAACCCTAAGGGGTCCAACAGGAGCTTCTCCCCATCTCGCTACTGAGAACACATGCTGGCTGATTCATGGGTTTCATTGGGGAGAGAGAAGGATAGATGTTGAATGGCGCCAGCGCTTCATGCATGGTCTATATACAGACCATAACGCCCAGACCGACCATGGCTCTCCGACCATAAATATATATTACATACAAAGAGCCTCACGGTTGATCTGGGCATGATGATCTGAACATGGATGTGTGAAGTCAGCCATATGCACAAAATGTGCCAAAAGGGGTTATCAGGTGAAATATAATTTGTTAAAGGGGTTGTCCGGGACTTTTATATTGATGGTCTAGTCCTAATATCCCACATCATCCCGTCAGCCAGGGACACCAGACTACTACCACTAATATCCCACATCATCCTGTCAGCCAGAGCTACCGGACTAGTACCACTAATATCCCACATCATTCCGTCAGCCAGAGCCACCGGACTACTACCCCTAATATCTCACATCATCCCGTCAGCCTGGGATCAGAATCAGAGCGCTGAGTAGAACGGTCCTAACTTCCATACCAATGATAACTTTAATAGAAGCCTGGGGTGAGAATCAGAGAGCTGAGGGTTTACCCGAACTTCCATACCGGAGATCCCTTTAAGAGAGGCCTGGGGTAGGTACCAAAGCACAGAGTGGATTTGACCTCACTTCCATACCGGAGATCCCTTTAAGAGAGACTGGGATCAGAACCAGAGCACTGAGTGGAACGGTTCTAACTTCCATACCAGGGATCCCTTTAAGAGAGGCCTGGCGTCAAAACCAGAGCGCTGGATGGATTTGCTCTGACTTCCTGACAGTATAGACCAAAAGTTTGGACACAGCTTCTCATTCAAAGAGTTTTCTTTATTTTCAGGACTATGAAAATTGTAGATTCACTCTGAAGGCATCAAAACTATGAATTAACACATGTGGAATTACCGGTATATAATTAAAAAAAAGTGTGAAACAACGGAAAATATGTCTTATATTCTTGGTTCTTCAACGTAGCCACCTTTTGCTTTGATTACTGCTTTGCACACTCTTGGCATTCTCTTGATGAGCTTCAAGAGGTAGTCATAATTCCACATGTGGTAACTCATAGTTTTGATGCCTTCAGGGTGAATCTACAATTTTCATAGTCATGCAAATAAAGAAAACTCTTTGAATGAGGTGTGTCCAAACTTTTGGTCTGTAGTGTGTGTGTGTGTGTATGTGTATATATATCTCTCTATCTCTATCAATTAGGAAAGTAATTAGAACAAGGTGCCAATCACTGACATAATACAGAACATGAGTAGAATAGTATCTGACTCCTCACCGTCCACCTACAACAGGGAGAAAAATACAAAAACACAAAGTAACACAAGAAGAACAGAGATCAGCCTAGTATCACCAGGAGTACCGCCTGCCGGTATTGCGCACGTTCCCCTACATTACATTAACCATTATAGGAGGTGCGAGATACACAATAAATGTAGGCGGGATGAGCTACAATGGAGATGGCCGCTGCTGTCAGAAGAGATGGAGATTTTGCACAGATTATGAGGATTCATTACCAGAGTGCAAGGTCAAGACCGCCGCTGTGATTAACGCATGTTATGGGCAGATATCATCACCAGGGGATTAAGCAGTGGGGACTTCTCCGGCTGCTGCATGGAGACAATTTTTCCACATTGCACAACCAAACAGGAAAATAAATACTGCCGCTGTATTGAGAAGGTGGAGCGCGAGGATCCTTCACTTACATCCGACGCCCAAACTGATAATCCTGCTTCTTGCACTAGAACATTGAGGGTATGTGCAGATGATAAGTAAACGCTGCGGGCTGGACGCTGTGTACTTCTGCAGCGTCCAACCTGCAGCGCCCAGATGTTACAGCATAGTGGATGGGATTTCAAGAAAGACCGTAGCATGTCTTTATTTAGCGGAGACGCGAGCCTCCGCAAGAGAAATTTCATCCATACAATGTATTGGACGCGGTGAATACGCACGGTTCAGCGAACATATGCGGAATCACCCGCGTTCAACAGACGGCAGCGCTTTGGATGCAGCGGACATGTGCTGCGACTAAAGTGCTGTCAATTCCTGAATTGGTGCACATACGCTAAAGGGAAAAATGACATCTGACATCTCTTCCTTCTGTGTACTATGTAAGAGAGGAGCGTTTTCTCAGTAACACTTCTACTCCTTGTATGCAGCAGGACCCTAGACACTTTTTTCTTAACGCTTTTACGACATTTGATGTACCTGTATGTCACACGTGTACAGAGCAAGCTCAGGAGCGCAGTACACAGCGGATCCCACTGAAATATTACCATCAGTGATTGGCTAAGGGGTGAAGTTGCAGCAATCTTTGTAATTGTTGTTCAAGGCAGGTTCTGACTATAATACAGCTGTCACCCACGGTACATGGAGAGGGCTCAGCTCCATAAACCCACCAAATAGTAAAAACATGAATTAGATGAAGATTACCCTGAAAAAGATTGTGAAGACAAAGAACAACACAAAGAAAAACACCTCAAAGAAGAACAACAACTACACCCAGACAAAGAACAACAACAACACAAAGATAAAAGAAGAACAACTACACAAAGATAAAAGAACAACTACACGCAAAGAAGGACAACACAAAGATAAGAACAACTACACCCAGACAAAGAAGGGAAACACAAAGATAAAGAAGAAGAACAACAACTACATGCAGACAAAGAAGGACAACACAAAAGATAAAGAAGAAGGACAACACAAAAGATAAAGAAGAAGGACAACACAAAGACAAGGAACAACAAAGAGCAACAAAAATGAAGAAGAATGAACACCACCACCACCACGCAGGCAAAGAACAACACAAACATAAAGAAGGACACCACAAAGACTAAGAACAACAACAACAACAACAACGACGACAAAGAAGAAGACAAAGAAGAACATGAAGACGATGAAAAAGTACACAGACGATGGAAAACATGAAGAAACAGGGGCTGGGTTTCTGTAAAGGAAGTGTGGGGGTCCTTAGTCACTCTGATCCCAATCTAATGTCTTTCATACTGTGTACAGGCATAAAAGAGGTAGGCTTTCTGTTTGTGGCAGGTAAGTCATGGGACAATAGCAAAAGCGATGCATGCTGGGCACTATGCTCCTATAGCACTGGATGATGGATATATTTACTAAATAAGTAAAAATACATTTAAAAGTAACTGAATGCCACAGCATGGTCACACCCTCCCAGCTTTACCAACCAAAAAAAAAGGGATCTACAGAAGTTATGTTTGACAACAATCACTCAAAAAAAAAAAAAAAAAAAAGCACTGTAGAGATATAAAAATGAAGACAGGCATGTGACAACTTACTTTTGCAATCTGCAGCAACACAATGCAGTGTTTAATGGATTCTACCATACTCTAGAAAAGCAAAGACATTTCCATTAGGGTCATGGTACAGCGGTGTCACACTTGTCCTCTCACTATGCTCTCTCAGTAACCTTGTAATAGTTAATGGTAAACCTTCCTGGCTGCAGTCACCACAGGGGTCCTGGGAGCTGCCAACAGGAGGTGAAAATGTGTTGCACAAGATAATAAATCCCTTCTAGAGGTATAAAACTGATAAACAATCCTATCAAGATGGTCGGGACTAACCCTAAGAACACAGAGCAGAATAAGTAACAGCAGTGTGGCTTTTACATAAAGGGGTATCCCACAAAAAAAAAAACAAAAAAAAAAAACACAATTATCAACATAGGAAAATGTATTATTGGTGGGTGTCTGATTGCTGGGACTCCCATCAGTCAAAAAAAATGGGGGGGGGGGGGCGCATGAATGGAGCACTGGTTGTACATGAGTGACCACTGCTCTGTTCAATTCTATGGGATCAGTAGTGAATAAGCGTGAGCCCTGCCGTAAATGGAGCTGTGGTCACACACGTACATTACAAGAACGCATCATTCACACGGGAGGGTCACCGGACCACTGATCACGATCGGCGGGGGTCCTATTAGTCATCTAAAGATGGTGCGGATCGATTCTCACGTCACACAGGAGGCGCTTCTCTAGCGGACAACTTTTTATTTTTTCTCGTGGCTATACTGTTCTTGAACCTTTACAGAGAAGACATGGTAAGGGGTAAAGTGAAAAAAAAGCAAGAATGACTTACACATGTGGTATCCTTGAGGTTTTCGATTTTCTGCAGAAATAAAAATGAAAAAAACACAAAAAAAAAAACAAAAAAACAAATACTGCGAGATTATCCACTAATAAAACGGATGATTTCCCATAGACTGTCTGACATGTAAGCAGAGCAATTATCGGCACAGAGGAATACAACATATGCGATTGAATAGAAGGCGATGATTATGGCGAGAAGCTGCCGGTGTCTCCTGATGCCAGGATCCGGGCTAATTAATACATAAACTGCTCCCTCGGGAATATCCTGCATGCAGAGAACAGCTGCAGATCATTTACCAGTAAATTCCCTTAGGATGAGCTGAACTCCTCCTTAGAGTGATATAACATAACAGCCCGGCAATATATAAGCTCCAGTGCTGATATCAGATGACTACTACCCCCAGCGGAGAGACAAGCTGCAGAGGAACCACCCTGTAAAGTGATCTATTATCACCAAGGGGGGATTGCAGCAAGTTGTGAGTCTAAAACGACCTAACGCTATTTAGTGATTTTGCACACGACTGTCTCACTTCTAAATTTTGTTAGGCCACGTTCCCACTTAAGCTTTTTCCTCGGATGAGTGCCATCTTTTTTTTTTTCCATGAGCGTCGGATCAAAAATCAGTAATGCTAGTCTATGGTTTGTGGAAGGGAAAAAATAAAATCAGACTGCACTCAGATGACATCCAAGTGCAGCCTTAATTTTCAAGGCTTAAGGTGGAGAAAAGTATTTTCTTCTCCATGTACGAGGAGCACGCACATCGGTACTTTTTTGGCACGTGTGGAAAATACTGACATCTGAATTAGCCCTAGTTCAAGGAAAGTGGATGTTCGTCAAAACTTGTGCCCACTGTGAGTTCTATAGTACATCTGTTACCTGAAAAATCTGCATGTGAAAATGCTTTTTTTTTTTTTTTTTTTGAGTACGGAATTGCAGCGTTTTTGTACTTTTTGTTTTCCTTTTTATATAAAAGTACAAAAACGCTGCAATTCCGTACTCAAAAAAAAAACAAACAAAAAAAAAACAACACACGAGTGAAAAAAAACCCTCAAGAATGCGCAATGAACAGAATAGACTTATTTTTGCGCAGACACTTTCGTAATAAAGCTTGCAGCGCTTCCGCTTATGGGAAAAAGGCTTTATAGGGGAAACTAGTCACGTGTGGTGTCATGGGGAGTCTGTACATGTAGTGTGGCTCCATGTGGCACATCTAGGGGAGAAATGTGTCATAACATATCATCCAATGAAACAAGCCATGATCCGGATTCATACAGAAAAAAACCCCTCTGTATACCACCATATACAATTCTGACCACGTGCGGGGAAGCAGGACTCCATCCAATCATTATCATCATATGCTCCTGAGCCGCACTCTCACTCTCTGGGCCAAATTCATCATTGCTTTGTGACTTTTTTGTCTGGTTTTGGATGTTTTCCACTTGTTCTTTTAAATTAGAAACTTTTTTTTTTTAGTCTACTTTTATATGTGTTTGCCTGTTTCTTTTCTTTTTTTGCTGCTTGGGTTTTTACTTTCTAGATGTTATGCGGCAACAATCTGTTGAAGGCAACTTTTTAAAAAGTTGCTACATTTTTGTGCAAAAATGTACTCCCAGTGACCTTCCCTGGGGAACAATGTTATTATGCATGCCTGTCATTTTTGCACTAAAAAATAAATAAATAAATTGATTTTGCACAAAATGAATACATTTGAAGAATTTGCTGAAAAACAGTCAGTCAAATACCATAAAACAAACAAACACAAAAAAAAAACAAAAACACAACAACAACACACACACCACTGACCTTTCTCTGTTCATCATCCCTGCAGTTTTGGATTTTGTCATCAAACACCTGGAGGCAAAATAAAAAAGAGAAACCAAAAGGTCATAAAAGAAGAAATGAAAAGCAGGAAAAAGTCATAGCAAAAAAAAAAAAAAGCCTGCTAATACACAGGGTGGACGGCTGACAAATGATTATGTATCAGAGAGAAGGGAGAAGGATCATCAACATTTACGAGCTACAACGTGCTCTATCACAGATATGGACGCTCTGTCCCTAACAAAGGCAAGTCTAATAATTACACAAGAGATTCCGCAGCAGGAAGTGACCTTTACACACGCCAGGCACCGCCAATTAAAGGGGTCCTGCACCTTATAATGAGTAATGATCGAAAAACCATGTAATATTATTATCTATTTATATAGCACCATTGATTCCATCAATACACGCAGTATTCACGTTCTGTGGATCCCGCTGTCATTCTATAGGCAGAGCGATGGTAGATCGGCATTTTACCGCTCTGTGCCTGATGATGCAAACTGTGGTAATGCTGAGATTTTACCACTACTCACAGGGGACTCCCGAAACTGCTTAGAGTCGGATTATTTTTAACCACTTACAGCACAATGTAGGCTATTGTGAATGCGCAGGGACTCGCGGCAGGGCTGCTGTGATTGGCAACCCCACAAACGCCCAGCCTTTTAACCCTTTAAGGATGCAGACAGACGACTGTTTTAGGCTCTGTGCACACAGTGCGGATTTTGCTGCGGATCCGCAGCAGAACTGCAGGTGATGTACAGTACCATTATTGGCTATGTAAAAAAAAAAAAAAAAAAACGCTGTGCACATGCTGCAGATTTTTCCGCGCGGATTTCATGCGAAATAAAAAAAAAAAAAAAAAATGCATGTCACTTCTTTTGTGCGGTTTTGCTGCAGTTTTCCACCTGCTCCATTCTACAAATCCGCAGGTGGCAGGAAAAATGCAGGTCATTTGACCTGCGGATTTAGTAAAATCCGCACGGAAAAATCAGCGGGAGGAGCCGCACCGTGTGCACATAGCCTAAACCTACCATTACAAAATGTTCAAACATTTTGTTATTACTACTACTTCTTTATTATGTACTAGTTGAAAAGCCTGGCGCTGCCCGGACATAGTAACTAACTACAGTTAGTCGTAACAAAAAAAAAAAAAAAAAAAATAATTAGAGAGATAGATATATATATATATATATATATATATATATATTTCAAACAATGTAAAAAACATATAGCCAGCTCACCATAAAGGAGTTCCTCTTAATGCAATAGTCGGTGTTCACCTTATATTCTGCACGGATCCAGGCAGGGAGTATGCCCCAGCAAATAGGAATGTAAGAGAATTGGGATCCAGCAAAAAGTTGAAAGTTCACCAGAATTATAAAATCTTCTTCTTTATTTATCCATCAAATCATATAAAAAATATGTGAGGAACTCCAAACAATTGGTAACATTCCAGCAAGGGACTACATGTTTCAGCACTATGTGCCTTCTTCACGGTCCTATTTGAACTGAGCTCCAACACTGGCAATATATCCTCCTTTGTGAAACATATTCAAATGACCCTTAATTAAAAGCAGTGAAACAAACCAGTTAAAAACACCTGAGTAGATGGTTGAAACTCAGTTCAAAAATATTGCTAGAAAAATACATATATTGAACATGTTTTATACATAGACCAATGATATAAACATTAAATAACAAATCAACAGTGATATGGAATAACTGCCGCAAAAATAAAGAAATTTTTATATAAACATATATGAAAAAAATGTATCATGTAGTAGGCGCGATCTAAGTATCAGAGACCATCATAAATATGACTCTCAAAAGAATAACATTGGAGTAGGTTTAAGATAAAGATATGATCTTTAGAAACTAATGTAGGCACAAGAAAAAAAAAAAAAAATAATAATTTTGATGTTTGCTTGCTTAATATTGTGTAATAAGGTCCATTCTACTGTTCAATCCGTCAGGAACTCTAGTCTCTAATAAAAAGATCCACCTACTTTCTCTAGAGAGGATTTTACTTTTATAAATCACCACCCCTACGTGGTTTTGTAACCACCTCTATTCCCCTAAAGGAAAAGCTTTTTAGATCACCTTTATGCACATTGGCAAAGTGTTTGGAAACAGCAGAGGCTCCTGCAATAGGCAAATTAACTGCATCCGACAAATGTTTTCGCATACGCTGTTTCAATGAATTAGTGGTGCAACCCACATATTGAAGTCCGCAAATATTACAATCAATAAGATATATTACATTTTCTGTATTACAATTAATAAAAGAAAAAATCTCAAAGTTTTTTCCATTTTTTATAGAAGAAAATGTTTTCGTTTTAACAATATATTTGCAACACTTACAAATTTTTGCACCACAACCATAACAGCCTACACTTTTCATCCAATTTTGTTTCAATTTTTTGTCTGGATCAGTAAATAAGCTTGCCGTCAACATGGATCCTATAGTAGGAGCTCTCCTCGCAACAAATTTAATTGAATATTTTTTTAATATTTGTTTCAGTTCACCACTTTGTTCTAAAATGGGTAAATGTTTTTTAATAATGGAGACTATTTCTTGATACTGTGGACTAAATTTAGTGCTGAAAACTATACCCAAATCATTATGTTCTTTGATATTTTTATATTCCAACAATTCCTGTCTATTTAAATTGTGTACTATGCCTCTCGCTCTTTTTAGAGACCAGTTTGGGTAACCCCTGGATTTTAATCTTTTTGCCAAAAATTCAGATTCTTTCATATAGGTATCTTTTTCTGTACTATTTCTTTTTGTTCGAATCAGTTTACCTGTAGGTATATTCCTAATTACATGGTTGGCGTGACATGAATTTGCCATCAATATACTATTCACAGCTGTAGATTTGCGATAAGGTTCCACCAACACTTTTTTCTGATTTGAATCTTTTTCATATATGTTTATATAAAAATTTCTTTATTTTTGCGGCAGTTATTCCATATCACTGTTGATTTGTTATTTAATGTTTATATGTTTATATCATTGGTCTATGTATAAAACATGTTCAATATATGTATTTTTCTAGCAATATTTTTGAACTGAGTTTCAACCATCTACTCAGGTGTTTTTAACTGGTTTGTTTCACTGCTTTTAATTAAGGGTCATTTGAATATGTTTCACAAAGGAGGATATATTGCCAGTGTTGGAGCTCAGTTCAAATAGGATCGTGAAGAAGGCACATAGTGCTGAAACATGTAGTCCCTTGCTGGAATGTTACCAATTGTTTGGAGTTCCTCACATATTTTTTATGATTTGATGGATAAATAAAGAAGAAGATTTTATAATTCTGGTGAACTTTCATCTTTTTGCTGGATCCCAATTCTTAGATAGATATATATATATATATATATATATATATATATATCTATCTATCTATCTCTCTGAGCCCGTCCACTCCGCATAGCCACATCATCCCGTCAGCCAGAGCCACCGAACTACTACCCCTAATATCCCACATCATCCCGTCAGCCTGGGGTCAGAACCAGAGCGCTGAGTGGATTTGCCCTCACTTCCATACCGGGGGTTCCTTTAAGAGGGGCCTTGGGTCAGAATCAGAGCGCTGAGGGATTTGCCCTAAATTCCATACCAATGATCCCTTTAAGAGAAACTGGGGTCAGAACCACAGAGCTGAGTGGAACGGTCCTAACTTCCATACCGGGAATCCCTTTAAGAGAGGCCTGGGGTCAAAACCAAAGCGCTGGATGGATTTGCTCTGACTTCCATACCAATGATCTCTTTAAGAGGGAAGATGTGCCTAAATGATGGAGGATGTGTGATGATGTGTATATGGGCACAGGAGGGGGGGGGGGAAATTCATGTCTGTCATGTGCTCCTTTTTGGGGGGCAGACAATGGCTGGGAGCTTATGTTCCCGGGGATGCAAGATTTCTCCCACCATGTGTCTGCTGAGGTGTTGTCAAGTGGGAAAACTTGCTCATAGCAACCAATCACAGCTCAGCTTCTTTTAACCAGCTCTGGTGAAATGAGAGATGCTTAGTGATTGGTTGCAAGGAAAACGGTTGCTCATAGCAACCAATCACAGCTCAGCTTCTTTTGAACAGCTCTGTTCAAATGAAAGATGATTTGTGATTGGTTGGTGATACACACAGACACACATTCAGTTATATATTTTATATATATATATATATATATATATATATATATATATATATAGATTCCATTTTTTTAATTTTATAATTTAATTACTATTTAATAATATCTAAGGAAGAGGAATCCTTCTTTAGTCTGTTTTCTTTTTCTATGAGTTGGCTGGTTGGGCTAATATGAAACTAGTTTGATTTTTTTTTCCTCCTCTGTGGAGATTTGCTTGCAAATACGGTAAGTTCTCATACAATTTTAGGTCTCAACAATGGGTGTAAAGGGCATGTTCAAACGTGGTGTTTTTTCTCCTGCTGAAAAAAAAAAAAAAAAAAAGCGTAAAATCTTGCTCTTTTGATGCGTTTTTCTCCCCATGATGAAAACGCTGCAAAAGGATTTCGTTCACTTTGCTTCCACAGCAAAACACTGTTTTTGTCACAGGAAAAAGAAAAAAAATAGCAAGACGCCACGTGTGAACGTGCCCATCCTCCAATCTGAGCTGTGCATTTAAAAGCTTAGGAGTCCTAGATAAATGTGTGGCTGCAAAAAAAAGATCGGATCTTGACAAAAATCGCAGTCAGGCAATCCAAAATGACATGGTCTCTGTAATGAGACGACCGGCCCTGCTCGGTCTGAACCCGAGATTTTGGCGCTTTGCTCAGGGCATTATGGGCTGTGATTACAGACGCAGCTTCTCCAAACACACCTGGAACCCGACATTGTGATTTAACCCAGGAAAGAGCTGTAAAGGGTTACACGCGGACATACTCCGGGTCCATAACACACGGCTGCCAGTGACGGGATGTCTGCAGGGAGCGGACCTCAGCATAAGAGATGGTGACTGTAGTGACCGCATAGCTGTACTATACTCTGGACACATCGGGAGAGAAGCTGGGAAACGCAATGCCCAGCCAGAAGGATCGATTTACCTTATGTAGACAATGAACTCCAACACCCCTCTTAATGTATCTACAGTGGGTACGGAAAGTATTCAGACCCTTTTACATTTTTCACTCTTTGTTTCATTGCATCCATTTGATAAATTCAAAACCGTTCATTTTTTCTCATTAATGTACACTCTGCACCCCATCTTGACTAAAAAAAAACAAAAAAAAAAAAAAACACAAAAAAAAACAAAAACAGAAATGTAGAAATTTTTGCAATTTTATTTAAAAGAAAAACTGAAATCTCACATGGTCATAAGTATTCAGACCCTTTGCTCAGTATTGAGTAGAAGCACCCTTTTGATCTAGCACAGCCATGAGTCGTCTTGGGAATGATGCAACAAGTTTTTCACACCTGGATTTGGGGATCCTCTGCCATTCTTCTTTGCAGATCCTCTCCAGTTCTGTCAGGCTGGATGGTGAACGTTGGTGGACAGCCATTTTCAGGTCTCTCCAGAGATGCTCAATTGGGTTTAGGTCAGGGCTCTGGCTCGGCCAGTCAAGAATGGTCACAAAGTTGTTCTGAAGCCACTCCTTAGTTATTTTAGCTGTGTGCTTAGTGTCATTGTCTTGTTAGACTTGGCCGAAGGCTCATTTTCTGAGGTGCAGAGCACTCTGGAAGAGGTTTTCATCCAGGATCTCTCTGTACTTGGCCGCATTCATGTTTCCTTCAATTGCAACCAGTCATCCTGTCCCTGCAGCTGAAAGACATCCCTATAGCATGATGCTGCCACCACCATGTTTCACTGTTGGGATTGTATTGGGCAGGTGATGAGCAGTGCCTGGTTTTCTCCACACATATCGCTTAGAAATATCACCAAAAAGTTCTTTGTCTCAACAGACCAGAGAATCTTATTTCTCATAATCTGGGAGTCCTTCATGTGCTTTTTAGCAAACTATGTGGGCTTTCATATGTCTGGCAATAAGGAGAGGCTTCCATCGGGCCACTCTGCCATAAAGGCCCGACTGGTGGAGGGCTGCACTGATAGTTGACTTTGGAGAACTTTCAACCATCTCTATACTGTATCTGTGGCGCTCAGCCACAGTGATCTTGGGGTTCTTCTTTACCTCTCACCAAGGCTCTTCTCCCATGATTGCTCAGTTTGGCTGGACGGCCAGGTCTAGGAAGACTTCTGCTGGTCCCAAACTTCTTCCATTTAAGGATTATAGAGGCCACTGTGCTTTTAGGAACCTTGAGTACTGCAGAAATTCTTTTGTAACCTTGGCCAGATCTGTGCCCTTGCCACAATTCTGTCTCTGAGCTCCTTGGCCAGTTCCTTTGACCTCATGATTCTCATTTGGTCTGACATGCACTGTGAGCTGTGAAGTCTTATATAGACAGGTGTGCGCCTTTACCAATCAAGTCCTATCAGTTTAAACAAACACAGCTGGACTCCAATGAAGGAGTAGAACCATCTCAAGGAGGATCACACGGAAATGGACAGCATGTGATTAAATATGAGTGTCTGAGCAAAGGGTCTGAATACTTATGACCATGTGATATTTCAGTGTTTCTTTTTTAATAAATTTGCAAAATTTTCTACATTTCTGTTTTTCTTTCAGTCAAGATGGGGTGCAGAGTGTATATTAGTGAGAAAATAAATTAACTTTTTGAATTTACCAAATGGTTGCAATGAAACAGAGTGAAGAGGGGTCTGAAAACTTTCCGTACCCACTGTATGGCCATGAAACGAGTCATTTGTTGCAATTTCCTACCTATGGTCGCACACTCTTAGACGCAGTGTATGGTCGCACAAGTGTCACCTGTCGAATTGCAGAGCACTGAGTTGCATGATGCGGCAGAGCTTCTTTAGTACCTAACACTTTCTTCGCTACATGTCCTCCCAGCAGGCTGGAACAAATACCGAGCTAACAGTTGACCAAGGTTGTTCAATCTTCTATTCCTGGTCTGAAAGGATGTTTGGGTCTGTATCTGTGTACATGTTATCTTTTTCCCCACAGTACTACAGCAATGTCACCAAATGCCTGAATTGTATTTTATTTCCCTTTGCAACGTGTTGATTTTATATATTTTCGGTTTTCTTACACAAAAACAAACCAACAATGGTTTACATGCTGAAAGTAACCAGACTAAAAGAAAAGGGTTATGTAGCCAAGATATATTACCAGGTGTTACAGTACTAACCCTAAAACAGACCACATGGCAAAACTGACAGGAAATTTCCTTCGAGGGGCTCAGGACATTATAGTTACAGGTGACATCAGGGCTGTGGAGTCGGTAAGCCAAACCTGCAACTCCGACTCCGACTCCTCAATTTCTCTTACACCGACTCCGACTCCAACTCCGACTCCGACTCCACGACTCCGACTCCCACACATATTGCTTATATTTAAGTGAAAAATTTATTGTAGTACAATGTGAACCTCAGACATTTAATCATTTTTATGATCCCATAATCAAGATATTTAGATAGAACAGAATATATATTGGTGTACTACCCGGTTTTCATTCTTTTTGGTACAGATACGATATGGATAGACAGATATGGATAAATGGATAGATAGAGCAGATTTCTAATCAGCTTTTGCTATTGAAAACATTATCTATGAGCTCAAAAGCCTTTCAGGTGATGCGGTTTTTTAAAAAGATGATCTGCTTTTGCAGCTGAAAAACGTATCCTCAAAAAACACAGGAAAAACGCTGTGTGTGAATGTAGCCTTAGATCAGGAATAGAACAGCCATTTATAGGACATTTCATAACTTTCCCAAATTCCTATGAAAAAATATTCAGCACATCCTGCATTGAATTACTGTACCCAATTTATTATATATTTTAGGAGTCGGAGTCGGTCCATTTTATACCGACTCCAACTCCGACTCCACCAAAATGAGCACCGACTCCACGACTCCGACTCCACAGCCCTGGGTGACATCAGTAAAAAGAATAGACTACAAAAAAAAAAAAAAAAAAAAAAAAGTCTATTTTGTAATAAAAGACAAAATCAATGGAGAGTTAAGTCCCACCCCTTTGGCTAAGGAGGGGTTACTTAAACTGATGGAACTGATTGGGCGGCATGTATCAGACACTGGCTGTATGATTTTGGCCAGGTATGCTGGTGGGGTTTCAGGGAAAAACATGCTTTAAAAGCCGTCGGATTCTCCCTGCCCACCTTATGCGACGGGTCTCTCCCTGCATGCATGCATAGGGAGAGACCTAACAGTCATTGAAAGCAGGTGGGTAGAAATCACTGGGGACCCATCTTTTCGACCAATGACCTGTGCGGTTTTAAAGCCACAGCGTATACAAGGATGACATCATATGGGCATGTTCATTCCTAGGTTTAGTGCTCTTTAAGGGTTGATCGAGGCCAGAAGTGATCAGTCTGAGCCCTTACCAATACCATACCTGAACAGTAACGCAGGAGAAAGAAACAAAAAAGGAAGAAGTACAGTATCTCCATATCTGCGGAGTTTCCTTACCTTTATTTGATCTATCAAGATCTGAAGATAAGCGTCTGACTCTGCAAGCTTCTTATCAAAGTCCTGAACGCTTGGAACGAATCCAGACTCCACACCCTGAAAATAAAATGAAACCAAACTGTGAAATTAGTGTCCGCAGACCGGAGCCGCGGTCACGAGGAGGATAACCAGACAGCAGCCTGTGAGCGCGCTACTGACACTGAAGATTACAGCTTGGCCGCTCTAATGAGGCTTTAGCGTGAAAAGGATACGAGAACTCATCAAGGAGAACAAGCGAAACGACGCGGCTAGGGTAAAGGAAAAAAATAAAAGGAAAAAGAAAGTTCTAGTCGGAGGTGTCTGGACACGGGATACTGGAAATAGAACAATCTACTATTCTTGCAGCGGAGCCTGCAGCGTATACCACTCTCACACTGGGTGTAACCAGGAGAAATAAGGCAGAAAAAAAAATTTGCTTATTTTATGAAGTTTAAAGTAATGCACTGGAAAATAAACCTCACCCAAAACCCAGCCAGAAAAACTGAAAATATAAAGCAACGGCCCTGGCGCATACAAGGCAATAAAGAGGAAAGTAACACTGATAGAATTGATTCTCTCCTTCACCGACCGCCAGTTTCCAGCGTCCTCATCCGCACCGCGGCTTCATTTCTGTGTCATCTCTAAAAGGGCAGGATGGCTGTTTTATGCCACGTATCTGACATAGGGAGGGGGGCGCCGCTCCAGACGGCTGCTCTGCCAGCTCTTGGAAGAGAACGAGCGGTGTATCCTCCCATACACAGTGATTTTCTCAGGGACGACACCCACACGGGCTACTAAGCACCTAAGCCTTGTTCTATATACGCACCGAGCGACCTGTAGGGACGGTGCTTACACAGGAATAAGCCCTGACACCGCACAGATGGGTTCACGGCGACACGCGGCTTCACAACAACTGACAGCAGCGCAGGTTTCATCCAGGAAGCTTGGCAGGAGCGAGCCACCACGGGGCCGGTCATGTTCTGTGCCACAAATGCCAACCGCTCCTTCTACAGATGGCAGGGCTACATCTACAAAATCACAAGCTAAATAATAAACCTGTTTACACGCTCAATAGTGATGAGCGAACGTGCTAGGATAAGGTGTTATCTGAGCATGCTTGGGTACTAACCGAGTGTCTTCAGCGTGCTCGAAAAACATGTTCGAGTCTCCGCGGCTCCAGGTCTAGCAGCTGTTCAACAAGTGTAACACATGCAAGGACAAGCCTGTTAGACAATTTCTGCATGTGTTGTGCCTGTCGAAGAGCCGCGAGACATACAGCTGCTGGGGACTGGAACATATTTTTCAAGCACGCCGAAGACTCTCCGTTAGCACCTGAGCATGCTCAGATAACACCTTATCTGAGCATGTTTGCTCATCACTAATACCCGATACAAAAAAAAAATTCACCATCTTTAGCGCCACCTTAAAGGGGTGGTCTCCATTCAGAAACCTTTAAGCCAAAAGGTTGAGATATTTGGAAAACAAAGTGAGTATTACTAACCCTCTTTGGGTCTAGACCTGTCTCCAGCGTTACTGGGGTGATGTCAAGTCGACGACGCTGCAGCCGATCAGAGAGCTCAGCTGCTCTTACTGTCTACACGGACGGTGCCGATGAGCTGCAGCGCCATCGACATGACGTCACCGCTGCGGTCAAACCATAAAGACCAGAGTAACATCGGAGAAACAGTACTGGGCCTGGGGAGGGTAAGTAATACCCAGTTTGTTAGATAAATAAAAAGGTGTGATGGGCGAGTGGAGACGCCTCACCAGTTATGTCTTCACCTAGCAGGAAATGCTCTCAGCGCATACACAACATGGGCATCAGCTTGGTTAGTAGAGGACCCTCCACTGTGCCCCCCAGCTATACAGTCACAGGTCTGGACATTTTCCCCAAACAAAAAGCCTAACTGGGAAATGTCCTTCCTGGAAGGAAAAATGTTCCTTCTCCACTTATGAGCCACTTCATCTCCCCCCTTGTATGCTAAACTCAACATTCAAACTGAGAAAACCACTCAAGGTGGCCTTCCAGCGCAGTGAGGCGTCAGGTTACACCTACTATATTTTACAGAGGGGAGGAATTGTGAGAAGAGAGAGAAAACAGGAAAAGGGAGACAAAGACTGTGCGCTGAACTGGATTCACATCTACACTGATCAGTGCTGCTGTATAATTTTCTCCATGCTGCTGCTTGTTTCTAAGTGCTAACTAAAAATGAAGCAAGAAACTGTATAGGATAGAGGCCAATCTCCTGGCGGCTACATTTATTCTCTTTGTACTTTACTTTCGACGACAAACCGTATATTGAACATGTGAGCTGCAACTGAGCAGTATGGGAAGGAGTAATAATGGCAGCAATCTTCCTGAACTGATACCTGATCGCAGCGCTACAGATAATAATAATAATAATAATAATAATAATAATAATAAATTTTATTTTTATAGCGCCGACATATTCCGCAGCACTTTACATTTCAGAGGGGATTTGTACAGACAATAGACATTACAGCATAACAATAATCACATACAGTAGATTATAACAAATAAGAGGAGTGAGGGCCCTGCTCGCAAGCTTACAGTCTATGAGGAAAGAGGTAGACACGAAAGGTGGGTGGTAACAGTTGCTCTGATTGTATGGACCAGCCATAATGTTAAGTGTGTAACAGTACAGACACAGAGGGCTAATGGATGCATAAAGCATGTGGGAACATGATGCTTGGAACCTGGTTATGGTAAAACTTTTGGCTCTGCCACACAGGGATAGGTTAGGTTAATGTGTTGAGGCGATAGGCCAGTCTGAATAAATGCGTTTTCAGGACACGCTTAAAATTGTGGGGATTGGGGACTAATCGTATTGACCTGGGAAGTGCATTCCAAAGAATTGGCGCGGCACGTGTAAAGTCTTGGAGACGGGAGTGGGAGGTTCTGACTATTGAGGATACTAACCTCAGGTCATCAGCAGAACGGAGGGCGCGGGTAGGGTGGTATACTGAAACAAGGGAGGAGATGTAGGGTGGTGCTGAGCCATGGAGGGCTTTGTGGGTGAGGGTAATAAGTTTATACTGAATTCTGGAGTGGATGGGTAGCCAGTGTAATGACTGGCACAAGGTAGAGGCATCGGTGTAACGATTGGTGAGGAATATGATCCTGGCTGCAGCATTCAAGACAGATTGGAGAGGGGAGAGTTTGGTAAGAGGGAGACCGATTAGAAGAGAGTTACAATAGTCGAGACGAGAATGAATAAGAGAAACAGTAAGAGTTTTTGCAGAGTCAAAAGTAAGAAAAGGTCGAATTCTAGAAATATTTTTGAGGTGCAGATGACAAGAGCGAGCCAGTGATCGAATGTGGGGGGCAAAGGAAAGCTCGGAATCAAGTATGACCCCAAGACAGCGGGCATGTTGCTGGGGAGTAATAGTGGAACCACACACAGAAATAGCAATGTCGGGTATAGGTGCATTAGTAGCGGGAGGAAACACCAGGAGTTCAGTCTTTGACAGGTTCAGTTTCAGATATAGTGAGGACATGATATTAGACACAGCGTTTAGACAATCGCCAGTGTTTTCTAGAAAGGCTGGCGTGATGTCAGGAGAAGAAGCGTATAATTGGGTGTCATCAGCATAGAGATGGTACTGGAAACCAAATCTACTGATTGTTTGACCAATAGGGGCAGTGTACAAGGAGAAGAGGAGGGGGCCTAGAACCGATCCTTGAGGAACCCCAACAGTAAGGGGAAGGTGAGAGGAGGAGGAACCGGCAAAAGAAACAGTAAAGGAGCGGTCGGAGAGATAGGAGGAGAACCAGGAGAGAACGGTGTCCTTGAGGCCAATGGAATGGAGCATAGTGAGGAGGAGCTGATGATCCACAGTGTCGAATGTTGCAGAGAGATCCAAGAGAATTAGCATGGAGTAATGACCATTTGATTTAGCTGTTAGCAGATCATTAGAGACTTTAGTGAGGGCAGTTTCAGTGGAGTGTAAAGAGCGGAAACCGGATTGGAGAGGGTCGATTACAGATTATACGCAGCATTTCTCTTTGAAGTTGTGCTGCACAGTCTGAGCTCTGTCTACAGCCATTGTGGCCGGGGTGGAGGGGAAGGGTTGAGCTGTAAATAAGAAGGGGGCTTATTATATGGACCAGTCAATAAATCAGGGAAGAAGGAGCGCTGAATAGACCGTCAGCTTGTGCTGCCAAAATCATCAGGGGAGGAGCAGAGGGATGAAGAAGGTATTTGTGTAATATCGGTGTGATGTCTGTGCCAAAAAGTAATCACTTACCTTCAAAGAGCTTAATAACAAAGCCTCAGAAGTGGCCGTAACGTGCACTCCTGGACGGTAGAAGAGTTAACACGGGAGAGTGAAGAAAACAAACACACGCCCCATAATAAAATAAGAGGACTTTTAATAAAGCACCACCCTGGTCAGAAAACGTAAGAAACTCTCGCTCTTCATTATATTCCAAATTGTACAGAGGCTGTAAGTTATCCCGGCCATAAAAGAGGCAAAAATTCGGGGTTGATGGGTGTCCGACCACTGGTGCCCAAAAACAGGGCTTTCAAGATCTTTGATGTCCAGGAAGCACAGGTCAAGCATGCACAGTTCCACTGCATTCATAGAATAGGGGATAACTTACTTGTTGGGGGTCCGACCATTGGGACCCCCAGCAATCCTAAAAACAGGACAGCCACTACACTCATTGCTCTATGGGATTACCAGAAATAGCAGATTACTATTCTCTCCAGCAGACAAAGGGTGGAGCGGAGGTTGAGCACCATAACTCCATTCAAGACAGTTCTTGACAGTTCTCCCAACTACTGGGTGACTGAATGCGGGGCCCCCCGCGATCAGTACATGCACTGGAGTAGTCAAAAACGCAACTTCCTTCCTGCCTTTTCCTGTAATCGATATAGGCACAGGTAGTACTGCTTCCTTGCCTCTTCCTGCGTGGTGAATCTTGCATTAGATAGCCGCCATACACATTTACATTGGCCAACAGTCGATCCTGTCCAGGACGACAGCAGAGTTTCTTCATCTAAAAGTTTCTAAAACCAGGATTATAGGGGATTCATGAACTACTTTACTGGCTCGTGAACACTGTGGCTGCGTATGATGAATGTCTGGATGTAACGGCGCAGCGATATAGAGACGGGTACAAGCTGCCAAGCTCAGAGATTGCGCACTGTCAGCATGACGTCACCACTGCAGCCAAACACAATGAGATCGGAGCAAAGCGAGGGAGCCAGGGACAGACTAGGGGAAGGCAAGTATCTGCTCATGTTACAAGATTATATATATATATTAATGTGTTTGGAAGTCCGCTTTTTGTTTAAGTGGAAAACCCCTTTAAATCATAAAATTCTGACTTCCCGCAACAGCCCATAGAGGGCGCTGACAATCCGCTCAATGTACAAAAGTAAGCGCCCTCTAGTGGTGCAACCAGGTAGCCAAAATCTTTTCTAGCCACGATATATGCTGAGAGAGTTTGGAGAAGTGTTTTGGATAAAAGGATCTGGGCCTGCTGAAAAAAAATAAAATTAAAAAATAAATCTAATTCCGCAACAAAGAATTGAAGAAAAGAAGCATTTTTCACTTTCAAAATTCTCCTCTCCCCAAAAATATCTAAAATCCTCCGTGGAATAAAATAATACTTGAATATTATTAGGACGAGTGGGACCTTCCTATAAATCCCCAGCTTTGCTGCAATAAGTACCCGATAAATATTCCACGAGGTGTATATGAGCCCCGTCTCACACTGTAAATGACTCCGATCCTAAGCATGTGCTGAATGCAATCCATCCATACGGGGAGGGGGATATTGCTGCAAAGCTGCTTGGCTTGTGGATGTGAGCGTGGAAATCTAGGACAGCCGGGAGATTGCTCCGACGCGCGCCACGGATTGGTGGAAAAATAACGCAAGAAAGATTAAGAGATAAGACCCTTATATTCATCAGTGCAGTATGAGAACCAGAGCGGTGGAAGCCACCGGGAACGTAGTAAAATAAAAATCTTCAGTTTTCAATTCCTTATTACAGAAAGAAAAAAAAAAAAAAAAAACACAAAATAAAAAGTGCAGCGATTCCTGGGCTCCAGAGAGTCGTTCATCTGTTTCTTGCACCCCTCTATACATCACAGGAGCAAAAGATGGTCAGCAACTAGGAAACGTCTCACCAATCCATAGGGTTCTTAAAAGGAACCGGTCAGCGGATTCACGCTGCCCCAATCATGAATCCGATCCGGCCTCGTTTCAGAAAACAGATTGAAGAGATGACCGAGGACTATGGGGAGAGAACTAACCATTCTGACGCCTGGGCGGCTTCTTTAGCTGATTGACAGGTGCCCACCCATGGTTTGGGCAGGACAAATTGAGCTTAATAACTTAAGGATGCCACCAAGCCAGAGACCGGGGCTCAGGAATGCCCATGTCTCGAGTTTAGCGGTGGCTGAGGATCCACCGCCCCATTCCGTTCATTGTCTATGCCTAGCCGGGTACAGCGCTGGGCTATTACTATCAGTCCCATAGACAATGAACGGAGGGAAGGAGTGGATACAAATCTACAGCACAGCTACATTATTTAAAGCAGAAATCTATGCCTAAGGGCTCGTACACGCTGGCCGACCCATGGCCGATCAGCCACACAGAAGGGGTCGCTTATTAACCTATTTAGGCAGGTTCCAATGAGCAAAAAACATGAGCTTTGTGTTCATATAATATCATTGTTCGACAGCACATATCCTGTTTACACAGGGCGATGTGCTGCCGAGAAGGAAGATTTTTTTTTTTATTTAAGAATATTTTTTTTTTTATTTCATCAAGTGATTTACAGACTGTCTACTCTGCCCAATTATCCAAGGAATGCCCTTCGCACGATAATCAGGCAGTGTAAGTGCACCCAGAGACTGCATTCACATTGGATGGATGCATGCTCTGCAAAAGCTCCAGCCATTTACGTCAAATGTATTCATAGGGACCCACTTACACGGGAGGCATGTGCCACTGCATGCGTATATGCGGCAGAGCAGCGTACACTTCCAAAGCACGCTGTAAAACAGTGTGAACAGCCCCTATAATGGACATAAGAGTGGTCCTAGGGTGACCGCATTGTCTAATTCCATCAATGTCATTTTAACACTTGAAATACCAGCCGTATGGAAGATAATCGCTTCTTGGATAACCTTTGGAAATCCCAGCTAAAGACATAATTGTGATCATTAGACTCGGTGGTTGGAAGCAGAAGGCACGCTGTGGCACAGGAAATCCATATATTCCTCCCCGAAATGTCTCCGAAAATAAAACAGATTGGCTTCACACTGGCGTTCTGCTCTGATGCCAGCCCCCTTTTTGCTGCTTAAATCTACAATTGTAATAATTAGCAATTAGGTAAACTGCCGTGGATTGCTGGACACTATGTCTCTAGTCTGCGTTACAATTTCCAACTCAATGTCAATGGTTACAGAATTAGTAAGAAGAAAAAAAAAATAAGTATATGTAAATATATAGTAAATGGAGCCAAACAGCACAGCCATGTTCATGGAGTGGGGGCTGCTCCTGGATACTTCGGATTAACGCTCACTCAAATGAATGGGAGCAAAGAAAAATGTTTTTTTATTTTTTTAGGACTTCATGTATACCATCAAAAAAAAAAAAAAAAAAAATTAAATTATAGATGAGGGAAGCCATACTGGTGAATAACCTAATCAGTGCACCACATGAAACCTCCCCCCCCCCCCCAACAGGCCACCCAAGAGCATATTAACTCAAAACTGATAATAAAGATTTAACAACCACCACAAGACGGATTTCATCACCAGGTATCATTGTAATCAGTAGAACGGCGCCGACCTGACACTGTCCGGAACACAATCCTGCTGTTGCCTTTAAACAAGGCGGCTACCTATATTTTAGGGTAAAAACCCAATGTGACCTTGGCCCAGACCCAAGATGTATGTATAGGGGCAGCCGGACCCTTCCAACGCTCCTGATGCAAAGGTAGAGCAGTATATAGGCATAAACGCTAGCTCCTATGTCTCCTCTGGAAATGCCTCTTTTAGTCCTATAACCGATATCAAGGAACATTTTTGCAAACCAGTTATTTAAAGGGAATCTGTCACCTATTTTTTCAACTATAAGCTGCAGCCACAGCCATCAGGGGCTTATCTACAGCATTCTGTAATGCTGTAGATAAGCCGCCCCGCCCCCCCGATGTAACCTGAAAGAAGAAAAAACAGTTCTATTATACTCACCCAGGGGCTGTCCGAGTCCAATGGGCGTCACGGTCCGGTGCCGCCCATCTTCTAGCGATGACTTCCTCTTCTTGGCTTCCCATCGAGGCTCCGGTGAAGGCGCACTTCTCTGCCCTGTTGAGGGCAGAGCAGCATACTGCATTGCGCAGGCGCCGGGAAAAGTCAGAGGTCCGGCGCCTGCGCACTGCAGTACTCCGCTCTGCCCTCAACAGGGCAGAGCAGTGCGCCTGCACCAGAGCCATGATGGGAAGCCAAGAAGAGGACGTCATCGCTAGAAGATGGGAGGCACCGGACCGCGACAACCCATCAGACCCGGACCGCCCCCCCGGTGAGTATAATCTAACTCACTTTTCTTCTCTTTCAGGTTACATCGGGGGCTTATCTACAGCATTACAGAATGCTGTAGATAAGCCCCTGGTGGCGGTGGCCGCATCTTGTAGTCGAAAAAAATAGGTGACAGATCCCACCACGCTGAGTGCACAAGCACTGCAGGTACTGTCCATTTTCCCACATCCTGCTTTGTGACGCTCACCTGGATAGGTTTACTCAAGCAAAGGGTGCACAAACATTCACATTGTTTGAGCACACAGAACATGACTGCAATGTGACAATCACATTGCTACACAACAATACAAGAACTTCTAGTGAATCCTCTGCTGCTCACAGGACACTGCTCCCCTGTAACCTGCATAAAGATGGGAAACTTACTGACATCTGATCATTTCTACAATCCTCGATTTACCATCCATTCAGGGCCCTCGTATCTAAAGCCCCCTTCTCACATAGCGAGATCGCTAGCGAGATCGCTGAAGCGTCACCGATCTCGCCAGCGATCTCTCTACATGTGACACGCAGCGGTGACCGGCCCCCCGCTGGATATCTCTGATCGTGCTCGAATGTCCGTCCTGGGCCATTTTTTCCATCGCTGGTGTCCCGCTGGCCAGCATGCATCGCTGTATTTGACGCCGACGAGCGACCTTGTTGGCGACGCAGAACTCAGGGACGCAGGCGGGAATAGTTTGTCACACAGCAGCTTTTCAAGGTCTCAATTTGATCAAATTATTTAGTGGAAAACTTTTTTTTTTTTTTTTTTTTTAAATGCCTGGAAAAAATAATGACTATTCAGAACAAATAAAAAAAAAAAATAGCTGGGGGTTGAGGGTCTGAATTGGTCAGGCATAGTTTACCTAAGGCATGAAGAGCCATGTTCTATTTCACACATTGGTCGGGCAATGTTTACTTCCACATGCCAAGTTCAGGTGAGGACACCAAGACATTTTAGTTTAAACTTGTGAAAAATCAAAAAAATAAATGTGTTTCACATCCTACTGTACCTGCTAGTTTTCACTAAAAACGCTGAAAAACTGATGGCTTTTTTTTTTTTTTTTTTGCACTTATTCGTTGTGTTCTATGTTTTCTATGGGTGAAAAAAAAACAAAAAACTGTAAAAACTTTTTTTTTAACAAGCAGTATGACAATTGATGTAGCAGATCTGCAGAACTTCCCCACTGAGTTCATTGGGAATGTCAATATCTGTACTAAAATCCACCATAAAAAAAAGCACACATACCAAGACTGACATGAAAACACTGCAAGGAGTGAGAGAAGAGGAGAGCACTCACGTTTATTAGCTTGTGAAGTGCTCTACGCAAGATCCGCAATATTTGGTGATGGGGATCGGGGACCTGCCGCTGCAGACTATGGCGGATCATACAGCTACGGTGTTCGATTTTCACAGATATTATACATTGTTTTATGTAGTTGCATTGCACAAGTACATAGAAGTCTCATCGATTGCTACAGGAGCGAAGATAGATGAAGAAATCTCCCACATCAATAACAATGACAATTGTTTATGGAGTTTCTTGTATGACTCATTTATATTGGTGTTGTGTCTGTGCTTTGGCAATTTGTTTTTGGTGGTGAATAGTTATTACACTAACACCCTGCAATTTCCTGCTATGGTTTTATTGAGCTTATATACTATGTACAGGGTGGGCCATTTATATGGATACACCTGGGTGGGACACTTATATGGCTACACCTGGGTGGGCCGACTTCAAAATGGCCGCCATTGTCACCACCCATCTTGAAAAGTTTCCCCTCTCCCATATACTAATGTGCCACAAACAGGAAGTTGATATCACCAACCATTCCCATTTAATTTAGGTGTATCCATATAAATGGCCCACCCAGGTCTAACATTAGGCAACTAATACTATATAACAAAAATCAATATTAGGCCGGTTTCATATTTGCGTTACAGGCCGCAGCGCTGGCCTGCGCATGGCCGCAGCTAAGCCCCGCCCCCTGCCGAGCCTCCGGCGTTAGCTCCGCCTCCGGGCGCATGACGCTGCATGCGTCCCCTATCTTTATCACGGAGGATGCAGGCCGTGAGCAGTATGCGTTTGGCGGCGTCTGCGTCCTTTTGACGGTGCGCCAGCCAGCGCCAAACACAACCTGTTGCAATTTGGTTGCGCTTGGTGCACCGTCAAAAGGACGGAGGCGCCGCCAAACGCATACTGCGCACGGCCTGCGTCCTCAGTGATAAAGATAGGGGACGCATGACGCATGCAGCGTCATGCGCCCGGAGGCGGAGCTACCGCCGGAGGCACGGCAGGAGCGGGGCTTAGCGGCGGCCGTGCGCAGGCTGGCGCTGCGGCCTGTAACGCAAATGTGAAACCGGCCTTAGTGATCATGTGGAATGTGTGCTCTGGTCCGACACACACTACATGGAGAAAACTATTGGGACACACGTCTTGTCATTGAATGTAGGGTGTACATGGAGTCCAATTGCCCCTTTGTGTATTATAACGTCCAGCCCTTCGCCCCCCGGAGCATAACATCAGAACCCTCGCCCCGCGGTGTAGAACCTCCGAACCCTCGCCATGATGTCTCCCTTACTAACATGTGACAGAATGGCTGGTGGTGCAGAGATCACTGATACCAGCGCGGTCCGGTAACAAGTCCGTTCATTACTTTTCTTCCTCCTAGATCTTCCCCCATGACCTGCGAGTGATATTATTTAGAAGTGGAAGAAATCGCAGTGACTCAGCCATGAAGTGGAGACCCCATAGCATTACAGAGCAGGGGGCTGAGTGCTGGGGAGCAGAGGGCAGAAAAGTCTCCAACGCTCTGCTGACCCCATAACTTCAGAATCCAGACCTCCTCTGGTAGTAACACCAGCATAAACACTGCGCCCCCGCCGGGAGCTTCCTGACCGAGCAGCTGCTATAGCCTTATGTAAGGAAACCACACACACGCGAGAGAGAGCCGGGGGGGGGGGTGAGATACAGACATCACCCCGCCATCACCAATCTGTGACGGAGCTACACGGTCGCAGTTCTGTCGCCCCCTTACCTTCAGGTCAGTCAGGGAACTGCACCTCAGATAATTAGTCGTCGTAGAGGCTCCCCTGTCACTTACTGGTTATCGGGGCACTCTGCAGTGAGGGCGGTAATTATAATCACCAGTCCCAGGCTGGGAATATACATATAAACCTCCGATCGATCAGTCACTGCCAGGATCCCCCAATAACACCAGGACAGTATGCTGCCACCAGATCCTCGTTAGATGTACGCCTGGTCCGTTAACAAGCTTATATCGGGTCAGAAACCAACCCCAGGTAGCGTATAAGCAATAGCCGGACTCACGGATGGGGGAAATCTCGTTTCAAGACAAAAGAGCAGCCCAAAATTAATTGATATTTTAATTGCCGAAAGGCGCTCTAGATAATACAAATATATACAGGGTAATATACAGAAATTGCAGCCAGAAGGACAGAAAAAAGTAGGGTACAGGTTGGGGATAGCAGTCAGCTGGATGTGTCACGTTACCGGCCCGTATATCTTGTGGAGGAGTGGAAGCGCTCGTATCCACAGGCACCTTCTTAGTTTCTGGTCCGTCTCCACACATGACGTGACGTGGCTTCCGTGGCAGAACAAAGACAAGGTTAAATGTGTGTAGCTAGCTTTTAACCCCTAGCTCGCCCCCTCCCATATTTGCCATCACCCCTCTGGGTTGGACTAAATTCTACTCCCTTGATCTCCTAGCTGAAATAATTCCCAATATTTAGGATGGGTCATAACTTCCTAGCGGGAGGTCCAAACGGGACGGCTTACATTTCAACGGGTTCGCTGGGGCTGAATGGATCTGGAGAGTACAAACTTGGATCGGCCAAGTGGTTCTGGAGAACCAGTCGTGGTAGCTCGGTATCCAGGACAGCTAGAGAAATAAGATAAGCAAGGGTGCGTGCGGAGGGCTCCCAGGGCTCTGATGGTTTATTGGACTTACCCCTGAGATGCACAGTTCTCTAGTAATTCATCTCTGGGTGTCAGTGCCCAAGTGTCTGGAGCTTCCTTTGATGTTGGCTGCCTTGCACAAAAGACAGTAGGGGGTCCCTAACTCTGCCCCTCCTCACCTTTACACGTGGCCTCTAATTCTTTGGCCATTTAGCAAAAGTTCTTTTCTTTTGGGGATTTGTGTACTTCTCCCAAGGGTGGGGGCCACTTCAGGAATGGAGGAAGATCTCTGGACAATATATTGGGGCTGAATTAATAAATCCAAAATGGAGTCTCCCTCCTCCCTCACACCTTGCATTATCAAGCAGAATGCCAAGCATTGTATGGAGTGGTGTAAAGCCACCACTGGACACTGGAGGAAACGTGTTCTGTGCGGTGACTGATCACAATTTCCTATGTGGCGTCTGATGGAGGAGTCTGGGTTTGCTGAATGTCAGGAGAACGTTACCCCCTGACTGATTTATGCTGACTGTACAGATGGTGGAAAAGGATAATGCTATGGGCTGTTATCAGGGGGCAGCCTCGGCTCTTTAGTTTCAGTGAAGGGAAATTTTAATGCTTCAGCACCAGAGATTTTGTACAATTGTAGCTTCCAAACGTGTGAAAACAGTTTTGGAGAAGACCTTTGTATGTTCCCCATGACTGTGGCCAGTGCACGAGGTCCATACAGACATGGTTGGGGGAGTTTGGGGTGGAAAACATGACCGGCCGCACAGAGCCCGGACCTCAGCGCCATCCAACACCTTAGAGATGAACTAGAATGTAGATTGTGAGCCTGGCCTTCCCACAACATCAGGGTCTGACCTCATAAATGCTCTTTTGGATGAGGTGACAAAACGTCCCACAGATATCTCCAAAACCTTGTAGCAAGTGTTCCCTGATGAGCAGAAGCTGTTCGACCTGCATAAGGGCCAACTCCATATTACGGTCCAAGGATGTAGAGTGGGAGGTCAGAGAAGCTCTTGTAGTGTAATGTGGATGGGGGGGGCACATACTTTATCCATATAGTGTATGTGGGGCAATACTTCTATAATGTCCATGTACTGCGGGTGATATGTGAGAGGCAGTAATGTCTCCCCTCCCTGGGAGGTGACAGACCCACGTCCTACCTGACATGTCACTCGCTCTGATCGTGATCAGCATGTCCAAACGTAAAGGCCTGATTAATGACGGATCACTTCCCATTTCACAACCCCATGACTACAGCTCAAAGCCAGAAATATTACACAAGCAGAACGGTCGGGCCTGAACATCTGAGAGCAGCGCCATACAGCGACGCACTACAGATCCGGACACTACTCAAACGACTTTCTACAAGCGCCCTGTGCGCAGTTACATCACCAGGTGGACGGTACACCGACGCGCGCTGGTGTCTGCTGCTGAATCAGTTATGTGCCTCGTAACAGGGTTGGCTCTGCAGCAAACCCCTGGATTTCTAAAAGATCCAGAAATCTGCTGTATGAGAACATCCCCTAATGGTGCAGTGCAAAGGTGTCCTGCCGCCTGTGGCCAAAAAGTCATGTCCACCTGTGGGGGAGTTAATGTGCTCCGACACCAAGGAACTACTGGAAAACTTGTGTGCACTCCCCCCGCCCTCACCTTTTGGCGGCAGGTGGCAGCACAACGGGGGTCCGTACACCGAAAAAGTCCCCGACTCGTTACTTCAAACGTCTATGTCAGCCGATAGTGAACTCAGCACGGCACACACTTTAATGGAAGTCCCAACATTGAAGAACGTATTATTCTGTCTCTCTCAAGCCTGTGGTGGCTGACAACTGGGAGCAATAGCTTCTATATCAACAATATTACAAAACAGTGATGAGATCAACTTTTGGTTTAGTCTCCCTTTAATTTCTAAGTGACTCCCGGGGGACACAGGTAGTGGAGATAGACAACGTCTGGATAGAAGACAGCAAAGACCAGGAGTGGAGAAACCAGGGGTCCGGGAGATACGAGGGGCTGCATCCACCCCTGAAGCTGCAAGCAGCATGGGTGCAATATGATGACGTACTCGTCTGCACAGGGCCCGTATACCGTTCATGCTCAGGGGTCTCTTCTGTCTATATAAACAAAAATGGCTTCTTCTGTACAGAGTATTTATGTATACTAGAAGGACAGACACATATATACACATATATATATATATATATATATATATATATATATATATATATATACACACACACTATATATATATATATACACACACACATATATATATATATATATATATATATATATTATGTGCATCTAGATCACAGACAGCAGCCACAAAATGTAATGCCCATTCTCACCCTTAATATCACCACCTAGATCAGCTCAATCCAGCTTCCCCTCCCCCTCCGTCCAATGCACGACGACCCTAAGCCCAGCAGATGGTATATACGTCTTTATTTAATACCGCCATACAGGGCTGTGCCTCTCACGTCCTTGTGTGACCTCCTGCCATTCCAGAAAACCCCCATGGCGATCACTTTGCCCAGAATAGGGGCCCCCCCAGGGTAGTCTCCATTTTTCCTGCCCCCCCCGTCACATGCTGGTTGACATGATAATAATGACAGCAGGACGCCGCTACTTACGCTGCTGCAGCCTTCCCCGGCCATTGTGATCACACAGCCCTGTAATCCTCATCGGCGGTGGCGACATGCATGCTTTTACTTACAGGATGAGAGTATCCGGCTACTTCCTCTGCGCGTCTCCTGACCTGCTGCTGCTGCTACTCGCCTCCCACCATGTCACCATTGGAGGAGTGTGGCTTACATATCAAAAACATCCGTGTCCATTGGGTTTCTAGGGGTCACATGACGCCGTGCGTTGTTTAGTAATCACTGGGGAACATGCCAGCTCTGATTCACATCATGCTCGGCTTAGTAATCAGTCTATTGCTGCTATCAGATACCATTACAGATTTGTTAACCCCATTGTCCCTGGAAGTGAGCAGAGTATACAGCACTGCAGGGCGAACAAGACGCCATCTAGTCATCACATAATCATCACAACAATACTGTTCTCTTTTGCAGACATCTACCACATAATTGCCGGTCACATATCAGATATTACTAATGAGTACTAAGTACCGTGATCCTGCCGTTAACTCTTCACCCTCCTGCTGCCTTCTTCCCTCTGCTCATATTACAGGCTGCCTCCACTGATGACGCCAGTGACAAACAAAGGGGTGTCGGACAGTGCTTGCAAAATAAAAAAATAAAAAAAAGCAGCATTTTGGCGATTTACTATTTATTAAACCTTGCAGCCGTTTTTTAAATATTGACACTTTTGTTTACAGCTCGTTGCCTAGGAGACCGACCGCCGCTGCTCTCTAGCCTGTAAGCGCTGCTCTGAAGCTCGTTGGGATTAGGCGGTAACAAGTGCGCTCCAGTGATCCTGTACCCGCTTCAAAACAAGTGCTTACAAACTCAAAAGAAAAGAGCTTGTAAACACTTAACATATTCTGCCGTCTAACAGTGGTGGTCGGTCTCCACGGCAGCGAGCTGTAACCAAAAGTAGTATTAATATCTCAAGAACGGCTGAAGATTTTTAAAAGCAGAAAATTGCAAAACTAGCTTACATTTACAAGCAATTCCCATTTATGAAGACGGTAATAACCCTTTGATATCTGAGTGCACCCAAGGAGGAGTCATCTTCTGCTACCTTGGCTTCCGTCATCAGTCCCATAGCCAATGACGTACGTGATTACGTGCAAGCGACACCAACAATTACACCCGGCTGTCTTACATGCTAGCACCACATTAATTCTGCCCGATAATTAGACCCGTTTATCGACAAGCTGGACACGAGGCTGTGGCCCATCAGAAAAGGGGGTGCAATCTACATGGCAATCCAGTGCCTCAAAATTCCACCAAAGTTTTGTGGAACTCGGTAGATAAAAGTAAGCCAGTCAGTAGACAGTGTAAACTTGAACTAGACACTAAATATGCATCAGATTGAGCAAATAATATAATATAATAAATTTTATTTTTATAGCGCCGACATATTCCGCAGCACTTTACATTTCAGAGGGGATTTGTACAGACAATAGACATTACAGCATAACAATAATCACATACAGTTGATTATAACAGATACCAAAAGGAATGAGGGCCCTGCTCGCAAGCTTACAGTCTATGAGGAAAGAGGTAGACACGAAAGGTGGGTGGTAACAGTTTCCCTGATTGTATGGACCAGCCATAATGTTAAGTGTGTAACAGTACAAACACAGAGGGCCAATGGATGCATAAAGCATGTGGGAACATGATGCTGGGAACCTGGTTATGGTAAAACTTTTGGCTCTGCCACACAGGGATAGGTTAGGTTAATGTGTTGAGGCGAAAATCCAGTCTGAATAAAGGCGTTTTCAGGACACGCTTAAAATTGTGGGGATTGGGGACTAATCGTATTGACCTGGGAAGTGCATTCCAAAGAGGCGCGGCACGTGTAAAGTCTTGGAGACGGGAGTGGGAGGTTCTGACTATTGAGGATACTAACCTCAGGTCATCAGCAGAACGGAGGGCGCGGGTAGGGTGGTATACTGAAACAAGGGAGGAGATGTCGGGTGGTGCTGAGCCATGGAGGGCTTTGTGGGTGAGAGTAATAAGTTTATACTGAATTCTGGAGTGGATGGGTAGCCAGTGTAATGCAAACCACACCAAGCAATGTGAAAAATTTCAAGTATTTGAAGACCATTTACTCTTAGGCCCTGATTCATCATGAATTTTGTTGAAAAAAAAAAAAAAAATGCTCTTTATTTTTGGTTTTCATCCTATTTTTCTACTTTTTTGTGCAAAGTCACACGATCAGCTAAAATGCAAAGGTGAGAACTGATAAACATTTGTGCCAAAATACTGTGACTTTTTAAAAGCAGTCAGAATTTTTTTTTTTTATGTAGTCTGAGAGCAGCATGATGTAGGGAAAGAGAACCTGATTCCAGCGATGTGTCTGTTACAGGGCTGCTTGCTGCAGTTTTGATGAAATCAATTTTCTGTGCTGCAGATCTTGCAGTTCTCTGAATGCTGAGCTGTGTAAAACCATGCCCACACCACGGATTGGCTGTGTATAACCCCGCCCACACCACGGATTGGCCGCCTACTGTGTACACTACTGTGCATAGACCAGGGTTTCCCAACTCCAGTCCTCAAGGCACACCAACAGATCATGTTTTCAGGATTTCCTTAGTATTGCTCAGGTGATAATTGCTTCACCTGTGCAATACAAAGGAAATCCTGAAAACATGATCTGTTGGTGTGCCTTGAGGACTGGAGTTGGGAAAGCCTGGCATAGACAGAAGGCAGGAGGACATGGCAGCAGGTTTAACATGTCCTCCACTGATAATATCCTGAAGATAAAACAGTAGTTTTATGAAAACTGCAGCAAGCAGCCCTGTAAGTGACATTGCTGGAATCATACGCTCTTCCCCTACATTATACTGCTCTCATATTAAACAGCCAAAAAAATTGCAATTGAGAAATCTACTGAAAAGATAACAAGTCCATAATGGTACAAACATAAGAAAAAAAAAAAAAACATGAAATATACAAAAAAAAAAAATTTAAAAGAATGAAGTGCAAATGAAAAATAGGTGAAAAATACCAAAAGTTAAGAAAAAAAATAGGCTCCAATGATAACGAATCGGGACCTAAGTTTGCACTGTCAAAGGGCTCTTTTACACATCCTGATATTTTCCGACCTGGAAAAAAACAGTCCCGCAGATATCAGAGTCACTGTGTCCATATGTGCAATACCTGTGGCATTTGTGTGGCAACCGTGTGCCGCATCAGCATGACACGTACCAGCGCCTGGAAAGCGGCGGTCCTGTTCACACCAGGTGCTGAAGACAGCTCTGATCAGTCTCCCCTGCTGGAGCTGCAATCAGAGCAGGCAGCTGATGAAAGTATTCATCAGCCGCTCCCTGCGTTATAAATAAATAAAAAAAAACAAAATTGCTTTCCCTGTATTATAGATAACCAGCCAGGCAAAACTGACAGCTGCGAGCTGCAACCGTCAGCTTCAGCAAGGCTGGTTATCAAAAATAAACAAAACCCAAGGAAAAAAAAAAAAAAAAACAATGTGTGCATATACCCTAATGAAAATAAATAAGTAAAAAAGCAAGTGCATTAAATAATTAACATAGGGTACTTGGTAAACACTGTTTTGATCAAAGTAGTATAAAGCTGTCCCACCATGGCAAGTGTGAATAGTGGCAGAGAGTCTCCGGGTCCCAAATGGAAACCCAGCTTAAGAGGGACTATATATATGAACTACACAGGTCAGTAGAAAGGAGACCACACCCTATTTGTACTGAAAACTGAATTGAAGTAAACTTTCTACTGAGCTGTGCTTTTTTACATATTTATTTCCATTAGGGTATATGCACACATTTTTTCCCTTGGGTTTTGTTTGCTTTTCTGGGCAGTGTGATTATGCTTTTACATAATGCATGTCATTCGAGTCTACTTCAGGTTTTTTGTTTTTCCTCTAGTATTTTTGTATTCAGTACAAATAAGGTGTGGCCTCTTTTCTATATCCGGCGGTGAGCCCACATCTTTCACGGCACATGTCAGCTTTTTCACCTGCGGCTATTAACCCGTTAAATGGCGCTGTCAAACTGACAGCAGCACTTAACATGTGCCTCCGGCAGTTGTGTCGGAAATCTGCCCATCGGTGACCTCCGTCACGTGATCGATGGTCACAGATGGGTTGGCATGACAATCAGAGGTCTCCTGCAGACGTCTATGGTTGTCAGTCGGTACTCATAGAAAGTGAGCAATTCTGCTACATACAGGCGATCTTATGATCGCCTGTATGTAGCAGAGCCGACAAGTGTAGCTTCTAGTTTCCCATGGAGACCATTGAAGCATGCAAAAAAAGGAAAAAAAAAAAACAAAAAACAAACGTTTAAAAATATGAAAAAAATTTATAAAAAGTTCAAATCGCCCCCCTTTCGTCCAAAATAAAAGAAAATCAAAGATAGGCATATTTGCTATCGCCACGTTCCGAATCGCCCGATCCATCAATATAAAAAATTATTAACCCGATCGCTAAACAGCATAAGGAGTAAAAAAAATTCATAACGCCAGAATTATGTTTTTGTGGTCACCGCAACATTGCATTAACATGCAACAATGGGTACTCAAAAGATTGTATCTGCACCAAAATGGTGTTATTAAAACAGTCAGGTCAGCACTCAAAAAATATGCCCTCGCCTTATCCGAGATCACGAAAAATGGAGACGCCACGGGTATAGTAAAATGGCGCAATTTTTTTAAGCAAACTTTGGAATTTTTTTCACCACAAAAAAAAAAAAAAAAAAAAAACAACTGTGGGATTGCACTTTTTTTTGCAATTTCAGCACTTGGATTTTTTTTTTCCCTTTTTCGAATAGACGACAGGGTAAAACCAATGGTGTCATTCAAAAGTACAACACGTCCTGCAAAAAACAAGCCCTCACATGGCCATTTTGACCAAAAAAAAAAAAAAAGTTATGGCTCTGGGAAGAAGGAGAGCAAAAAATGAGAATGCAAAACCAAAAATACTTCCGGTTGTTAAGGGGTTAGTTTAAACGTTGATATTTTTTTTCCTTTGCTTTCGTGCCAGCAAGGGTTAATGTCATTTTCCTTGCTGGTCAGCTGATGTGGGTGGTGACCACTCCCACCATCCTTTAAATAGCCACATGATGCATCAGCTGACTGTTGGTGATAGATATTTTCTCTGGTGATGCTCTCGGGTGTCGGTGTGCATCAGCTGCTCGAGGTCCTGGTTCAGAATCCTCTGCTGTGTGGAGTTTGCAGCAGAAGATTGAAAACAATGTTTTCTTATTCCCTGTCTTTGTCCGTCTTGTGCTTGTCACTACCCCGTGTTTACACCATCTGCAGTGGTGAGGCTAGCATCCTTGCTGGCCAGTGCACTAGCCAGTGTATAGTGAGGTGACAGCTAGGGACGAGGCACATGACCGCGGAAGGCGGGAGGGGGGGGACCCACATAGGGCGTTAGGTGAGCATAGGGATAGACACAGGCTGTGTTAGGAGGTGCCCCATCCCTCGTCCCCTATTGTTAGGGCCTTCCTCCTCCTTTTTCCAGTTCTTGGTGTGTTGTGCCATCCACTTCGTCCACTGGATAGACCCCTGTTTTGGGTCATGACACATGTGCACAGACCCATTCACTTGAATGGGTCTACATGTGTAAATGTCTCTGGTACGTGTGAAAGCTGTCACCACACGTACTGGACATACTGACGTGTGAGAAAGGTCTAAATGTTAGAGAGTATTAGTAAATCAGCCCCATACTGGAGATAAAGCCGGAGGAGTTGTTGGAGAAAGCAGCATGACTTTTCTAGTCTCCAACAGTCCTTATACAGTTAGTTTTGAGCCCCTTTTAAGCCAAGAATAAAAAGTAAAAATACTCAATGTAACTTTTTTTTTTAATGAAGCGTCCATAAGATCTTTCATCACATCAATGTGCAACATAACAGTCGGAGGTCGCTCCCACACTATGCTCATACTTGTGATGTGGCGACGTACCACTGACACCAGCACGGCCAATCTGCAATAAGTGACTGCAGCAGGACTCGTTCACCAAAGGACGGCAATGCTAAAATAAGCCAACAATTACAGGACAACTAGGAAAAATAGACAGAAAACCGAACATTTCCATGAGGCCGGACATAACGACAGTAGAACTCCTATTCAATGTATGGTAAGAATACAATCTGGAGAGAAGGAAGGACTTGAAACTAATTTTCTGTCCAAACAGCACAGGCAAAGAGTACAGAATCTTACCCAAAAATCTGAGCATAACTACTCCCCCTTGATGTTTGTTTGGCTAATCAGCGGTATAATTTCCATGATGCCCGCTTAGACACGCCCCCAGGAAGAAGCACTTGCGGTGCAAAACGCGCATCGGGGTTTGGAGGATCAGCTTGTCACTTGACATTAAACTCTGCGGGGATTGCCATCTCAGGTATGATGATTTGAATCAGGGCTTTTTACTTTATCATGGTCATAGAACACATGGGTGTATTGAACGCCCTCTCTGGCTTATATTAAGGGCTAGAGACTCATGGCACATCCTCAGGTAGTCCGCTTTGGACATGTGGATGTTATCATTGCACCTTAAACTATGCATTTGCACTTTGCTACTTATTAAAAAGTATAGCATTCTGAATTATTTTCTCTATGTCTTGAAGTTTCTTAGCCCACCAAGCACATTTTGTGCAATATATTTAAGATTTTAGTGTATTATGTGCATGAATTAATAAGCCCTGTCTTCTGAGGATTTTGGTTGTTTTTTTTTTTTTTATCAAATAGATTTTTATTAATCAGAATTCAAAATACAGAACATACAGTAAATCTTCCACAAACAATAGATTTACAAATAGAACATCCCTGTTCCCCCCCCTCCCCATGTAGACAGCATATATAACTCTTTTCTCCATAAGATTCCTCTTACACCGTAATTTACCATTAGTCATCATCTTTACCCATATTGTCAATCAAACCATACAAAACAGAAATGTTCCTATGTCCGGGTATTAATGGTTTATCCACAACACCAGCATTGTAAAATATAGCACATTCCCATCAGTTAACTGTGCCGTATTGTAACCAGGGATTCCACAACCTCTCATAGGTTTTAGAATTGCCTCTTTTAGCATATATCCTTTCCTCCAGCCGGATGATACAAGACACCTGTTTCACAAACTCTCTCCCAGAAGGTGGTTCTTTCCTGATCCAGTTCCTCGCAATCAGTTTCCTTGCTACATATAGTAGTCTGGCGATAGCAAGCTTTGCACTATTAACTATTTCAATTTCCTCCACATATCCCAGTATGCAGACCAGTGGGTTTTTGGGTATAACCCTTCCGTAAGCCCCTTCTATTCTGTTAATGACATTAAACCAGTACGCAGATAGCCTGGGACAAGTCCACATCATATGAAGGATTCCGGCATCAGACCCCCCACATCTTGGACAGCCAGAGTTGTCCCTCAGCCCCATTTTAAACATCAGAAGGGGGGTACGGTACACGATGGATCACATAAAGATGGGACAACCTAGCTGGTTCACTCATAGCGAGTTTGGGGACATATTCTAGGACGCTGTCCCATACCTCGTCAGTCATCATCCCAATCTCTCCCTCCCATTTGGATCTTGCTTTAAGTGGGAACCCCATTAAATGTGTATGCAATATATCTTTGTAGGTGTTAGAAATTACCCCTTTCGTAGGTCCAGCACCCCCACATATATAGTCCAACACTATGTCAGATTGTATCTGCAGGGTTCTGGAAAGTTTTTGAGCCGTAATGGCATGCCGTGCCTGACAGTAGTGGTACCATTCAGAATCCGGCAACTGAAACTCACTCTGTAATTGCACAAACGGTCTCAGCTCCCCGTTATCCATAATTTGAGACATTCATGTCAGCCCCCTACGTTTCCAGCCTTCCAAGTTTCCGAATCTCTGGGAGGTTACTATTATCCCATATAGCTGTGAATCTAGTCAACCCGGTCACCCCTCTCACCCTCTTTAGTCTGTTCCACAGGTCTTGTAAGAGTCGCAGAGTGGGACACCCGTCTCCCACTACACCCATCTTCCCATCCTCTAGGCCAAGTATCAACGGGCTTCTATTTAGTACGTATTCCAGCACTCCTCTGACGCCTGCCTTCTCTTGACTAGACCACCCTCTGAGATGTTGACTTTGGGCAGCTAAAAAATACAGTTCCGGATGTGGTAGTGCCAGTCCCCCCCTCATCCTTTGGTCTTTGCAAGGCTTCAAGCCTTATTCTAGGTTGTTTCTTACCCCATACCAAGGCCCTAAACAGTGAATTCACCACTCCGAACCTTTTCTGCGGTATCCAGATTGGGGAGTTGTGTAATATATATAAAAGCTTGGGCATTAAAACCATTTTAAGTAGATTAATCCTTCCCACCACCGACAAGTGTAATTTCTTCCAAGTATCCACCTTAGTTCTTAGAATTGCCATTAGGGGTACTAGATTAGTATTAAGGTACTCAGTCACCAGTAGGGAAACCTGTATCCCCAAATATTTAAACATTTCCACACATTGTAGTTTGTTGGCCCCTATGTCTTCCTGAGTCCATACCACCTCCTTGTCCACTTTAAATAGGCTTGATTTAGACCAATTTATGGTCAGTCCTGAGATCTCACCGAACCCCTCAATGGTCTGCACAGCATGATCCAATGAAGCCGAGGGGTCCCCTAGGAATAACAAAAGGTCATCCGCATATAGGGCCACCTTTTCCTCCAAATCGCCATATTGAAACCCCTTTATTGCCTTGTAGCGTCTAATAGCAGCCACCAATGGCTCTGAGGATTTTGGTTGTTAGTATTTTCCTCCCCTTATCCGATTCCTTCATTTTTGTCTGGTTTGAGGCACCAACGAACAAATTTTCTTGTGTTAATTTAGTGCTATTTTTCAATAAAAATCTATTTTATAGTATTTTTGTGTTTGACACTTTTTGATCGTGCTCATAGTCTATCAACTATAGGATCAGTAAGTTCATTGCATAAATTATCAAGCAGAGATTTTAAAAGTGGTTGTCCAAGCAAAATTTTTTTCTTTTACCGGTGATTTGGCATGTTAAAATAATAATAAACAAGGCGATTCGCACCCCCTGGCACTTACCTTGATACAGCACAGGCTGCTTTGTGGTCAGCATTTACATCGGCAGGAAGTCGTCAAGAGTTCAGAGCGACTGGGACCTGGGATTGCCCTCCGCGGTCAGGAGACTTCCGCAGCGTGTCATTGGTTACATCACTGATGATGCGCTATGGTAGTCACCTGACCGCGGAGGGCAATCACAAAGTCCTGATTGCTGCTTGAGCATGGACGAGTCCAATTCCGGTGTAAAAACAGTACGCTGGATAAGATGCCAAGCCATTAGGAAAATGTTCATTTTACTTAGGCCTCTTTCACACTTCAGTTTTTTGTGTCAGTTAAAATCCGCCAAAAAGGCGGAAAAGCGGATCCGTTCCTAACCGATGTGAACGGATGGCACAGGATCCGTTTTTAGACGGATCCACAGAATGAAGAATTTTAAAGGAACCACAGGGAGAGAGAGAAAAATATTTTCATCCACAGAAAGGATTACATGGTTAATTTTCTCCCTGACTTCCTTTCTCCGGGCATGCGCACTGGAAAATGCAGATCCTACAACAAAAAAACGTTGCAGGGTCCGTCCAGGCATGCCGGCGGACGCAAAAAATTTGGCGGATTTGCAGAAAACAAAACAAAAAAAACAAAAAAAAAAAAACGGATCCAACGGATGGCCATCCGTCAAGATCCGCCAGTAATGAAACTCAATAGGGAAAAAAACTGATCCGCAAAAAAAAATGGCGGATCCGTTTTTTTCAAAAACTGGCAGATTTTGACTGATGGTCAAAAACGGAAGTGTGAAAGAGGCCTTAGACAGCCCCTTTAAATTCCGTAAGGAATGGATACAAAAAGTATATTACGAAACTTTATGTTTCAACATTACATAATGAAGACACTTTATATCCAACCGATACAAACTCTTTCCTGTCCCTACATTTTTTTCAAGGATGAAGCATAAGGGTATGTGCAAACGTTGCGGATTCGTGTGCAGATTTTTCAGTGCGGAATCTGCAGGTCAAAATGCCTGCGTTTTGCCTGTGGATTTAGCCCGCGTTTTTACACCTGCGGATTCCTGTAATGGAATAGGTGTAAAAACGCTGCGGAATCTGCACAAAGAATCAACATGCTGCGGAAAATAAACTGCTGCGTTTCCGCGCGGATTTTTCTGCAGCATGTGCACAGTGGTTTTTGTTTTCCATAGGATAACATGGTACTGTACATCACTTGGAAAACTGCTGCGGATCCGCACACAAATCCGCAACGTGTGCACATACCCTAAAAATAATCCTTAGCCAATAAACGATCGCTCGCTTCTTAGGCTGTGTTCACATCTGCATGTTATTAAACAGAAGTTCCATAACTCCTAGATGCAGGACACAAGGGATACAGGAAAACCTATAGGAGGATCTGTCCAGCTTTTGTCACAATGCCTGGCATTGTACTTGCAAAGATGCTGCCATATTACGCCTGGGATTATTGTGGCATCTACAACAGAGGCTTTGATCACAGTCTTCATCACAAATATGAAGAGACTCCCTCCCAGTACATTGTTCTGACCGATCCGGCAATTAATAGTCCTTTTATCAGTCCTTACCTGCAGCTGCAAAGTGTGACGCAGGATGGTTTCCTCTAACGCATTAATCCACTTTTCTCTTTCATCTGCATCTCGGGCTGTGGCATGTAAGGAAAATAAAAAAAAAAAAAAAAAAAAAAAAAATTAAAAAAAAAAGTACAATGTATCATTCAGAAGTTTGCCAAAAATGGGTCCTAAAGAGACTTAGAGGACAGCGTCCTTCTTATAAGAACTGAAGGTAATGAAGTCAATGAGCAGATAGTAAGAATATTACTGAGATCTATATGATGCAACACGCTGTCTGCAGCTCACGTCCCTCAGAGAACGATAAGCGAAACAAGCAATTAGCAGATCGTCACCTTTTTATAGTGTAGAGTGAAAAACAAGTCTTAAAAAAAAAAAAAAAAAAAAAGAGAAGACATTATCAAGGGTAAAAGCAACGTTTCTCCAGTGAATAGTAATTATCAAAGAAAAAAAGAAACATGCCAAGATTCCTGCATAACAAATCAGAAAGGAAAAATCGTTCGGGATAACCAGAACTTGCGGTGTTCAGTGCTTCAACAGTTGAAATAGAAGACTAAGATAAATAAAACTTGGCACTCAACTTGAAAAATAATTATTTGTGTAAATTTTATTGCAGTCCGTATAACATGAAACGTTTCAGTCCAACATAGACATTCATCAGTCTGCCGACCGCTATAGAGAAGGAAGAGCTCAATGGTATTTGATATACGAGATGTATTAGTCCAATAATGAATAGGATATATAGAGATAGCGCGATCTAAGAAGTCGCAGTCCAAATGTAGCTGCATGTAGGTATATAGCAGTGGTGGCTAGTGGGTCACGTATGCAGCATAAACGAGGTGTCCACCGCTTGTCCAACGGACACCGCGTTTATGCTGCATACTTACAGAGTGATCTATTTCAAGTGTTTATTTTTGTTAATGTTGATGATTATGGCTTACAGCCAATGAAAACCCAAAAGTAATTATCTCAATAAATTAGATTAACAAAAAACACCTGCAAATGTTTCTTAAGCTTTTATAAAGGTCCCTTATTCTGTTTCAGTAGCTCCACAATCATTGGGAAGACTGCTGACCTGACAGGTGTCCAGATGGCAGTCAATGACACACTCCACAAGGAGGGGAAGCCACAAAAGGACATTGCTAAAGAAGCTGGCTGTTCACAGAGTGCTGTATCCAAGAATATTAATGGAAAGTTGAGTGGAAGGAAAAAGTGTGGTAGAAAAAGGTGCACAAGCAACCGGGATAACCGCAGCACTAAAAGGATTGTTAAGAAAAGGCCATTCAATAATTTGGGGGAGATTCACAAGGAGCGGACTGCTGCTGGAGTCATTGCTTCAAGACCCATCACACACAGACGTATCCAGGACATGGGCTACAAGTGTCGCATTCCTTGTGTCAAGCCACTCATGACCAATAGACAATGCCAGAAGCGTCTTACCTGGGCCAAGGAGAAAAAGAACTGGACTGTAGCTCAGTGGTCCAAGGTGTTGTTTTCAGATGAAAGTAAATTTTGCATTTCATTTGGAAATCAAGGTCCCAGAGTCTGGAGGAAGAGTGGAGAGGCCACAATCCAAGCTGCTGGAGGTCTAGTGCGAAGTTTCCACAATCAGTGATGGTTTGGGGAGCCATGTCATCTGCTGATGTAGGTCCACTGTGTTTTATCAAGACCAAAGTCAGCGCAGCCGCCTACCAGGAAATTTTAGAGCACTTCATGCTTCCCTCTGCCAACAAGCTTTTTGGAAATGGAAATTTAATTCTCCAGCAGGACTTGGCACCTGTCCACACTGCCAAAAGTACCAATACCTGGTTTACAAACAACAGTATCACTGTGCTTGATTGGCAGCAAACTCGCCTGACCTTAACCCCATAGAGAATCTATGGAGTATAGTCAAGAAGAAGAGGAGTGACACCAGACCCGACAATGCAAACGAGCTGAAGACTGCTATCAAAGCAACCTGGGCTTCCATAACCCCTCAGCAGTTCCACAGGCTGATCGCCTCCATGCCACGCCGCATTGATGTAGTAATTGATGCAAAAGGAGCCCCCACCAAGTATTGATTGCATTTACTGAACATACATTTCAGGAAGCCAACATTTCAGATTTTAAAATCATTTTTCAAGCTGGTATTATGAAGTATTCTTATTTACTGAGATAATGACTTTTGGGTTTTCATTGGCTGTAAGCCACAATCATCACCATTAACAGAAATAAACACTGAAAATAGATCACTCTGTGTGTAATGACTATATAATATACGAGTTTCACTTTATGTATTGAAGAACTGAAATAAATTGACTTTTTTATGATATTCTAATTTTGTGAGAAGCACTTGTCTAATGGGCCCCATATGATGCTCCATGTCTAATGGGCCCCATATGATGCTCCATGTCTAATGGGCCCCATATGATGCTCCATGTCTAATGGGCCCCATATGATGCTCCATGTCTAATGGGCCCCATATGATGCTCCATGTCTAATGGGCCCCATATGATGCTCCATGTCTAATGGGCCCCATATGATGCTCCATGTCTAATGGGCCCCATATGATGCTCCATGTCTAATGGGCCCCATATGATGCTCCATGTCTAATGGGCCCCATATGATGCTCCATGTCTAATGGGCCCCATATGATGCTCCATGTCTAATGGGCCCCATATGATGCTCCATGTCTAATGGGCCCCATATGATGCTCCATGTCTAATGGGCCCCATATGATGCTCCATATATAATTGGCCCTTGTATGATAGTTCTTATATATTGCTTCAAACATTTAAAAAAAAAAAAAAAAAAAAAAAAAAAATACTCCCTTCTCCTCGCTGGCCTGCTTCGGACTACTCAGCGTCGGCATCTTCCAGCTCTCTGCACTGTTACTGTTCAGGCAGAGAGAGTGCACTGTCGTGGCATCATCGCACCCTCTGACCTGAACGTCAGTGAGAAGACGCAGAAGACACAGCAGCAGTGGAACAGGGAAAAGCAAATATCAGAAGTGCCGGGGCCCTGAGCACCTAAGCAAGCAAGGGGCCCACTCACGGGCACTGGGCCCAAATGCCAGTGCCAGTGTTCCTGACAGCGAGTGGGTCTCCCGCCTGCTCAGGGATCAGACACTTGCCTTGGTGCGCCGGGTGCTGACGCCGGCCCTTGGAAGGGTACAGACTGAGGGCGGATTCAGGAGCTAAGGCAAGGTATGTGGCCCCAGCATCGTCACCATCAGAAGTAAACCAGGAACAGGGAGAGATAGGGCTCCCCTAGCCTTAGTGGCAGGGAAGGAGCCCCTGGTCCAGGGACACCTGACAGAGTCATAACACAAGGGATTTCCCTTATTGATGTAAATTCTCATATCTTCAACCATATCTTATGCATTAACAATAGTACCAAACAGCCAAGAAATATACCCAAGAATTACCAAGAACCCTGCTGCAGACTTAAAGCAGGAGTCTGCGAACGAATTCTAAGAGGACAGAATGTGAGGAGAACTGCGGTGAGCTTACTGCCGGAGAGCAGTACCTGAAGCACGTGACCACCGGGGGAGTGGCCGGAGGCGGAGTCAGACGCAGAGCAGCGGCGATGATCGGCAATGCCGGAGAGTAGTCAGTACATGCCGAAGTCAAGCCGGGAGGTCAATGTAGTGCCAAGGGGTGAGACGCAAAGAGTGGTCAGGATGTGGCAAAGGGTCAGGAAGCCAAAGATAGCAGTGCAGTACAAACAGGGCAGGCAGGTAGGAAAGTAGGAGTAATCAAGCCAAAGGTCAGAGCTGGAAACACACAATAAGAACAAAGCCACAAGGCAATGCACAGAACGAGAAAACAGATCGGGTCATATACCAAGAGGCAATCGGACAAAACAGTATGCAAGCACACCAGGGGGTCAGACACACAGCCAAGAACGAATGTATCACTAACAAGGATCCCCAGGCGGAGGCGGTTACATATAGCCCTCCCCAAACAAAAAGGAGGCCATACAAAATTAACCCTGCGAGGACAGGAAAGGGAACCCTATCCACATCCATGACAAGAATTGGGTACCGCTAACCCTTCCTCTGACTTTTCTCTCCGTAAAGTTTCCAACTTAATACGGCCATCCTCCCCTCCATAGCAAGGATCTGAATATACTGTTAATAGCTTGAAAGAATCAGGATGGTATTTATAACCATGTCCGAACAATCTTGGTGAAAGCAAATCAGTGAAAGGAGAGCAGAATCTGGAATTAATGGGATTGATATTCCCAGCAGGGGCCCATCTGCGTCACAGATTTAGTCGGGCTCCCCCCTAGCTAATCATCACATTTTTACAAGTCCTAATGACCATAAATTTGATAACCAATGGAAAAAAAAAAAAAATTTGAAGCGCTACTGCTGAACATTGCCCAAATGCGAGTACACCGCCTAAGCCCATCCCTTCTGGGCAAGCCACTAATATAACAACACAGCAGTGGGTAATTCATTTATATAACCCATATTTAGGCTGCAGGCCCCTTTATTAGATCAGTCTGCATTCAGTGATTAATGGCGATGGTTTCTGGCTCACTGCGAGCATCGGTGTATTAACCCAAATACATAAGAATTGAGTCCACCGAATAGATATTATAAAGCAGACGATCGATCAGTCTTTTGGCTGAAAAATGAAAGAGGATCGCACAACAAAATAATACACAATGGGCTCACGTCTGCGACAGGAGTGGGGAAATGTCAGAAATGCATATAAAATAAATAAAAATATTCTCCTGATTTTACTAGGGTATACTGGTGTCACAATAATGGGACACCCATTAGTCTATCACTAAGCTATCATGGACATTTTGGCACCAAAAATGTGTCTCCTGGTTGGAAAAGTGCTGCGCAAACATAAGCAACTTTTTGGCTGTATTTTTTCCCCCCTATTTATTAGAATGGGTGAAAAATGCTGCAAAAAGAATCAACGTGCTGCAGATATGAAAAGGCTTGAAAAAGGAAATAAAATAAGCAACATGTGAATGAGATTAGAGATATCTCATTAATTTTGCTGGTACTGGATAACGCTGCGTTTTTCTCAGAAAAAAAATCCAATTCCCAAACATATGTCCTATGGAACAAATTCAGTTATACAATTGCATAGCAATATAGTGGAATATTAACAACAACTGAAATAGTAAAAATAGCATTTTAAAAATATATTTATAATTGTGTTTAGATTTTATAAATATATTATATTATCAAATGTAATAATTGTGGATAAAAGCAAAAAAAAAAAAAAAAAAAAGAAAAAAGTACTGCAACATTTTGCCCTTTGCACAAGTGACTGGAGGCCTATTGATATATTTGGTGTTCGCCCCATAAACTATAGGGGCAATCGCATAATCTGTGCTCACAGCCAAACATAAGTGAGTAATGCAGGTGTAGTAGTTACACAAACAACACACATTACAAGGAATGAGCCGTTATATCAGTACAGACAATATGGAGAATATCGGAGCTGCTGTATAGTTGCCGAAATCCAGCACAGAGATCACAAGATATAATGCAGCACCTATCCCAAGCAACATTTAGCCATGTACCCCACCCCCTACAAATAAAGCCATGTACACCACTATAAAGCCATATACCCCACCCCCCACAAATAAAGCCATGTACACCACTATAAAGCCATGTACCCCACCCCCTACAAATAAAGCCATGTACCCCACCCCCTACAAATAAAGCCATGTACCCCACCCCTACAAAGCCATGTACCCCCTACAAATAAAGCCATGTACCCCACCCCTACAAATAAAGCCATGCACCCCACCCCCTACAAATAAAGCCATGTACCCCCTCCCTTACAGATAAAGCCATGTACCCCACCCCCTACAGATAAAGCCATGCACCCCACCCCCTACAGATAAAGCCATGCACCCCACCCCTACAAATAAAGCCATGCACCCCACCCCCTACAAATAAAGCCATGCACCCCACCCCTACAAATAAAGCCATGCACCCCACCCCCTACAAATAAAGCCATGCACCCCACCCCTACAAATAAAGCCATGCACCCCACCCCCTACAAATAAAGCCATGCACCCCACCCCTACAAATAAAGCCATGCACCCCACCCCCTACAAATAAAGCCATGCACCCCACCCCCTACAAATAAAGCCATGCACCCCACCCCTACAAATAAAGCCATGCACCCCACCCCTACAAATAAAGCCATGCACCCCACCCCCTACAAATAAAGCCATGCACCCCACCCCTACAAATAAAGCCATGCACCCCACCCCCTACAAATAAAGCCATGCACCCCACCCCCTACAAATAAAGCCATGCACCCCACCCCCTACAAATAAAGCCATGCACCCCACCCCCTACAAATAAAGCCATGCACCCCACCCCCTACAAATAAAGCCATGCACCCCACCCCCTACAAATAAAGCCATGCACCCCACCCCCTACAAATAAAGCCATGTGCCCACTATAAAGCCATGTACCCCACCGCTACAAATTAAGCCATGTACCCCCTATAAAGCCATGTACCCCACCCCCTACAAATAAAGCCATGTACCCCACCCCCTACAAATAAAGCCATGTACCCCACCCCCTAAAGATAAAGCCATGTACCCCACCCCCTACAGATAAAGCCATGCACCCCACCCCTACAAATAAAGCCATGTACCCCACCCCCTACAAATAAAGCCATGTACCCCACCCCCTACAGATAAAGCCATGTACCCCACCCCCTAAAGATAAAGCCATGTACCCCACCCCCTAAAGATAAAGCCATGTACCCCACCCCCTACAGATAAAGCCATGCACCCCACCCCTACAAATAAAGCCATGTACCCCACCCCTAAAAAAAAAGCCATGTACCCACTATAAAGCCATGTACCCCACCCCTACAAATTAAGCCATGTACCCACTATAAAGCCATGTACCCCACCCCTACAAATTAAGCCATGCACCCCCCCCACTGCAAATAAATGTAAATGAAGCGGATTCCCTACATATACAGGGGCTGGTCTCGTGTTATGATCTGGATGACGATGGTTTAATGACTGGAGGTGAAGTAGTTGATATCCAGATGATAGAAGAGCACTCTGCATCATTTCGCCATGCCCCCAAATCCCCGTAGAAAGTAGTGGGATTGCACGCAGCGGATTATAGGAAGAGTCACATCTTACCCTTTCTACGGTTCAGCCACAGCATGCAATGCCGAAACATAGCAGTGACAGAAGGCATTGATTTGTGAAGTTATGATCGGAAATGGTGAGTAAAAGCAGAGGAATGGTGACAAGGAGAGCAGATGAAAGAGACAAGAAAAAAAAAAAAAAAGACACTCCAAGTCTTGAAGCACAACTCCACCTTAAAAAGGCAACGGCAGGTAAAGTAATGGAAGCCAAAAAAGCCCGGTGCTTGCTCTCGTCACACAGAAAGGATCCGCGGGCACATTCCCAAACAAACTCTGCATCTCAAAAGGCGAGAGGATGTGAGTGTCTGGCTGGATGCAAAGTTGTCTCCCATGAGTCAGCATGTAAGATCGGAAATGCCTGGAGTCCTGCGTTCTTATCCGCTGCAGAGCGCGCTATCCCATCCCAGCGGGGACATGGGCTGGAGAGGAGGCACGCCACACACCACACTGACACACACAAGATTTTTTTTGCTTACCCTGAAAATGAAAGGTTTTCTGGTCCACCGTTATAGTAAAGGTGCTGTCGTCCTCGTCGTCAATACCAATCACGGCCCCCTGTGGAACAAAGAGCAGATTGCTGAGCAGAGTAGCAGTGACATCAGCAGTACATATGGTATTACTACAGCACTGCAGTACAGCAGCCAGGAGGGGGGACCGGGCACTAATGGGAAGGACACTGCAATTATCTCACAGGCTTCCTGAAGCACCACACTCCGTAAATCTAAGGCGGTGTGCACACGCTGCGGATTCTGCTGCGGTGTATAGTACCATTATTCCCTATGGGAATTAAAAACTGCTGTGCAGACGCTGCGGAATTGTCCGCACGGATTTTGCTGCGGTTTCAAATCCGCAGAAAGAATTGCATGTCAATTCTTTCTGCGGATTCCACAGCGGTTTACCGCAGGGCAAAACCGCAGATAAACCGCAGGTCTTTTGCCCTGCGGATTTATCTGCGGATTTTGCAAAATCCACGCGGATGAATCTACAGCAGATTCCGCAGCGTGTGCACACAGCCTAAGAGCACAGCGACGCAGGGCCGCCCTCCAGGCACAGCGACAAACGGCCGCCCTCCAGGCACAGCGACAAACGGCCGCCCTCCAGGCACAGCACCAATGATGCCAAGTGCAAATCATGTGGACACAATGAGGCAAAAGTTCTGATTTTCCAACAATGCCATTAGTATCAGGAATTGTGTTTCTATCTAGTGATGACCGGGTAGAAAAATATCTTTGTTAATCAGGTGAACGAAAACCTGGATGATAACCTAAGGCTTCCTTCATTTTGCGGCTTAAAAAAAAAAAAAAAAAATATATAGAAAAATGCATCTTCAGGCATGTTTCCCAAAGGGAAAAAGGGGCTAATGTGGAAAGAAAAGAAAGGTAGGAAGGAAGGTAGGTAGGATAAAAAAATAAGGTTATTTTCTATAAAGAAGCCTTTTTTTGAAAAATGGTCACCGACTTCCAGCCAACATTTAGTTGAAATTTTTTTTATATTTTTTGCAACAACAACAAAAAAAAAAAAAAAAAACAACATACAGATTATGATTCACACCACGTTTTCACACAAGGCATTTTTTTCTGCATCTAAAATCTGCTCTCTTGGCAGTAAAAATGCAGCCCATTTTGCTGTGGGGTGTTTTGGGTGCGGATTACACGTGTGTTTAGTCTACAGTACATGCTTAAGTTTGTTTTATTCACACAAAAAAAAAATGCAGAAAAACCTGTTTGCTGTGCATTTTGTATGCTCATCGCTTTCCATAGGTGAAAAAAAATGATGGAGTTCTCAAATGCATTCAGGAGGAAAAAAAAAAAAAAAAAAAAGTGTGGGCACGATACTCCTGAAATCTTATAGCTTGTGCTGGTACTAGAAACTGAAGCTTATTTACATGAAAAAAAAAAAATGCTGCAGAAAATCTTTATGTAGCCAAGCAAAAACAGCACAGTGGATGCATAAAAGCATTGCACGAGTCTGACATCTTAGAAGCGCCTCTTTTCATACATTTGATTATATATTTATTTTTAGTTACTTATATTACATTTTTATGGTCTTATATTAGATGTGACATCGATAGTTGGGGACAACTGAGAAAAATGCAGCAGAATTCTAGTCCAATTTATGAAAAAAAAAAAAAAAGAAAAACCTATCCTTTCATGACAGACCATTTTTCACTATGTTCTTTGGACGCATTGGGGGCAATTCATTAAAGCATTTATACATTTGATATAAAACGGTCTGAAAAGTCGTACTATTTTTATGAAATGCAAAGTTGTTGTGCAAAAATTTTGCAACTTTTGGCGTTGTCTCAGCGAGCTCTGCTGAAGTGTGTGCAGCACAGGGAGGACAGGGTGTGGCGGCGCCCGACAGCAAAGCTTACGAAATTGCTTATACCAGAAAGGTTACACAATTCCCTAACTGAGCTCGTCTTTGCGGTGAAGGGTACACCAGTGGTCAGATGCTCCAGCTGCATGAAGGGACTGGCGCCTCTCAATAAATTTGGCGCATCTTACTCCACCACGACCCTTCGTTAATACAGACATGTGCAAAGCTTGCCTTGAAGAATCGGCTCCATGTCTTGTCCGGCAAGGAGCATGGTCTGACATGCGACACCAGAAAAAAAGTCAAACATCAGGGACAAAATAACTAATATTTGGAGTAAACTTATACTAGGCAATCAAAGATTCACCAGCTTTATCAAACAGCACGGACCTCTGTGACTGTCATTGATCTATTATTGCCTTTACGGTGTTTGTGCTGCCACCTAGACATCACCCGGGAGGAGGACTGTTTTAGCACATGATGAAACTTGCGTGCAGGACTTTGAGCCACTGTTTCCACCTTTCAAATCTACAGAAAAAAAAAAAAAAAAAAAGAAAAAGCTCCCATCTCGCTAGAGTCACTGAAAAGTGAGAACTGACTGAAGCCGCCCATTGCTGCACTTCTAGAACCTGGACTTTGGGCATTTTTTTTGCAATGCAGATATACACAGTGTCCGCTTATATTAGGTCTCCAGTGCTGGGGACTACGCAAAACATTCAGGTCTGGTGCATCCTGGAAAAAGTACATCCATCCCGTCATCAGCAAGAAAGCAAACCTTTCCATTGCTGCGCTATTCTGGGCTCAAGTGTCGAGATAGCAAATTCACGGGAGACCGGGCGGCATTACTATGCGTGCCGCTTGCACATGGCAGTAGTTTGAAAAAGTATTCTTAAAACAAAACCAGTAAAGACATAATAATTGAATTCTTCATTGTTTTTGTTTACAAAATATTGAATACAGAAAATCGGTCATTTGTCAACTAGAAATTGAATACCTTGGGGAAAAAAAAAAAATCCCTGAGCTCCCCTGACTGCCAGTTTTTTTCTTGTTGTTGTTTTGTGTCACTCTCTTGCAGAGATATTAACATTTCCTGCTTTAGGCTATGTGCAGACGGTGCGGATTTTGCTGCAGAACTGCAGGTGATGTACAGTACCATTATTGGCTATGAAAAAAAAAAAAACCGCTGTGCACATGCTGCGGATTTTTCCATGCGCATTTCGTGCGGAATAAAAAAAAGCAGCATGTCACTTCTTTTGTGCGTTTTTGCTGCAGTTTTCCACCTGCTCCATTATAGAAATCCGCGGGTGGAAAACCACAAAAAAACAGTAGTAAAACCGCACAAAAAATGCACTAAATCTGCAGGAAAAAAATGCAGGATCCGCGCGGAAAAATCTGCGGAGGAGCCGCACCGTGTGCACATAGCCTTAGGCCTTATTCACACATCAGTGCGTTTGGTCAGTATTTGTGTGTCAAAACCAGGAGCGTCTCCAAAACACGGAAAAGCCGTCAATCTTTCAATTATAGTGCCACTCCTGGTTTGGACATGAAAACACTGATGCAAAATACTGACCGAACATGAAAGAGCCCTGAGGCGTGCACCATGTGAAATCTCTGCCTGCAGACCAACTGGGTGTTTCTTTTGAGTTTTCCCTGGTGGGTGGGGGGCGTGTGCCTTTACACCTCTCTCCCAGATGCTGCCAATCACAGCTCAGCAGGTGGTCTAGCAGTCTCAGACATGGTTGAGCTGCAGTTGGCAGTGTCTGGGAAAGCGGTGTGAAAGCATATGCCCCCCCCCCTCCCCAGTGGGCTGTAAACCAGAAAAGTTACAAAATGGAAAAAACAGCAGGATCAAGATCAGTGTCGGACTGGAGTGCCTAGGGCTCACCAGTAATATTGACTTTGGAGGGAGGCCCACTTTTCACCTGCATTCAAATATTACACTACCCTATTCACAAATTTACCTATATATAATAACAGACTGGGTAGTTTGGTTAACGAGTGATGACATGCTGCTTTTTTCTGTACAGAGTGAGTCAGGTGAATTATGCCAAGTACTGCCCATACAGGGAGCTCAGATCTGATAAGGGGCCCACCGGGGGATTGCCCTGTTACCCTATGGGCCAGTCTCAGCCTGATCAAGATCAAGGGATCTCAGACATTTTTTTTTTTTTACAAGGTATTTAACTCAATTTCCTTAAACAAGTGGCTGGTCCTCTTTACAAATACTAAATATGCAAGTGGAAATTACACCATAATGGCAAATAATATAGGACCTAAAAGGCTACAGAACCAAAAGTAATCAAATTTTTCTAATACTATTTAAAAAGTTTTTATGGTAAATGTTTATTTTAAAAAAATTTTTTTTCTTTAATTGTGACATTCAAAAAAATTACCAAAGTACTCTGGCAATATTCACTCCGGCTATTCTAGACTAACATTTTTTTGTTTAGAATTCCTACAGAGACGGTGGAGTCAGGTTCATTTATACATTTTTATGGCAAAAATAGACTAAGACAAAATATAAATAACAATATAGCAATAAGGTAGTAAAATCAGAGAGAAAACTCAAGTACGGAAGACATAAGTCAAACTCATATGGAGGGGCAGTGTTACTAGGGGTAAATAAAGTGCATGAACTGACAGTAATAGTAATCAAGTAACTTCATATATTTATAGTAAACAGATGATCCAAATGGAAAAAAAAATATATAAAATGAGGGTGAATAGTTCCTAAAGAAAGCACAGAAGTACGATAATACAAATCAAGTTGTCAGTAGATATAGGCCTAAAACCCAATGCTTCCTGTATCAAAACGGATGCCCACAACCTCAACGCACGTTTCGCGTGGGCTTCCTGAGGGGGTTTGTCAACTTATGCATCTCAGATTTTACTACCTTATTGCTATATTATTTGTAGTTTGTCTTAATACATTTTTATTATAAAAATAGACTTTTTAGGTGCACCTAAATCAGACATGCGCAATCGAAATCTCTCCAGACCATCATTTGTCCAACACCCCCCCCCCCCCCACACACAAAAATTAGATAGTTGCCTGAACCTGTTGATATCTTCAGGTACACTTGACAATAGTCTAATGTGTATAGAGACCTCAACGCCGCCCCTTCCATGTCTCCAACATACACATATGCCAGGCAAGTTTCAGGATTGTGTCCTTGCCCATAAGACTGGTGCATGCCTGCTTGCTCTGCATTGTAAAGTGATCCTCTGCGCTTGCACCAGTCTAAGTAATGGTGCATGTGTGAGATTTGGCTATGCCACCCCTCCAATCAGAGTGGTTGACAAAGGATGCACACAACAGACAGGAGCGGATTTTTTTTTTTTTTTAAGCAGGTACATGGAGCAGCAAAAGGTAGAATAAATGGATCACGTTGAAGTGAAAAAAAACTTTTATAAAAGGTGGTGGTGGCAGTTTACAGAGGGGAAATGTGACGGCAGGTTCCCTTTAACACCACTCTGTGCAGAGCAGGACGGTAAAAGTGAATTTTTTTTCTTGCAGCTGCTGCTCAGTTAGACTGTGGTTCCTGACCATGGTTATTAATCACATGGGGTCTTGTCCTCGGGGACAGTGCATATCGCTTATGCTTTAGGAATGATCCTCCATACAGGAAATGTTGACAGAGGAAGACTACTTAGAGCTTGCCGTTCATGATAGAAATTCACAAGAGTCAGAGAAAAACAATAAAAAAGACATCTTAGAACCCAACCAGCATAATGGGAGTGTGGACTTACTCTGAGACGGACGCAGCCGCGCCGAGATCCTCTCATCATCTTGTCTTTTGACTGAAAAAGAAATAAAATGAAAACTTCTATTATTCATTGGGGTTGCGTTCATTCCACCTTGGTACCGCAGAATGTATACGGTATATTTTTCCAAAGTGCTCCTCATAACAGATCTTTCCTAAAATCAAAGTTTTGTCAAAGGCAAATACGAGGACATATCACAAATAAAAGTAGCTTTATATAAAGTACAGACCAAAAGTTTGGACACACCTTCTCATTCAAAGAGCTTTCTTTATTTTCATGACTATGAAAATTGTAGATTCACTCTGACGGCATCAAAACTATGAATTAACACATGTGGAATTATATAATTAAAAAAAAAAAAAAAAAAAGTGTGAAACAACTGAAAATGTGTCTTATATTCTAGGTTCTTCAAAGTAGCCACCTTTTGCTTTGATTACTGCTTTGCACACTCTTGGCATTCTCTTGATGAGTTTCAAGAGGTAGTCACCGGAAATGGTCTTCCAACAGTCTTGAAGGAGTTCCCAGAGATGCTTAGCACTTGTTGGCCCTTTTGCCTTCACTATGCGGTCCAGCTCACCCCAAACCATCTCGATCGGGTTCATGTCTGGTGACTGTGGAGGCCAGGTCATCTGGCGTAGCACCCCATCACTCTCCTTCTTGGTCAAATAGCCCTTACACAGCCTGGAGGTGTGTTTGGGGTCATTGTCCTGTTGAAAAATAAATGATGGTCCAACTAAACGCAAACCGGATGGAATAGCATGCTGCAGCGTAGCCATGCTGGTTCAGTAAGCCTTCAATTTTGAATAAATCCCCAACAGTGTCACCAGTAAAGCACCATCACACCTCCTCCTCCATGCTTCACGGTGGGAACCAGGCATGTAGAGTCCATCCGTTCACCTTTTCTGCGTCGCACAAAGACACGGTGGTTGGAACCAAAAATTTCAAATTTGGACTCATCAGACCAAAGCACAGATTTCCACTGGTCTAATGTCCATTCCTTGTGTTTTTTAGCCCAAACAAGTCTCTTCTGCTTGTTGCCTGCCCTTAGCAGTGGTTTCCTAGCAGCTATTTTACCAAGAAGGCCTGCTGCACAAAGTCTCCTCTTAACAGTTGTTGTAGAGATGTGTCTGCTGCTAGAACTCTGTGTGGCATTGACCTGGTCTCTAATCTGAGCTGCTGTTAACCTGCGATTTCTGAGGCTGGTGACTCAGATGAACTTATCCTCCGCAGCAGAGGTGACTCTTGGTCTTCCTTTCCTGGGGCAGTCCTCATGTGAGCCAGTTTCTTTGAAGCGCTTGATGGTTTTTGCCACTGCACTTGGGGACACTTTCAAAGTTTTCCCAATTTTTCAGACTGACTGACCTTCATTTCTTAAAGTAATGATGGACACTCCTTCTTTACTCAGCTGCTTTTTTCTTGCCATAATACAAATTCTAACAGTCTATTCAGTAGGACTATCAGCTGTGTATCCACCAGACTTCTGCACAACACAACTGATGGTCCCAACCTAATTTATAAGGCAAGAAATCCCACTTATTAAACCTGACTGGGCACACCTGTGAAGTGAAAACCATTTCCGGTGACTACCTCTTGAAGCTCATCAAGAGAATGCCAAGAGTGTGCAAAGCAGTAATCAAAGTAAAAAGGTGGCTACTTTGAAGAACCTAGAATATAAGGCATATTTTCAGTTGTTTCACACTTTGTTAATTATATAATTCCACATGTGTTAATTCATAGTTTTGATGCCTTCAGAGTGAATCTACAATTTTCATAGTCATGAAAATAAAGGAAACTCTTTGAATCAGAAGGTGTGTCCAAACTTTTGGTCTGTACTGTATATATATATATATATATATATATATATATATATATAAAAAAAAAAAATGCAACCAATTTACCTAATAAGTGCAAAAATTTTGCAACATCAAATATTCATGGTGGGAACGTAGCCTAGAGGGTTAAGCACCAACTTACAGGGTAGCTACCACTAGTAGATGGCGCTACGTGCAGCGGCCATGTCTGCGCTGACTATGGCTAATTTTACACAAGCGATTAATACTCAGACGCGTTGGTGCATAATAATGGAGAGACTGGGAACGAGCCTTTACACAATGTGCAATCTCCAGATCCCGGCTGCTTGATTACTATGCATCGATGATCTTGTTAAAAGCCGGCACTGTAATTGTCCATGTGCCATTACCCAGAACGGCTCATCAGCCCCATCCTGCCCACGACAGGCTGATAAACCAACTGTGTCACTATATGGTTTGTATTTGCAATAATTGGTTGATTTATTACAAAGCTCGATGCACTGATGATAAATTGCTTATCAAATACAGTCCTTCATCAAAAAAAAAAAAAAAAAAAAAAAAAGTGTCAGCCAAGCGATCATCATGTGTAGCATGGCAGAGGTTCTGCTCCAGCTGGAATTGAACAATCATGTCCCCGCTCTGGCAATCTGTGGGGGTCCCAGCAGTCAGGCCCGCACCGTTCTAGAAGCTGTCACCTATACTGTATACACTAACGTCCGGTACCTTCCCTTCTGCTTTCAAACATGCCACAATCACGCCTATCCTTAAAAAGCCAACCCTCAATCCAACCGCTATGTCCAGCTATCGCCCAATATCATTGCTTCCATTCGTTTCCAAACTCCTGGAAAAAGCACGTCCACGCTCAACTTTCCTCCCACCTCTCATCTAGCTTGCTCTTTGACAATCTACAATCTGGTTTCCGACCCCATCACTCCACTGAGACAGCCCTGACCAAAATTACTAATGACCTACTTACAGCCAAATCAAATGGACAATACTCTATACTCCTGCTCCTAGACCTGTCTTCTGCATTTGACACAGTTGACCACTGCCTCCTACTACAGATCCTCTCCTCCTTCGGCATCAAAGGCCTTGCCCTATCCTGGATCTCCTCATACCTTTCCAACCGCACATTCAGCATCTCCCACACCAACTCCTCATCCCACCCTCTCTCTGTTTGAGTCCCCCAAGGCTGTTTTAGGACCCCTACTCTTATCAATCTATACACTTGGTCTGGGGCACCTCATAAAGTGCCACAGATTCCACTACCACCTTTATGCTGATGACACTCAGATCTACCTCTCTGGCCCAGACGTCACCTCTCTGCTGTTCAGAATCCCAGAGTGTCTATCAGCCATATCCTCCTTCTTCTCCTCTCGCTTCCTCAAGCTCAATGTGGACAAATCTGAGCTCATTATCTTTCCCCCATCTCACAGATCTTCCTTACCCGACCTAGCTATAACAATTAATGACATCACACTTTCCCCAGTACCAGAAATCCGCTGCCTCGGAGTAACCTTTGACTCTGCCCTGTCCTTCAAACCGCACATCCAAGCTCTTTCTACCTCCTGTCGCCTCCAGCTCAAAAATATTTCCAGAATCCGACTTTCCTCAACCCTCAATGTACTAAAATGCTTGTGCATGCCCTCATCATCTCCCGCCTCGACTACTGCAACATCCTTTCCTGTGGTCTCCCTGCTAACACCCTCGCACCACTCCAGTCCATCCTTAACTCTGCCGCCATACTAATTCATCTCTCTCCTTGCTACTCCTCCACTTCTCCCCTCTGCAAATCTCTTCACTAGCTCCCATTCCCTCAGCGTATCCAGTTCAAATAACTAATACTGACCTACAAGGCCATCTATAGCCTGTCTCCCCCATATGTCTCTGAACTAATCTCCCGATACCTTCCCTCACATAATCTCCGGTCCTCCCAAGACCTCCTTCTCTCCTCCACACTTATTCGCTCCTCACCCAATGGCCTCCAAGACTTCTCCCGAATAGCCCCTATTCTCTGGAATTCTTTGCCCCAACAAGTCCGACTATCAACCACATTTGGATCCTTCAGACGGAACCTGAAAACCCACCTCTTCAAGAAAGCTTATAGCCTGCTATGACCCCGCTACCTCCTTCTCTCTCACCACTACCGGTGATATCACCTCAACCAACACCGAAACTGCTGCAACCCCCCAACCTAATGTCTCCTTCCCCACCATCCTGTAGCTTGTAAGCCCGAAAGGGCAGGGTCCTCTCCCCTTTGTATCAGTCTGTCATTGTTAGTTTGCTTACTGTAAGTGATATCTGTAATTTGTATGTAACCCCTTCTCACGTACAGCACCATGGAATCAATGGTGCTATAGAAATAAATAATAGATAGGTACCATCTTATTCTTACTAAAAAATCCCTTTAAAGAGGTTTTCCTGTTCCCCAGCTGAATACTTTGTCCAGCGCGGAGTCTCCGCCGTCACTCAGTGTGTCCATTATTGTCTGCACTGCTGCAGCCGATCAATGAGCACAGCAGCTCTGCCCGAGCAGACAGCACGAGCCGCTGAGCTCACCGACTGTCTGCAGCGACATCAACGCTGCAGACAATAACAGCGGGAGCAGCGGCAGAGACCCAATACTGGACCATGGAAAGATCAATAGAAACATAGCACCTGTAAGACTTTTTTTTTTTTTTTTTTTTAAAGCGGAAAGCCTCTAACTACAGGATTTCAACCATTTCTCAGAACGGGCCACATCACTGGTTTCTCAAAGCAGTAAAGAGGACACAAACCTGATATCAATGCAACTGTGATATACCAAATTTGCTTGTTAATCTCAGAAGAAAAAAAAAAAAATCATATGCATCCAAAACGCTACCAGTAATTAAAAAAAAAAAAAAAAAAAAAAAAAAAAAGAGAAAAGTACACATGTCATGCTGCAAACAAAAAAACACTGAAAAACCCTGTCATTTTTACTGGCTCGTGAAAAATAACGGCAGAATTATATTTGTTTGGGTGTTTTTTTGGAGGTTGGGTCGACTTGGGGCAGTTTTCTATTCTATCCCACAGCCAACATTTTTAGTGCATTATTTGCACCCCAAGATGGAGAGCGAGTGTGCTTAGATAACATGTTATCTGAGCATGCTCATGTGCTAACTGAGTGTCTTCAGCGTGCTTGAATAATATGTTCCAGTCCCCGCTGCTCCGTGTCTCGCGGCTGTTCGACAGCCACAACACATGAAACGATTACCTATTTAAGGCTATGTGCACAGATGCGGAATTGCAGTGGAAATTTCCACGGCAATTCCTAACTCCCTGCCGCGGGAAATACGCATGCGGAATTTCCGCAATAAACTAGCGTTTTGCAAGCGTAATTAGCTTGCAGAATGATAGCGTTTTCCAAGCGATCTGGAGCATCGCTTGGAAAACTGATTGACAGGTTGGTCACACTCGTCAAACATAGTGTTTGCCAAGTGTGACCAACTTTTTACTACTGATGCCGCCTATGCAGCATCAGTAGTATAAGATATATTAAAAATAAAAAAAACGTGATATTCTCACCTTCCGGCGGCCCCCGCAGCTTTCCCAATCCTCGCGATGCTCCCGGCAATGACCCCAGATGACGTAGCATCACGCGAGACCGCTATGTCATCACAGGTCATTGTCGCAAGGCCTCACTGGGACCTGAAGATGCTGGCAGCGTGGTGAGAGGCGGGAAGGACTCCGGGGGCCGCCGCAAGGTGAGAATATCACGATTTATTTTAATTCTTTTTTTAACAGGGATCTGGTACCCAGGGCCTGGAGGACAGTCTCTTCTCCTCCAGACCCTGGGTACCATCCGCACGTGATCCACTTACTTTGCGCATGGTGGGCATAGCCACATGTGGAAAGTAAGCGGATCAATGCATTCCTATGTGAGTGGAATCCCCGCGATTCTGCAAAAAGAATGAGCATGCTGCGTATTTTCCCGCAATGCAATTCCGCCGTGGAAAAATATGCAGCATTAGCACAGCATGTGCTGAATGCCATTGAATTCAATGGGTTGCGGATTGTAAGCGTTTTCGCAGTGAAAAAACATGGCAAAAACTCTTATAATCCGCACGTGTGCACACAGCCTAATAGACAATTCCCGCATGTGTTGCAGCTGTCAAACAGCTGTGAGACATGCAGCTGCGGGGACTCGAAAATGTTATTCCAAAACTCAGAAGTCACTCGGTTGGCACCCGAGCATGCTCAGATAACACCTTATCCGGGCACATTCGCTCATCACTACTGTTGAGGCAATCATCCCCAACTTTAGGAATTTCACAATGGGACAGGGGCACCATAGCTGCCGGCATCAGACTAATGACTCCGCAACCTGACCGCCCGGCATGCAGATGGGTCCCTCCATGCCTGGATATGGCAGATCTTATAAATATACCATATTGTTATATGATGGGAATAACTCTTTAGACAGCTTTCATACCGTAACCTATACGTGTTCTCCGTGATGCTCCTGCGCACTGGACGCTACAGTTGCGGTAGAAAATCCAAAACTCAAGAAGAGTGTATCTAATGAGAATAGGACCCTCGTGGCACAGTACATCAACACCGGCCCACGCTCCAGCGTCTGCCCGCCCCCGGCAGTATAACGCACGTGCGCTGTAAAGGTGCGCTAAGGACAAACGCCGCAATCCGCTCTCTCCCTTGAGAGATAAACATTAAAACTCAATTTCAGAGATTTTTTTTTTTTTTTTTTATTGAAAATGAAAAGATGGAAAAAAAAACAGTTTCCCTTCCAAGAACAGCAGCCAGAAAACGCCATGTGACAGACGCACAAGACAGGATACACAACACTTAGCGGAAAGGATTTTTGGACTGGATTCAGCTGCACAGACATTAATAATGTATGACGAGTCAGCGGCTATAGCAGCTGCACCGCTCCTAGAAGAGCAACCAGCTCCAGGTCACAATCATGCAGAACCCTGGACGCAGAACTAAGGCACATGCGGGGAACGCTGAGCGCTGCGGTCCCACAAGACCTGCAGCAGCAAAGGCTAATGGCCAAAGTGAGGGTTAATTTATTACCGTAATTTCATGTTGTAGTTATATAACCATTTCTGTGCAGAAAGGAAGTGACTTTCACATAATATTTCACATGATTTCTAAAAGTTATTCGCACTTCTGCTTTAGGACTCTGCACGTCAGGCGTCCAGTGTAACGGCGCAGTAAGGCTATGTGCACACGCTGCAGATTCACCTGCGGGTTTTTTCCCGTGGAACCGCAGGTAAAGTGACCTGCGGTTTGGCCTGCGGTTTCACACCTCTATTATGTTAAAGGTGTGAAACCACAGCAGAATCCGCAGAAACAATTGACATGCTGCGGAAAAAAAAACGCAGCAAAACCGCAGCGTGAGCACAGCGGTTTTGAAAACCCATAGGGATACATGGTACTGTACCATGTCTGCAGAACTGCTGCGGTTCCGCAGGACCAAAACCGCAGCGGAACCGCAGCAAAAACCGCAGCGTGTGCACATAGCCTAAGGGTATGTGCACACCACGGCCTATTTCAGGTGGTTACATATGCTAAAAAGAACGATCATATTAATTTTCAAATTTACTCAGGTTTTAGAGCTTCTTTTAACCTCTTAAGGTTTGCAAAGACGCTGAGCGGATTCAGGTGGCGTCCGCTTGGACGGTCAATTCATTTCACCACTTGATGTCTTTAGAAATCTTAAAAGGCTGAATATATGGACAGAGAGACGTTAGTTAATAAATGTGTAAAAAAAAAAAAAAAAAATGCTGGTGGCCAGAAACTCTGCAAAAGGTGCTCAGGAAACGACTAGAAGGACGCTTCAGGACAAAAGACAGCGGCGTGGGCTGCAGGGTCTTCTTCCCGAAAAACTCGGCGAGAGCAGCTTAAGCCCAAAGAAGAAATTCTCCCGCCTGTGGCGGCCATTACAACTTGAGGCCTCTAATGTACGAGAAAGAAAAAGATAAAAGTTTAATCAGTGATTTTCAGCAGTGTCATCCGACCGCTGTCCAATCTTGTCATGGAGCCATAGACTTGCACTACTTATTTCGATCAAACCTTTGGATCAAAACTGGACACGTCTCCACAATTTTCAGTCCGCGAAAAAACCCTGAATTAGCGTCCAGTCCGATCCTCACTTCTACATCCGGTATCACGGACACCGCAACGTCATGACATTGTTAGTGACTACCATGTTGGATGCAGAAGTGAAGACCGCCTTCCAGAGGGGACCGAACTCTTCACCAGGGCAGCTTGAATTAATCTGCTCTACCCCCAGATGCATGCTCGGATTCACTGAGCACACATCTGCTCTCACTTCTTTTACACACCAGAGCAAACTTTCACTCGGTAAACCAACAATGTGACCAAACCTAACGATCGCCAACTCGTGCAGATCTGCAGGACGGCGCTTCTTATGCTCGGATTCGACTCCAAGCTAATTCCATTACACCAAATGTGTGTTTTCCACCGAGGCACAGACGTGTCACCGACATGGAAAAGGCATCCAACTAATCATGGGAAACACACAAGGAAGCGAATGTGAAGAGACAGATGTAGAGGTAGCTATGTCTGCGCTCCAATAATACAGACTTATAAGTCCCACATTCTGCTGATAACAGGGGGGGATTCTACCAGCGAGACCTGGTGGATGGGTGGGAAATTAACAGAACAGAATATTCATTTAAAAGGAGTCTGTCAGCCTAAACTCACAGTACAAGCTAAGAAAGAAAAAAAAAAAAAAAAACTTTGTAAGGGATATAAAATAAAAAATGCACTTTTATTGTTCTAATTGAGGCTCCATTCTACAGAAGTTTAACCAGCCCAAATAATTGGTCGGTGCTCCCTGGGTGTGGCATTATATTAAGGGTGTGAATACTTATGCAACCACATCAATTTTAGTTATGGGTTTGTTTTCCACCTGAAAGGATTTCAGTTTGTTTTTCAATGGATTTTTACAGATTATGGGTGACATTAAAAGGTGGAAAGGTTCTGAAATTATTCTTCTCAGTATGATCTTTTTTTTTTTTTTATATAGCAAATAAAAAAAAAAACAGTAATTTTAAACAGGGGTGTGTATAATTTCTATATTCACAGTACACCCTGATGTATGGCACTATATAGACGTACCAGGGAATACATCAACTATTTGTCCCTAAATGAAGAAAAACGACAATTCGCAGCAGCCCTCGTGACATATTCATGGTGTACGGAGGGCTATGGTCACATCAGGACTGCTCTGGATGTGTGCAGACATGACAAGTGAACTTTGGTGCAATGCGTACTACCTACATGATGTATGCCTGGCATGCTATAGAACGCTGCCTTCACAAACTGCTGACGTGGAGATGGGGGGACGTTTTCTAACTTCAGCTACAGGAAGCTTCATTATGAAACAAAGAATGTTAAACAACAAAAAAAAAATGTTGCTTACTTGCAGGCAGCTCAGTAAGCGACACATCACTGGAATCAGTGTCTCTGCCCTTACATCATGCTGCAGCTATATATAGAGAGCCAGCTACAGAGAGTGTTCTGGAGGTAAGTTGGGTACTTTTTAAAAAGTTTGCATCAGGTATTAGAACCCAAACTTCCACCACTCCGCTCATCTGTACAGATTACACAGAAAACACCTGCTGACAGATTCCTTTAAGGAGAATCTTTCAGATTCCAACACATCCACGACTGTTCTGAAGCAGAAGAGGCCGATATTCAGCCAGAGTCTCGCTCCTATCACTTGTTCACACGGCCACAATCAATTTTCTGAATCTTAAATTTTATTTTATTTTTTTTATCACCAGAAAAGCTCCTAGCGTCAGGGATGCAGCAAAACGCAAGATGCTTGGAGACCAAACCATTGTGTTATGTGTTTGTCATTTCTGACTTCAATTTGGACTAAAAGAAAAAAAAAAATAAAAAAATCATTTTTGCTATTTGCTTAGTAAAACCTTTGCACCGTTTGCCTTTCCCAGGCCCTTTGTGTCTATACGGATTCAACGTCGAGGAGAGAGGAGCTCAGAAAAGACACGAGAGGTACAAACTGTCCTGTCAGACGGTCACAGTGAGCTCACTGACAGATTCTCAGACAGCTCATTCTGCAGCCAGCAATAGTGTAACACAGAGTCTACAGAGATAGATATTCCAGCATTGGGTTTTTTTACTGTTTTGTGCCATTCGTGGACCAGTAAGAATGACCTCCGATCATGATTCTCCAGTACAATAACAGATTTTTAAAACAAAACTCAGGGTTTCAGCTTTTTTTTTTTTTTAAGTTTCTTTCATTATTTTTTTCCAGCCATTCTTAGTCTGGGACTTTTTTTTTTTTAGTACTATTTTAAGTGTACAGACCCCCGACCGTATTCCCCTGCATCTTTCTGTGGTAAAGTCGTAAAATAGAATAGTGATTCCAACACGGCTCTCAGTGCACTAACGTCCTGAACTTTGGGTCAGTCTTGTGTATAGGGAGGCGGCGGTGACAGAGAGCTGTGCCTCTACCAACATGGCGTGAGCCCGCGGACCCCATACACGCCATATAACGCCCGCCTACATGCTCATTGGCTGAAACTTGCAGGGAGCGTACACTCATTGGCTGCAGACATACCATAAGCCCATTCCTATTGGCTGAAGCCCTACCTCATCTGTGCACTAATTGGCTGGCTCCGGACAGCAGTCCAACGTTTCTCACATACCACTGAAAAGCGATGTAATTACTGCGTCCCCAGCGCGGAGCACTTACCGTGTAGTAAGAGAGCAGGCCGGCGTTGTAGTCCAGCACAAACCAGCGGTACTGCCAACCCTTCATCACGTTTGTCCATTTACTCAGCGGACCCTCCATGATAGACGCCATCTTGGGATCGTGGAATAACAACAGACGTCTGGACGTGCGTCGTGCGTCATCAGGAGAGTGGGCGGGAACGGAATCTAGTGGGCGTGGTTACCCGTTGCTAGGAGAAGCCGGGATGCCGAGGACGGATGAGCAATGGCCGCTCCTGAGGCGTCAGCTTCCTCCACACACAGGATGAATGACCAGTGTGTGGGGCCGCAGTATCACACATAGGGACCACAATAAAAATCGATGTCAGACAATTACCCATGATGCAAAGTTGCAAGTGAAAAAACATAAATATATGTTTATATATAACACATGAGCAACCTTGGTACAAATTAAACGTGCCCTAAAAAAAGAGTTGTACTTTTGAAAGACACCATTACACACACACACGACGAGTTGTACTTTTGAACGACACCATTGGTTTCACCATGTCTTGTACTGGAAAATGTGGAAAAAAAGAGTGCAAGTGCGGTGAGATTTCAGAAAGAGTGCAATCCCACAATTGTTTTTTGGAGTTTTTGTTTACCATGTTCACTAAGTGCAAAAATTGACTTGCCATGATGATTCTCCAGGTCATTCCGAGTTCATAGACACCAAACATGTCTAGGTTCTTTTTTATTTAAATGGTGAAAAAAAAATATCCAAAGTTTATAAAAAAAAAAACAAAAGAAAAATGGCACGATTTCCCAAGACTCGTAGCGTCTCCATTTTTCATGATTTGGGGTTAGATGATGTTTTTATTGATGCCATTTTGGTGTAGATAGGATGTTTTGATCGCCTGTTGTTGCATTTTATTACAATGTGGCAAAGAGCAAAAATAATTTTGGCATTTTGATTTTTTCTCATTACATCATTTACTGATTGGATTAATTCTTTTTGTATATTGATAGATCTGGACATCATGAACACGGAGATACCAAACGTGTATTTTTTATTTTATTTTTTCATGAGGCAAAAGGAGATGATTTAAACTGTTATTTTTTTCATATTTTGTAAAACCTTTTTTTTTTTTTTTTTTACTGGCTTCAATAGTCTCCTTAGGAGACTTGAAACTGCGATTTTCTGATTGCTCGTGCTACACAATATGGCTGCAGCTCTGCTATGTGTCGCTAAAATGATCATCTCCTATGAGCGCCAGCCACAGGGCGGCGCTCATAGCTATCCGGCAATGACAACAACAGGGGTCTTCTGCAGACCCCGTGTTGTCATGCTAACCCATCAGCGACCCACGGTCATGTGACACGGGCGCTGATGAGCGGAGCTAGTGACGCACTTCCGGCACAATAATGTTAAATGCCGTTGTCAGAGATTGACAGTGGCGTTTAACATTTTAACAGCCATGGGTGGATCGTGATTCCACCCACATCTGTTAGGAGCACTTGTCAGCTGATGAAATATAGACTTGAATGAGATGATTAACCCCTTAGCGACCATCGATACGCCTTTTAACGGCGGTATTTAAGTGTACATAAACCACAGCGCTGCGTGGAGAAAGTGAATAGCGCCCCCCAGTGTCGGATTTTCTCAGGGGTCTTGGCTCCCCGATCCCCTCCGGTACCTCTCCGTGGTCCAGGGTCCCCTCCCGGTGGTCCCGCGCCCCGCCGGCGTCCTCCGGTGGGAGCCGCCATCTTGGATCCGGAGAAAATGGCAGGCGCATGCGCAGTGCGCCCGCCGGGAAGCTGCAGGCTCCGGCTGACAGATTCCATTCATTCATTTTGATCACGATGATAAACTATCATCGTGATCAAAATAAACAAAATAGTACATAATCCCCCCCGTTTATCACCCCTTAGTTACGCCAACATAAAAAAAAAATATTTTCTTTATTTCGTTAAGTTTTCCATTAGGGTTAGGGTTAGGGTTGGACTAGGGCTCGGGTTAGGGCGAACTAGGATTAGGGTTGGGATTAGGGGTGTTTTAGGGTTAGGGTTGGAGCAATAATTGAGGGGTTTCCACTATTTACCAACTTTGGGGGTCTAAAAATTGGGTCTAAAAAATCACTTGTGAAAATAAAAAGACTTTATTTTCATGGCTCTGCGTTTATAAACTTCTGTGAAGAGATTGGGGGTTCAAAGTGCTCACCACACATCTAGATAAGTTCTTTAGGGGGTCTAATTTCCAAAATGGGGTCACTTCTGGGGGTTTCCACTGTTTAGGCCCATCAGGGGCTCTGCAAACGCAACATGATGCCCGCAGACCATTCCATCAAAGTCTGCATTCCAAAATGGCATTCCTTCCCTTCCAAGCTCTCCCATGCGCCCAAACAGTGGTTCCCCCCACATAAGGGGCATCAGTGTACTCAGGACAAATCGCACAATAACTGTGGGGGTATGATTTCTCCTGTTACCCTTGTAAAAATAAAAATTTGGGGGCGAAAAGATAATTTTTGTGGAAAAAAAAAAATGGATTTCTTATTTTCACGGCTCTACGTTATAAACTTCTGTGAAGCACTTGAAGGTTCAAAGTGCTCACCACACATCTAGATAAGTTCCTTAATGGGTCTAGTTTCCAAAATGGGGTCACTTGTTGGAGGTTTCCACTGTTTAGGCACATTTAGGGCTCTCCGAACGCAACATGGCATCCGATCTCAATTCTAACCATTTCTGCGTTGAAAAAGTCAAACGGCGCTCCATCCCTTGCGAGCTCTGCCGTGTGCTGTAAAAGTGGTTTACCCCCACATATGGGGTATAGGCGTATTCAGGAGAAATTGTACAACAAATTTTGTGGTTGATTTTCTCTTTTAACACTTGTGAAAATAAAAAAAATTGGTTCTGAAGTAAATTTTTTGCAAAAAAAAGTTAAATGTTAATTTTTTCCTTCCACATTGCGTTAGTTCCTGTGAAGCACTTAAAGGGTTAATAAACTTCTTGAATGTGGTTTTGAGCACCTTGAGGGGTCTAGTTTTTAGAATGGTGCCACTTTTGTGTATTTTCTGTCATGTACACCCCTCAAAATGACTTTAAATATGATGTGGTCCCTAAAAATAATGGTTTTGTAAATTTTGTTGTAAAAATGAGAAATCGCTGGTCAACTTTTAACCCTTATAACTTCCTAACAAAAAAAAATTTTGCTTCAAAAATTGTGGTGATGTAAAGAAGACATGTGGGAAATGTTATTTATTAAGAAATTTGTGTGACACATCTCTCTGATTTAAGGGCATAAAAATTTAAAGTTTTAAAATTGCAAAATTTTCAAAATTTTCGCCATATTTCCGTTTTTTTCATAAATAACCACAAGACTTATCGAAGAAATTTTACCACTAGCATGAAGTACAATATGTCACGAAAAAACAATCTCAGAATCAGCGGGATCCATTAAAGCGTTCCAGAGTTATAACCTCATAAAGGGACAGTGGTCAGAATTGTAAAAAATGGCCTGGTCATTAAGCTGCAAACTGGCTCTGTCGCTAAGGGGTTAAAATCCACAGAGGAAACGTACTTAAATAAAAACAAAAAAAAAAAAACATTTAATCTGCACATGACTTTATTAAAGCCAAGTGACATGAAGCTTCTAAAACAAAGCAACTTTATTTAAAACGTGATATACCAAAAAGCGACAAAAAAACGCAACTGAAAAAAACCCATAATAAAAACAAGTAAAAAAAAAATGCAAGTAATGTTATGTACCTAATAGGTGGAGAAAATCTGCAACATCAAAAACTCAACAAATACTCATCATGGGAATGTAGCCTTAAAGTTCTTCATAAATTTCCATCTCGTTTGTAGTCAATTTTCTAACTTTCAATCATTTTTTTAGTCGTTACAACAAGACATAATAATCAGATGGGGCCAAATCTGGAGAATATTTGAAGATAGTCGAGAATTTCAAAATCACTTTCATTTAGATTTTGCAGGGAAATACAAGACTTAGGCTATGTTTCCACAATGAGCTTTTGGTGCCGAGTAATTTTTTCTGCGTCAAAATTGCGAATAAAACACACGTTTAAAAAAATGAACACAATAACGCAAGTAACTTAATTTACATAATAGGTGCAGTCAGAAATTCTGCGGCGGTAAACTCAACAAAAGCTCATTGTGTGAACATAACCTTATCCCGCAAAAACAAGTCGCCTCTGGAATTTTTTTTTTACTGAATTTCCAATTTTCACCTGACAGGGTTAACTTTTATATTAATCACAGTCTCAAAGTGACAGAACCTTTTCTGATAAAACTTAGCACTTGTCAAAGGTAATGCTTGTCTCCATAGCAGCAGAATTTATTTTTGTCTGCCGGAAATACTCAAGACCAACTGTTAATCAATACCTATATACAGTAATGACTGAAATTGTTGGCACCCTTGAAATTGTTCCAAAAAAAATGAAATATTTCTTACACATTTTTTGTTATACACGCGTTTATTTCCTTTGTGTGTATTGGAACAACATAAATAAAAAGAGAAAAAAAAAAGGCAAAATGGACATAATTTCAGGTAGTTTTTCCATGTGGACTTTTTCACTGTTATTTTTAAACTGATGAAAAAAAAGATTTATAATTGTAACATGCCTATGGATTTGGACTGGAAACTGGATCATCTTTTTTTTCCTTCATACTAAAGAGCAATGTACATTAGGCCCCCGTCACACATAGCGACTCACCAGCGATCCCAACAACGATATGACCTTGTCAGGATCGCTGGTGTGTCGCTACATGGTTGCTGGTGAGCTGTCAAACAGGCAGATCTCACCAGCGATCAGCACCAGCGACATCGAGCGCGCGCGTCGCTATGCACCTTAGATACCAGCGAGCTCGCGCTAGGAGCTGGTATCCAAGGTAAACAGCAGGTTTCTAAGCTCGCGGTGCTTAGTAACCCGCTGTTCACCATGGATACCAACTCCCAGCGCGAGCTCTCTGGTATCTAAGGTACACAGCGGGTTTCTAAGCGCCGCGCGGCGCTTAGAAACCCACTGTTTACCTTGGATATGAGCTGGGAGCTCGCTGATCGTTGCTCTCCCGCTGCCACACGCGATGCGTGCTGGCCAGCGGGAAACCAACGATCAAAAAAAAGTCAAGGGCTTTTGAGCACTATCACCGATACCCGGCAGGGGGGGGGCGGTCGCTGATAGATGTCACACACATCGATATCGCTGGTGAGATCGCTGCTGCGTCAGAAAACTTGTGACTCAGCAACGATCTCGCTAGCGATCTCGCTGTGTGTGACAGGGGCTTCCTTACCAGATAAAAAGGGCAGGAGTTGACTCAATCTTTCTATTGTGTGCTTGTGTGTGCCACACCAAGCATGGAGAACAGAAAGAGGAGAAGAGAACTGTTTGAGAACCAAAATTGTTAGACAGTATCAACAATCTCAAGTTTACAAGTCCATGTCCATCTCCAGAGATCTGGATGTTCCTTTGTCCACGGTGTGCGACATAATCAAGAAGTTTACAACTCATGGCACTGTAGCTAATCTCCAAGGATATGTACGGCAGAGAAAAATTGATGAATGGTTGCAGCTGTGGGTAGTCCGGATGCGGGGTAAGCAGGTACAGTCAATTTCCAAAGAAATTCAAGCTGTCCTGCAGGCTCAGGGTGCATCAGTGGCAGCGCGAACTCTTCGTCGACATTTAAATGAAATGAAAAGCTACGGCAGGAGACCCAGAAGGGCCACACTGCCGACACATAGACATAAAAAGCTAGACTGAAGTTCGCTTAAATGTACGTAAGCCTTCTGGGAAAGCGAATTGTGGAGAGATGAGACCAAGATAGAGCTATTTGGTAAAACACATCATTCTACTGTTTACTGAAAACGGAATGAGGACTACAAAGAAAAGAACACAGTACCAACAGTCAAATATGGTGGAGGATCCGAGATATTTTGGGATTGGTTTTCTGCCTCTGCCACTTAGTGCCTTTACTGTGTACAAGGCATCATGAAATCTGAAGATTTCCAAAGGGTTTTAGGCTGCAATGTAGTGCCCAGTGTCAGAAAGATGGATTTGTATCTTAGATCAGGGGTCTTCGAGCTGGACAAAGACCCCAAACATACTTCAAGAAGCCCCCATAAATAGATGGGAACAAAGCGCTGGGGAGTTCTGAAGTGGCAGCAATGAGTCCAGATCTAAATCCCATTTAACACTTGTGGGGAAATCATAAAAATGTTGGGAGAAGTTTCCTCCAAATATGGGAGACCTGGAACAGTTTGCAAAAGAAGCGGGGTCCAGAATTTCAGTTGAGAGGTGTAAGAATCTTGTTTATGGTAAATGGAAGTGATTGATTGCAGTTATTTATTCCAAAGTGTGTGCAACCAAATATTAAGCTGAGAGTGCCAACAGTTTTGTCTGGCCCATTTTTGGGATTTCATGTGGAATTATGTCCAATTTGCCTTTTCTCAGTTCTCTGTGTTGTTCCAATGCACAAAAGAAAATAAATGTGTATAACAAAATGTGTAAGGCCGGAGTCACACTTGTGAGAAACTCGCAGGATTCTCGCACCTCAATACCCGGCACTGCTGCCGGCACTTGGGACCGGAGTGTACGGCTCTATGTATTTCTATGCAGCTGAACGCTCCTGTCCGAGTGCCGGCGGCAGTGCGGGGTATTGAGGTGCGAGACTCCTGCGAGTTTCTCGCAAGTGTGACTCCGGCCTGTGATAATTTTCTTGGAAAAATACTTTGTTTTCTGCAACAATTTCGAGGATGCCGTCACTTTCAGCCATGTGTATGTATAGATAGATACACACACAGATGTACACAAATCTCTTTCTGATAAGCTCTTAGGCCGGATTTACACATCCATGTGTCACAGACCACCAGTTGTGGGTCTACCAAACTCAATAGTCTCAAGGGCCTTCAAGTTCTGGTCCAGGAAGACGCCTTTGTGTCATCTTGATCATTTTGTAAACATGTTTGCCTAAAAAAAACCTGCTAATGTCTTATTCATTGTCTAATAGATATTAAAAAATATGAATCAAAATCCACTGAAAAAAAAAAAATGTTAACTAAAATGCTGGTGTAAAAAACATGAACAAAGCTCTACAGGAAACATTTTTTTTGCCAGCAAATCTGTCTCATTATGCAGGAAAATAGGAAATCAGTGTAAGTTCACGTGATTTTTATTTCCAGCGGGCAAAAACATATGTTTTTGACCGTGTAATAACGTGCAGGAGGAATATATGTCACCACGGAGCAGGCAGATCAACAGTAAAAGGGGAGGTTTATTTACAGGGAGAATATCTGGTGAACATATAATATAACAGAGAAAATGCTGTAACAGGTGATATCAGAGACTGAAGAAATAACAGAAGTGCAAAACAACAGACAGTTATTCTTTTATGGGGAAGAAACTGATCAGTTCCTGGAGATCTTGCTTGTAGAGATCACTCTTCTCCCACGTAGGCACCGAGGCACCAGGGGTGCTTGATGTCGTCTGTCTCTGGGGTCCTAGGTATAGTCCAACTGGCGTATGGGGGGTTAACGTGAGAGCTCAAGGGGTACGCGGAAGGCGGTATCCCCCTGTATGCAAGGTTCTCCCCTCTGCTGCGGCAGCGGCGTTCCCTCACCAGGGTCAGGGGCTCTGCCTGGGACAGTCTCTCTTGGCAGGTCAGTGTCACGTTACAGTATGTTCCTCGGTCACAGGGAACCGTCTCAGGGTAAGGCAGGGTCTCTCTGCAGGGGAGCGTCTTAAGGCGCGCAGTCTGTCGGTGTGACAAAGTCTCTAACAGGAGGGGAGCGACCAGGCCTCCAGGCGGTGCAGTGACAGGATTCTCGTACTCAGTGCTCAGTGCCTGTGTCTGCGGTCCCTCAGTGTTCAGTCGCTGCGCCTGTCTCCAGTCCTCACCTCTGTCAGCGTCCTCTCTGCTCCCGTCCCTGCGCTGCTCTGCTGAAAGCGCGCCAAATTCTCCCGCTCTCCGTCCTGCCCTCTTCCTGTTCCTGGTGCTCGCGCAGTCCACTAAAGCATCCCCCGGGGAACCTAATGCCCTGCTCGATGGTTCCGGGCACGGAGCGAGGAAGGCAACTCCCACTCAGCTCCTTCGGTGCTTCACCCCTTACAACCGCTGGAAAAAAAAAACCAGTGTGAACACGCACTAAGAGTTCCTGTTTTCCTGCAATATGAGACAAGTTTGCTGCTCGCGGCTCTTGGCAAGATGGGTGATATTATTATCTGAAGCAGCCAGAAAAGTGATTAAAGATTAAATAACTTACATTATCATATCATTTATACACATTTTCTAAATATTTACTCTTGAGCTGAATAAATAAATAACAGAATATAGAAGATGCTCCTTTATCCTTTATGTCGCATCTTCGGGCATGTGGTCTGCTGTGATTGGTGGACGGGGGACCCATCTGTCCAATAGCAAAGAGCCATCTGTTTGAGAATTAGTTTGAGGAGTAGAATCTATTTCTAGGGAGTCACCTGGGTCCTGCACCTCCGCACCTGCCTGACTGCAACCTACTGCCTCCTCTGCACGGTCTGCTACTCATCTGCAGGTAAGCGCCGGCCTTATTACCATTACCTCTGTATCTGGATATTAGCAGAGCTGAATTAGTCAAATCCTGATTTGTTATATTTGGTTATAGTAGATGGTTTACCTATAGATAACAGGCATGTATCATATTGTCATATTAGAAAATTAGCTTGGTTAATATATATATATATATATACAGTATATATCATGGGGAGGAATCAGTGAAATTTGGGTTCATATTGTCTGTACTGTCTGACTGGCACCTTGTTATTTATATGTGTTATTTGTAGTACTTTGTCCTAAATAAATTTTGATAATTTTATATGCAATTTACCGCATGCTCTTGTTTCTCCTCCTGGATTTCATATACACACACACACACACACACACACACACACAATGACGAGCTGCACATTTATTATCTCGTCTTTAATGGTGGAGACCCTAAACAGTCATACACTTTGCATTGTTTTGCAGTTGTAGTACCATGTGTTTTACCCCATATGCGGTATATCACAATGCACCATTGTATCATGCAGTACAAGACCTGTAAAGAAAATATACAATGCACAAGAAAGAAGTAGCAAACCATCAAATTTTAAATTATTGTATATATGGGTGTGTGAATAATATATATATATATACACACACACACACACACACACACACACACACACACACACACACACACACACACTTGTATATGCATAATTTCCCTTTTGATGGATTGCTACTTCTTGTTCATTATATATCTTCTTTACATGTTTTATTTATTTACTTTTATCTTTTCCCATCTTGTTTTCAACAGTATTCCACACTTTATAGTACTATGTGGTGTATATAAGTTTTCACGCTTTGCTTAGCTTTTTTTTAATGGTGATATATGATTAAGGAATGATGAGATGCTGCTTTTTTCTGTACAGAGTGAATCAAGTGAATTATGTCAAGTACTGCTCATAGAGTGGGGTTGGGGGTCGAGATCTGCACAGGGGCCCACCGGGGATTCTCCCGTTACCCTATGGGCCAGTCCGAGCCTGTATACAGTATATGTTAGTCTATAGCCACATGGCAAATAAATTAACATCTCAAAAATGATGCTAGACTAAGTTGCAGCTTCTAGTAGAGCACATATTATCATTGGCAATGACTATATATGTACAAGCAACCGCTGACAGCAGCGTCTTATAGTAATTGTTTCAAGATGCAGCTACAGAAAATCCCTCAGGAAATAATTAATTTGCCTGCAACATCATTTAACATCCATCTGGACTGTGCTACTATTTATTTTAAAAAATATATATATATATATCACCCCATTAACATGTACTTTTCACATGCAGCTTTTTAAATATTTGCAAGAAGACTTTATACTACAATCAATAGCACATTGCCTTGTAGGCACTGCTTGAAAAGCTGCTAAAGTCCAGGGATCCCCACAAGTCCTTCTTTCATCATCTGACATTGTGAGGAGTGATTACACACTTACAAATCTTAAATATCCGATTTCTTAATATGATGAGCCTTTGCATAATGTTATAATGGTCCTCCATTTTTTCCATATTGCCTTTCTGGATAAGTAGATTTTGTTTCTGGCATTTTCAGACGAGGAGACAATGGAGAAAAAAATTCTCCATCTTCTCCATTCTGTCAGTCTGTGGAAACCAAACTGCACTCAGATGTCATCTGAGTGCAGTCCAAGGATTTCCACCGACTCATTGACGTTCATAGCCGAGTGTGATCTGACTATTAGATTTTTTTTTTTATTGGACGGTCTCTGTCCGAGGAAAATATTGGACATGTATCTAAGGGAGGGACAGGACTGTAGTCGTCACCTGAATTACTGCAACATCTATGTCCAGTCCTTCCCCTACAGAAAACTGTATTCTTCTCTTCAACGTACCTGCATCTCCAAATTCAGCTTCCCCTGGGCACTTCCCAGGCAACGACGGCCCCTTTTCCAGGTGACCCCCAGCAATGGAGACACAGTCCAAGTTAACTTTAACATTCTCTTTACTGAATACTTCACACGTTACATCCACAGTTGGTACATTGTGACATTTACTTGTTTTGTCACCTTTCCCTTTCTGGCTGTCGCTTCTGTGCAGTACACACCCGGACCGGACCGTCCGAGACTGCTCCCCAGTTCCTTCCTGGCCTGACCTCGCCATGATGACAATTCCTTCTGCCTGTTTCGCCCCAGACTCAAAATCATCAGTCACCAGGTTTGGTTGCCTCTGGTAAAGCATCCGGCCCGTCTGTACCGAACTCGTCGAAGGTCCAACTTCCTTCAACTCCTCACTCCAACTGACTCCTGCACTAAAGGCATCCGCCCAGGCAATGAGTCACCACATCTTTCCTTCCCTGTTGTGGCCCACTGCTATGATGCACAGTGGCCGTGGATAACGTGGCCTGCAGCGCTTGTTACATGGCTGTCAAGCTGTTCGGGCCTATAGCCCATGTGGACACTTGGGCACCCTGGACCCTTCTGACCTAACTTCCTAGAAACTCCTGTCTTACCACCCAGCAGCCCCTCCTACACTTAACCCTCTATGAACATCCTATCAGCTATACCTATAAGGCTACTTTCACACTAGCGTCGTGCGACGCACGTCGCAATGCGTCATTTTGAAGAAAAAACGCATCCTGCAAAGTTGCCTGTAGGATGCGTTTTTTCTCCATAGACTAACATTAGCGATGCATTGCCACACGTCGCATCCTCCCCGGACATGACAATGGGGCAGCGGATGCAATGAAAAACTGCATCCGCTGCCCCCGTTGTGAACGCCTTTCACAGTGTGCGACGGTACGTCGCCCCGACGCAGGGCGACGGCCGTGGCACGACACTAATGTGAAAGTAACCTAAGGCCCACTAGTATGCCCCCATCTAGTGGCCCACAACAGAACTACACTTACCCTTATCTAGAAGAACTATATACTAAAGTGCCCTCCTCTAATGTTCCCAAAAGGATGCACTTTACTGACCCTAAACTGTACATGAGCATCAGTCACATTACATTATATACAGTTTGACACTAAGAAACACAACACAACATCATACAGATCTCCAAAGGATGGTAACACATATATAAATGTGGCAGTACCATAAAATATGAGCGATAATACATATTTCTATGTAGCAGTACTGCAAGCATTTATCATAGACATCATCAACATATGTAAACATCAACAGATAAAAGACAATTAGAAGAAGGGAAGCAAGAAGGTCATTCTATCTCACCCCCTTACATGTGCACAGCCCCATAGACTAAAGGCCCCGTCACACTAAGCGATCTCGGTAGCGAGATCGCTGCTGAGTCACAACTTTTGTGATGTAACAGCGATCTCACCAGCGAGATCGCTATGTGTGACAGCGATCAGCGAGCGGCCCCCCTGCCGGTATCGCTGATCACTCTGGGAAATCTCTGGACATTTCTTTGGTCGCTGGTCTCCCGCTGGCCAGCACTTATCGCTGTGTGTGACAGGCGGGAGACCAGCGATCAGGTGTAAAAAATAATTAAAAAAAAATAAAAAATATTGTTATTCTCACCTTCCGATGTCCCGCGCAGTCTTCCGGCCTCTCTCCACGCTCCGGTCCCAGTGATCCTTTGCACGAATGACCGCGAGACGTCGCTGCCGCGAGACCGTGACATCTCGCGGTCATTCTCGCAAAGGATCACTGGGACCGGAGCGTGGAGAGAGGCCGGAAGACTGCGCGGGACGTCGGAAGGTGAGAATAACAATATTTTTTATTTTAATTCTATTTTTTACAGGGGTGGCCAGCGATGCCGCGCGCTCGGCATCGCTGTGCTGATCGCTGGTGAAGCTGTCTGTGTGACAGCTCACCAGCGGTCACATAGCGACTTACTAGCGATCCTGACAAGTTGATATCGGTGTCGGGATCGCTGGTAAGTCGCTTAGTGTTACGGGGCCTTAACATTCGAGCTCGGACTGATAATACGATCATCTGCACGAGCCCTTAGAAGTCTGTAAGATCCAGCTGAATAAAGGCACAGTCCCCCACATCATGGGATTTGAGAGTGTTTTTTTCTTTCATAGAGGCAGTCTTGTGAAGAAGTTCACGTAGTCTAGAAACCTGCGTTTGCCCACCATATAAAGCTCTTATCAACAAGCTAACCACCAGATACATTTCATGCCTTAGGCCATAATCAGACATGGTGGATTTGATGCGGATTATTTTATGTGGATTCCACAGCGGAAAAAAAAAATCACAACCAACTACACTACAATGATGGTGAGTCGGTGTCTGCAAAACCCCATTATCATGAAGGCATAAAAAATCCACACAGATTTCTAAATAGGCACAATTACCAATATGTCGTGAAATAAAAACTGCAATAAAAAAATTCCATTACGTTTGATGATATCCCAAATCTTTCTGATGAATCTTCAGAACCTTAGAAAAAACTGGAGGCATCTGACATCTTACTCCAAAAGGAGAATTATCACTCAGAACCTGTGCACACAGTGCGGATTCTGCTGCGGATCTGCAGCAGAACTGTATGTGATGTACAGTACCATTCTTTTCTATGTAAAACAAAAAACGCAGTGCACATGCTGTCCTTTTTTTCCCACGCAGATTTGCTGCGGATTGAAAACTGCAGCATGTCACTTCTTTTGTGCGGATTTGCTGCAGTTTTCCACCTGCTCCATTCTAGGAATCCGCAAGTGGAAAACTGCAGGGGAAAACCACACAAAAACTGCAGTAAATCCGCAGGTAAAACGCAGGTCATTTTACCTGCGGATTTAGCAAAAACTGCAGGCAAAATTCCTCAGCAGTTTCAACACCGTGTGCACATAGCCTTAGGAAATCATTATTGCCAGTGACATATAGGCCTAGAGTTCATTCACACAAAACTTTTAGATTTTACATTTCTTTGTGAATCTGTATGCAGAAATTCCGCAATAAATTATAGTGCCATCAACGTGGGTGAGATTTTAAGAAATCCCATGCACACGTTATGGAGAAAATCTGCAACAAAAAATGCACAATTTGGGTTCTGGAAACTGCACAATTCGCTATAGATCTTCAGCTGTGGAACATTTGCAGCACAATGGTCCCATGTTCAAGTACCCTGCTTATTTCAAGTTCACATAGAAATTTCAAACAGATTTTTTTCAGCAGGATAGGTTTGTATTTGGCAACAACAAAAAACGTAAAAAATGTCTACAAAAGTGAAAAGCCATGTTGTCATTCAGATATGTCCCGTATTGAAAGAGTTACAGTACGGATTTCATCAGAAAATCGCTATAGGTAGTGGACTCCGGGCATTTTACACTTCAAATCTACAGCTGAAATCAGAGGTGTAACTCTGAGTTTTGTTCAGAGTGTGGGGGGGGGGGACTTCTGAGGGGCCCCTTATCTAGCCCCTAATTACAACTATGGTGGCGCATCCTAATAGTGGATGTAGGAGAACCTCAGCAGATGACTGCGCTGTTACTGAAAATGATCTCTATACAGAGTCCAACACTGGTATTACCGCCATATGGTGAAATATAATGATAGATTCCAGTGCTGCAGAACATATAAGAGATCACAGCACAGTTATAGATGGTGACTTACAGCTGATGTTCTTTCTGATGAATCGTTCACTTTTCCCATCTTTTCCATCTGGCCCAGACCGACACGACAACTTCTCCAGCCAAGACTCGGCTCAAGAGATTACAACAAAGTCACATTTGACTTCTCACATTTCAGGCCCCATTACCATCCATTCCCAACCTGCACAAACCCCTCATCCTGCTGCTACCCCAATACTGAGCCGCTGCTGCTGTATGTGTCCCTATTACTGCCCCTACTGTGTGGTGTTGTGTGCTTCTAAATGGTAAAACCTGTGTGCCTCTAACTGGTAAAACCAACCTCTAAAATATAGTAATGCCAAGTGCAAGTGCCCTAGAAAACAGTGCCCACAATTTGCCCTTAGAAAATAATAATGCCCTCTGTGTGCCCCTTTGACATTCAACATCCAGCCGATAAAGTTGAATTTGTTTTAATGGTCGGGTTGCCCGGTGCCATGGGGCATTTGCCCCATAGCGGACTGGTGGTTGTGCAGGGAGATCGAGTCTTCTGCTCTGCTGCAGAGTTTACCTGTATGGGCCTAGCTCCAGGTGGGCTCCTCAGAACATGGGACCCAGAGCGACCAACCCCTCTGCCCCCGATGGTAGCTACACTACTGGCTGAATCCTTAATGTCTGCTTCAGATTTATGCTGCAGATTTTGTAGATTTTTCCAACGAGTTTTTACCCCGGGTGCTCGTAATTCTAGGGAATGTTTACACAATGTTTATTTCAGGCAGATTTGGAAATACCATAGTTTGGTTTACAAAAAATGCCCGAAAAAGCTCTCCGAAAATGCTTGGAAGGACGACTACATTCATTTCTATGTAAAAAAAAACAAAAAAACTTGCTGTTCGTATGTTCAGGCTTAAAAGACGTGACCCGAACATTCTTATGATGTTTTCTGCTTGGATGATGCTCCAAACTTATAATCCTAAAAAGATGCTTGGGCGTGTTTGCTAAAAAAAAGCTTGTGTTTTTCTCATAGCTAATATTCGGGAACAAAAGGTTTGTAAATTGTCCAAAAAGATGCCCCCAAAAACACCAACAAAAGAAAGCTTCAGGAAACCCTAAAAGACACATTAGTAAATATAAAAAAAAAAAACCCTGTGTTTTCTAAAGCAGTTTCCACGTGAAAACCTCTTTTGTTTTGCTCATGTTAAAAAAAAAAAAAAAAAAAAAAAAAGCGCTGTGTGCACATGCCCTTAACACTGGCGGACCCAGAGAAGCGCCCCTGTGCAAGAACAATATATGGGCCCTTTGCAGTCCAATTGCTCCTCATAATGCACAATTCCACCTGTTTTGGAGATGGACATGAACCCCATTACCTCTTGTCCCCTGTACGGCTGCGCAGGCCGCACCAATGATATACCCGTATGTCACTGAGGCAGCACCACTTTTTGAAGACCCAGAAATAATTTTTACCTGCAATAACTCAGATGACCACATGGTGGCACTGTGATTTTACTGATCTTTACCTAATCAATTACTTGACAGTCCTACAGGAACTTGCAGCATAATTAACTTGTGTTCAGTCAGTCGTTTTATGTCTGAGCTGGGCTCAAGTGACGCCAAAGTTGTGCAATTTGCCCACCAATCCGGCGCTCATAGCGGGATCAGAATATGCTGCACGTAACGTTTTCTGTCCTGGCTCTAGGACCAATCCTGCACGACAATTGATTAGCGTTGCCAATTTGATTTCTTATCTCTTCTGGGCAGCTTAGCCAGAATTCAAGGACCGCCAACATTTTTTACTGATGCATTCAAAAGCCATAATGAATTTTTAGGATTATAATTTCTTTGTCCTCAGTTTAGAATAGTAAAACAAACACGTTATCTGCAATTACTGTCAACTGTGAAATGCTGATAATTACAATCAAAATAATCTATTCCTCCAGCTTAAAGAAAAAAAAAATCACATTTTTTTTTACAGTGAAAAAAGTGTCCTAATTTTGTAGACTGTCTAGGTATTTCTCAGTGGTTGGCAAATGATGCAGCCGTGGTCGATAATCTAGGCAACGAGCAATTAGCTAATTAAAAATATATATTTTTTATAGGATTTTTAATAAGAGGTAAATTGCAAAGTTAATTGTTTTTACAATAAGTTTGCAATTTTGCTTATTTTAGTTGATAAGAACACCCCTTTAAGTTTATGCAATAAAGTAAAAAAAAATTGGATGCAATGCAAATTCTTTGTATAAATATAATGTATATTTCTTTATTTGATGGATGTGTTCGGACCGTGCATCACAGAAGGGGACCTGATATATGAAGTACCAGTATGTTATATGTCAGGAAGGCATTAAAGGGGCCTTAGAGAACAAGTCTGCAGCTGCTCAGTGTGACTGCAGACTTGTGAATCCTCACAGTGCATGCACTGCTTGCTGTGAGGATTATCTGGTGCCAGGAGCAGCAACCGCAAGCATACAATTTGCATACATGTGGTCATGTGCCGACTAGACAGGCAGCCTCGCTCAGTTCATGTGAATTGGGCAAGGCCGGACACATTCTAGTCGACAGGGAGTATGCAAATCACATACCTGCAGTTACGATCGCTCCTCCCAGCATCAGGGAATCCTTACATTGGGCAGTGCGTGCAATGAGAGGATTCACAAGTCTGCAGTCACATATCGTGATTGCAGACTTGAAGCCTAAGGGCCGACAAACCTTTTTAGGCAGGGGCAAACACACCGATAGCGCAGCCGCACAGCGTCACAAGAGGTAAAGGGGCCACTGCCAGTTCCAAAGCAAGTGGAATTGTGCATTATGAGGAGCTCTTGGACTGCAAAGGTCCCATATATTGTTCTTACATGGGGATCCTCTTCTGTCTGAGATTGCTCTTGGGTCAAGGCCATGTTCACACATTGCGTAATTGCTGTGTTTTTTTTCTGCTTTTTTTTATCTGCATGTTTTCTGCAGGTGTCCACATCAATAATGCTGCACTTTACTTGAAGGGTTTTTGGTGCAGATTTCAAATAATCTTATAGTACAAAACAGCTTAGATTCTGCACTGAATAACACTACTGTGTTTTTAAATAGTTATTTTTAGGGCAGAGATTAAGGTTATGTGCACACGTTGCGGATTTGGCCCAGCGGATCGGCAGCAGTTTTCCATGCGGTGGACAGTACCATGTTATCCTATGGAAAACAAAAACCGCTCTGCACATGCTGCGGAAAAGGAAAAATCCACTCGGAAACGCAGCGGTTTATTTTCCGCAGCGTGTCAATTATTTGTGTGGATTCCGCAGCGTTTTTACACCTATTCCATTGTAGGAATCCACAGGTGTAAAAACGCAGGCGAAATCCGCAGGCATTTTGACCTGCAGATTCCACGCCGAAAAATTAACAGACGAATCCGCAACGTGTGCACATACCCTCATGATGGTTCTTATTTGAAACATATAGATCTACATTGCTCTTATGGATTAGTACATGACATTTGATGTCTGAATTTTTTCTGCACATCGTAGAGATGTAATTCTACCTTTTTTGCTGTCCACTACGTCTGAACAGCACATTTCCTTGCTCTGGAGTGCGGGAGTGCCGTTTTGAGGGTAAGCTGGACTCTTTCTATATAGGAAAGGGAAAAAAAAAACACACCAAAAAACACTCAGTTCATCAAATTCTTTGGCTGCATAGTGGGCAGGGGTTTTCATGAAATTACGTTCCCTTTGCTTGGACAGTTAATGTTGCATTCATACATTGCAGTTGCGGTGTGTTTTGGGAGAAAATTGCGGTAAAACGTCAATGTTTTTCCCACAATTGCATACTGCGGCTGCAATGTTCGAATGCAGGCATGATGCGGCAGATTTTCTGCGCAAAAAAGGCAAGAGAAAATAACGCAGTATTTATTCTCTGTGTGAACACGGCCTAGAGCAGCAGATGGCTATCTGTGCCGAATGTGAACAGGATGATGAACATATGTGTCAATTTTGTTTGTTTCTTTTCAGGATCATTTATTGCAAATCTCTCAAAAAAATGAAGTGGTGTTTGCTTCTTGCAACCTGTGTCCTAGCAGCTTCGGCAGAGCCTGTTATATATTTGCGAGAGCAGTTTGAAGATGGAGGTAAGATATCAAGATTGTTCTCTTTTATTGACACAAACCTTAAATCTAGAAATTATTCTAAACTGTAGATGCTGATTGACTTGTCACACTGAATCTGGACGTACAGACGTGTCTCTGCTGCGCTCCTGAGATTGTCTGAGACTGACAACTGTACTCCCTGGATCACAGAAACGATACATCAATCGAAAGTATAAATATACTATGGTGTATCAGAAGTAATATGGCAAAAGTCCTTTACAGTAAAGTAAAAATGTAAAACTTTGTTTTAGAATAGCTTTTCCTATTAAGTTCTCTTTTCAAAAATAAAATACTTTGCAGTTTATTTAAATTAAAAGGATTGTGCGATATTTAAAAAAAAAAAAAAAAAAAAAAAAAAGTTAAAAAGTGCTTTTAAATCCTGGGGAAAATACAAAAGCGCTGTCAGGGTGCAATCCTATTACGGGTTGAGTCCGCACAGTATATGCTCCTGCCTGAATATCGTACTGCCGCAATTTGAACACGCTCGTCTTTTCATAGACGTCCATGGTCTCCATTGAAGTTTTGGAATGATCTATGGATGTTTTCAAGCACAAGCACTAACTGCTTGGTACTGTTCACACTTGGCGTCTCATAGATTTCTGTGGGCTTCATTGAAGTCAGTGGAGTACATTGAAGTCTATGGATGCTATTGTAAATGCTCAGCTTGTAAATACTTCTTTGGGATGTAACAAGATAATTGCTGCCACTAGAAGTCTATAGAAGCTTCCGTTCATGCTTGACTTCTTATAGATTTCTCCATTTCATTATCTAAAAAAGTGCAATATTTTTATTAACATGTATTTTAGATATTTTTTTTGTAAAGGACCTAATTAAGTGAATACAGATTTCCCCATTACTGAGATTAGTTTTTCATGAGAACTTGCAGCAGAATGTCTGTGTGTTCCTCTAGCTCCTCCCTAGAATGTCTCTGTCTGCCTCTAGCTCCTCCCTAGAATGTCTGTGTGTTCCTCTAGCTCCTCACTAGAATGTCTGTGTTCTTCTAGCTCCTCCATAGAATGTCTGTGTGTTCCTCTAGCTCCTCCCTAGAATGTCTGTGTTCTTCTAGCTCCTCCATAGAATGTCTGTGTGTTCCTCTAGCTTCTCCCTAGTATGTCTGTGTCTGCCTCTAGCTCCTCCCTAGAATGTCTGTGTTCCTCTAGCTCCACCCTAGAATGTCTGTGTGTTCCTCTAGCTACTCCCTCCATAGAATTTTAGGAGCTCCAACTGTAATTTCCTATCTCAGTAATGTGATACTGAATACAGATTTTACCCATAAATTTAGAATGAATGATTAGTCCAGGAGGAGAAAGAAGCAGATTTCTCTGACAAGATTTATTGCAGAACAGCTTATTTTCAATTATACTATTGATTTATGAAATAAAAATTAAAACGGAGGTCACGGAAGGTTTTTAGCAATCAGTTTATTTATGTACAGGTCTTATTGGTGTCATTCTGTAAAAAAAAAACATTGACGATGTGGTGATATATGTGATATCTGTATGTTGTCTCTAGATGAGTGGCAAAAAAGATGGGTTGAATCCAAGAATAAATCGGACTATGGAAAATGGCAACTGACGGCTGGTAAATTCTTTGGTGATCCAGAGAAAGATAAAGGTACAGAAACTCAGCTATGCCATGTAATTACTAAGTGTTAGTCATTTAATCAAAAGCATGCACTGCTTTCATATGATGGGGTAAAGTGACCGACAGTGGTAGTCATGACAGAGCTGCTGTTCGGTTTCGCTCTAGCACCTTACACAGTAAAACAGTGTCACAGTCCCAGTGTGCTGTATGGTGTGGGGTGCATCATACTCACTTGTAGGCCCCAGGCCTCCGCTGTCTCCAGGCATCCGTCCTCAGGAGCCGCAGCACATAACTCAGGAGAAATCAAGTCAATTGCGACAAGCAAACGTTTACTGGTCAGATCATGTTCATCACATTGTAACATGTGCTTCCTTAGTACAACACATCTTCAGCCCTACCACTCGTTCGTCGTGGACTATCCCTACGCCCACTGACTCCGTCAACCTCAGGAATTTCCTGTCCACTTCAGCAGTGCATCTGGGATCCATTACCTTCCATCTACATGGGTCCCTGTCCATCATCCCCTGTACGCCAGATGACGTAATGTGCCCGACAGCCCATATACCAGACCTTGGACCGTGGGCATGAAAGGAGCATCCGCTCGGGATTCCAGTACGGCCTCCCACTGCCTGGAAAGATTGTTACATGTTGGCCCTAGCAGCCCACTGCACTTGAACTTCTCCTTATTACTGTACTTCCCTGTCTCTCTTATTTCCAAAAAGTCCACCTGTTTTATGAACCCTAGTCCACACCCACTGTGGGCTAGTTTCACACATTAACTGTATCTTATCCTTATCTTATGTCTTAGTCCTAGCCTATGTCTAATCCCTTGCTTATACTCTACTCACACTGCACATTAACACCCTACATCACTTATACGCTGTATAATTTATAAGAGGCACATCTCACTTTTTACATTACGTGTAAAACCGCATTCCACTGTACTTATTGCACTATTGTGGGCTTCAGGCGCAGGCGCGCACCCTTACAATGATTTCAATGAGTCTTCATAATTAAAGGATTTCTTAGCTGAAGATGCCTATGTACCATCAATCAATGTGCCCATACTATTCATCCGGTTTTATATAAAGACATACCGTGTTATCTCACGCAGCGTGCCATACCAGGGGCAGATATACCACTGGTGCAACCTGGGCAGCTGCACAGGGGCCCAAGATATAAGGGGCCCAACTGCTACCTCCAAATCAAGTAGAATTGTGCATTATGATGAGCTATTGGACTGCAATAGGTCCATTTAGTGTTCTTGCCCAGGAGCCCTAATCTGTCTGTGCCAGCTCCTGTGCCATTCAGTATAACAGAAGCTCTACTAAAGATAATGCAAAGCCACATGGAAGCTCCACACAATGTGCATACTACTACAGATCCATATTACAGACCTATAGTGGAGTCCATACACTGATGCAAGAGTTTTTGCATACAGAATATACCATATACAAAGAAACTTAGGTTTTGTTCACACTTACACCCCATTTAAAAAATCCTGGTGCATCATCAGAGAATGACCTACTGTATAAATATGTTTGTTTTAGTTAAATTAATTAAAAAAATAATATTTGGCAATTTCCACCACATCATAATTTTTATTTAAAATTAAAAGTATCAATCTTGCAATTTTCATACTGGCTACTGGGGCTTTTAAAGACACTCACTTCCAGTTGTTTTGGAAATCTACACGGACATTAGCAGCAATAAACAGACTGAGACCCTATGTTTTGCATTGTAGCATCTAATGATTGTGTTCAAAGCTCGTTGTGAGGAATAAGGAGCAGGTGAGCTGTGACGTCGCCTATTCTGATTGCTGGATTTTGATTTATCAGCTATGTATACCTGTCATTGTTATTCTGCCTCTACTGATAAGGAGACTGCTGAAAACTCTTCCTGAAAGGATAGGAAATATGAATATAAAATAGCCCCTGTGCCCAGTGTGAAAACTGCAAGATTAGAACATGTGAAAAAAGAAATTCCAACCTAAAAAAATACATGTAACACAAAAACCTGAATTAAACAATTGGTCATTTTCTACGAGACATTATCTTTAAACATTCCACATCCTAATTCTTGGTTCTGTTAATTTAGGTATTCAGACTACAGAAAACTGGAAGTATTATGCTCTGTCTACGCGGTTTGAGCCAATCAGCAATGAGAATCAGACATTAGTGATACAATTTACTGTTAAACATGAGCAGGCGATTGACTGTGGAGGAGGCTATGTGAAGGTGTATCCTGCAGACATAGACCAACGGCAAATCAATTCAGATTCCGTTTATTGCATCATGTTTGGTAAGTTTTCAGCGGGGCTCATTACCAAAAATATCTGTAAGAAATCATAGCTCAGAGGAAAAATGCAACCGTGATCAAACACATTGCTAGTTCAGATCCTTCCGGTGGTCACATGCCCATCTTCCTAGGGTAGACCACTAGTGTGACCTGCTCCTTAAAGCTGTCTACAAAGACACATTAAAAGATAGACCGACACATGGATCAGCTATAGAGGAGCATTACACACAGTCCGGGTATTCAAAGATAATCGAGAGCTTGTAGGTATGTGTGCCGACTGGGGGGTGGTCCCTTTCCGCCGTGAACAGACTGAGACAGAGACTGATGTGCATCCAACAGGTCCTCTTTATTGGCCGTCCCTCTGACGACCGCAGCACCACACAGCAGCTGCACGACACTTCCACACACAGGCCCGGGTACCTTTACCTTGCTTCCTTTTCCTGATTGACGTCCCTCGCAGCTCTTTCACTGTGGTTGCCCTAGGCCTACCACCACAGCACTTCACCCGTCCGAGTCCGTCCGTCTCTGGTACCCCCAGCCTTCTCTGTCCTGCAGCTCTCCTCTCAGGGCCACTCCCCTGACTGTCTTCCTCCTCAATCCCTTCTGGAGCTTCTTCTCTGTCCATCTCTCCTTTCAGTCTTCTCTCCTAAGCTTCTTTCCCTGAACTGGCTCTTTCTGGAACTCTCTCCTCCTTCTTATATTTCCTCTCTCTGGGAATTCCCCTCTAGAGCTCCAGTAACCCCGCCCCCCATGACTCTGCAGTTTCGTAGCCTTAAGCTGCTGTGAAGCCCTGTCCTCACTGCTCCCTGCTCCCATCTTGTGGCCAAACTGCAGTACTACACCTCCTTCTGTTTCTGCTGTCTTAAGTCTCCCCCTAGTGGCCAAACCCAGTACTTCACCATCCTACTCCTATTTCTAGCTGTCGCCCACCTTCATATCCAGCAGTCCATGTCAGTCAAACTGTACATTACGCTCCTGCTGCAGACAGGTGCATAGGTCAGTCCACTTCCCGTACAAGCCTAAAGGGGGTTTCTGTCCTTAGGCTACAAGTCTGCAGTCACTCTGTAACTGCAGGCTTGTGAATCCTCACATCGGGCGCACTTCTGTGGTTTTTCCGGTGATGGGAGCCAGCGGTCGTGTTACCGCAAGTAAGTGATTTGCATACATCCGGCCACATTCTGACTAGACGTATTTGGCCTTGCTTAATTCACTTGTACTGAGCAAGGCTGCAAACATCTAGTCGGCACTAGTGATGAGCGAGTATACTCGTTGCTTGGGTTTTCCCGAGCATGCTCAGGTGTCCTCCAAGTATTTTGGCGTGCTCTGAGATTTGGTTTGTGTTGACATAGCTGCATGATTTTCAGCTGCTAGACAGGTTGAATACATGTCTGGAATGCCTGTTTGTTAGGGAATTCCCACATGTATTCAGGTTGTCTAGCATCCGCAAATCATGCAGCTGCGTCGACAAAAACTAAATGTTCGAGAACACCAAAATACTCTGAGGACACACGAGCATGCTCGGGAAAACCTGAACAACGAGTATATTCGCTCATCACTAGTCGGCTTGTGACTGTATGTATGCAGATTGCTTACTGGCATTGACGCATCCGCCGCCGGCACTGGATAATCCTCACAGCGCACAATTTCTACAGAAAGTGGCAGCCTGGAGAAAAGGGGCAAAAAGTCATAAAATTTGTTGCAAATACAGATGGTCTGTCCCCAGTCTTAAGTATGTGAGACCGTACCATAGAATGACATTACATACGGCAACACTGGTTACCGTACTAGAGATGGAAGCTTAAGATGCAGTGCAGTGCATAGACACGAACTGCCTGCAGCACAGACCACAGACAGGCCATGTTACTATTTAGAGACAGAGGTCACAAGTCATCAAGACCAATCTTGGTGATGGGGATGGAGTGCGAGGCACCTGATTTATTGAGAATCGCACTCCAATTAATGAATCAGGAGAGATGCGATGTGGTGTGCACCTCCATGTGTGCATTGTCACAAATCTTACTCCATTCGGGGACTGGAGTAAGATTTATGGAGTAAGGGATTTCACAGCTCGTCATGTATTTTATGAGCTGAGGTCACCACTCCCAATCATGGCCTTTTTCCACCCCAGTGTTGCAGAAAATTTAGTTTGACTTTTCATAGCTTTTTATGCCAGAATTTTGGCCAAAAAAGCTTTGATGAATTAGGACATATCGTCTTTGCAAGTGACGAAGAAAAACGATTGTTGTGCAAACTCCCCCACTATAGTTGGGTCGCCCTCCCAGGGCTGTGGGGTACTCGGTACCGGGCCAGTATCAGCGGGATGTGTCACATCAGCGGTGACCCGGACCGTGGCCCTGGGCGCCCAAGTAATAGGGGAAGTTGTGAATGGTGAAATGTAGTTAGATGAATAGTTTGTGACGCCACCTGTGGTGTTCAGCAAGGGAGGTGTTAAGCCGACGCTGCAGACAGATCCTCCGGGACAGATGTGTGGTGCAGCAATGATGTTATAGCCCTCCACAGGCAGGGCTGTTGTCCCAGGGCAGTGTAGATGTGGAGACACTTAGATGGTGTAGTGTTTGGCGCAGGGGATGTAGCAGTGCCAGGCGGACGGACGCAGGAAGGAATGGAGGACGCCAGGGCATGTAGTTCCAAAGCTTTACTCACAGTCTGTAGTGCCCTCTTCTGTGCCGTGTCCTCCGGGTCAGGGACTCGGTCAACCCCCAGGCAAGATGGAATGCTCCCTTCCACGCTCCGCCAACTTATGTGCCTTTTCTGAACATCTCCTCTATAGCGCCTTTAAGTGTGAAGATCTCCTAGTACTGAGTTACACTGGAGTGCCTCCTGACAGATGTTCCCAAGAACTCTACTTGTACGGCAGACAGCTGTAGCCTGCTTCAGGGACTCTCTACTCCTGAGTCCCGGCTCTCTATCCGTGTTGCTGTTGTGCCCTCAAGTCTTAGATGGAAGTAGTGTATTTACAGCCCACTACTCCAACGGTGTCTGCTGCAGAACCATTAGTGTCCATACAACCTCGGGGACCGGGCCCCGGCCTTGCGCTTAGAACTTCTAGGCAGGGTTCTTCCTCTAACCCACGTCCTCTGTGTTCACTTTTACTCCTATGTTCCGTACTTGTTTTTCTCTCCTATGGAAGCTCAGGCTTCAGTTCAATGTCTTTCTCCTTCTTTCCTTTCCCGTGCCAGCTGGCTCAGATCACTGAGGCAGCTGCAGCACTCCTTCCTCCATCCCTCTTCCAGGGATCCCCACTCCTCTTCGAGTGGCTTCCTCTCGCCTACTCTCCTTCTGACTCACTGACTGACTGACCTGTAATCCTAAACCATCCCGCTCTTTTATGTATTCTCAACTCCACCCGCCTCCCAGCACGTCTAGTGTTCCAAGCAGGGAACCACCAAAGGTGCTCTGCTTCTCTCTAAGCAAGGAGCTGCAATGTGGTTTTGCTGAACTACTCTATTGTGTGGGATGTGAGTGTTGGAGCGTGGTCAGGAGCCCCCAATTTACCTGGATGGTGGGGCACCACACCTTAGGAGAAGGTGCAGTACCTCTGTGGCGACTGAGCCTCAGGGGCGCCACATAATCAGTTTTCTCTATAATGTGAGGATTTAGAAAAACAAGCATAAAATATGCCTCAATAACCTGCAGGGCTTCATTAAATACTGTTCTATGCACAAGGAGCTTTTTTAGGCATTTAAAAATGAGGTGATTTTTTTTCCTGGAGCATCCTTCGTAGCCTTTTGATTGGACAGTTCCTGGTGTAAAGAGGTTTCCTTCAGGATCCGATTCAAAGAAATGACATCACTTTTTTTTGTTTCTCACCAGGCATTTTGCAAAACCTCTTCAGGAATAATACATGTAAAAAATTCTCATATGAATAGCAATCAGCAGGTAAAAAAACAACACATATGTGTTGTTAGTGCATTTATGTTGCGGAAATTCACTAAAAACACATGTAATCTGCACATGATTGGTTTTGTCCAAACTTTATTAATAGAAATACCAGGAAGTATTTAAAAAAAACAAAAAAAAAAAACAAAGCAGCAACATGACAAACAAAAAGAGACACAAACTCCATCATCAAAAACGCGTGTAATAGAATGCACTCAAAAACATAATGAAAAATATGCAATTTACCCAATAGGTGCAGAAAATCTGCATCATCAAAAACTCTCCAAATACTCATTGTGGGAACATAAGCTTATGGTTCGTTCGGGTCAGAAGGGTCACGGCATGCCAGAAAATGCGTGTGTGTGAATAAACCCTTAAAGGGAACCTGTCCCCCCCCAGGCGTTTTTAAGTAAAAGAGAGCCGCAGAGAACTACTGCACATGCCCAAGATTCCCAGCCCCACAGTGTGAAGAAATCATAAGCGACTACGGGGTGGGATCTGTGGCCGCGCGATATGAAGGCCAGAATGTGATCTGAGAGCACGGGCACGTCGGGCAGCGTTAACTGCGCATGCCCACGAAACTATAGTACAGCGCAGGCGCCAGCATTTCAAAAGAACACTGAGGAGGCAGCGCCAAATACGAAATGACTGATGGATGCGAGGCGTCTGTCAGAGGGGAAAGACCTGCCCCCCTTTCAAATTCAGGTATTTTTGAACAATTTTAAAAACGATTATTTCTGCGGTGGAAGGGACGCTAAGTAAAATAGCCACCTTCACAGAATGCAGCATTAGTGCTGCACAAGGTGGCTCTTTTACTTAAAAACGCCTGGGGGAGGGTGACAGGTTCCCTTTAAATATCTATCTACTCGTTCATTGTTTTTATTTAATTTTCTATTTTGGCCAATATTGTTTTCACCATAATAATTACCGCTACATATATTTAATAATTGCTAATTACGCTTATGTGGCGCCCCTGAGGGTTCAGTCGCCACAGAGGTACTGCATCTCCTCCCTGAGTTGTAGTATCCCACTCCCCAGGTAAGATGGCAACACCTAACCAGACTCCAGCACCTACATCCAGCACAGACACCTTAGAACAGCAGAGCACCCTTTATGGCAGCTGCTTTGGTTCATGAAGGGTGCTGGGTGGTGGGTGGAGGTTAGAAACACTAGAGGGGAAAGCTGACAGGAAGTTAACTCAGTTCCCCTTCGGAAGAAAGAGAGGACGTGTTTGCAGCAGCTCCCTGTAAGCTGGAGCTGTTAGCAAGCAAAGAGGAAGAAAGAAAGATCAGTTGTTCAGAAGGAAGATAGATAAGCACGGAAGGTGAGGAGGAGAAAGACTGGGGACTGGGGCTAGTACAGATCCCTTCCCTAAGTTCATTGCGCCAAGGCCGGGCACCGGTGTCCAAGGCTGTTTGTGATACTAATGATCCTGCAGCAGAAACCGGAGGAATAGGAGTTGAGACCGCTCTATTCCCACCAAAGACTTGAAGACATAGTGGTAACGTTGTGTGAGCCGGGACATGATTGATGGAGTCCCTGAAGCAGGCTACAGCCACCTGTCATACGAGTGGAGTTTAAGTAACATCAAGAAGGAGGAACTTGAGTGTAATTCAGAACTGCAGGTACTTCAGATTTGCGCTAGAAAGGAGACGTTCAGGAAGTGCTCATTTGGAAGGGAGTGCTGGAAGGGTTAATCCATCTGCCTGGGAGTTGGCCGAGTCCCTGACCTGGAGGCTGCAGCATTGAAGCGAGCACCTGTCTGTGCCAGAAATGTGAGTAAAAGAATTGGAACTGCACTCAGCTGTGTCATTGCCTCCTTCCTGCGCCAACCCACTCAGCATTGCTACATCTCTGTGCCTAACACTACACCATCTACCTTAACATCTACTACTACTGCCCTGGGACTACAGCTCTGCCTGTGGAGAACTATCACATCTTTGCTGCGCCCCACTATCTGTCCCAGAGGATCTGCACCGCAGCGTCGGCTTAACACCTTCATTGCCGAGCACCACAGGTGGCGTCACGAATCATCTACCCATAAACTTTATTCAGCTACAATTCCACCCATTTTACATGGACACCCAGGGCCACGGACCGGGTCACTGCCACCGTGACACATCCCTTTGAGACACCGGCCCGATGCCGATTGATCCCCACACCTGCCCTGGGTGCGATGCACTAACATTCATTGTATTAAACAAAATATAAAGCACTAATACTTTCCTTCTTTTAGGGCCTGATATATGCGGCACAATCCATGAAAAAGTCCATGTTATACTGAGTTATAAGGAGAAATATCATTTAATAACCAAGAATATAACAGCCAAGGTAATGTGATATAGGACCAGTATTGGCCATACACATGAGATGTGCATTAGATCAGCTGAACGTAATGATTTTTGCAAGACTGGAAAGCCAGCTGAAGGGTATGGGGGCCGCTTGATCTCCCCAGACAGCATGTGTCGAGGGAAAGGAGGATTAGGAAGTTGGATTTCAGCTGCCCCATCATTTTGTTTTCCGGAAGATAAACTGATGCCAGAGATGTCTGTCGGCCGCTTACTCCTCTTTTCCATTAAGAACACATGCACGCTTAGGGTGTGCATACATATAGGAGGTTGTGGATAGATAGCTAGTAGTGATGGGCAAACATGATCCGATAAGTTGTTATCTGAGCATGCTCGGATGCTAACCGAGTGTCTTCGGTGTGCTTGAAAAATATGTTACATGTCTCCCAGTTGTTCAACAGCCACAACACATGCATGGATTGCCTGTTTGTTAGGGGTGGAGGTGGGCCGGTTGTGCAATATTGAATAGCTATATACTGTACAATTCTTATAGGAAAATAATCGAAAATCTTAAAGCATGCTCTTGATGATTTTGTTTTTATGACTGAACAGCACGATGAGCTCACACACTTGTACACTCTGATTATCCGACCGAACAACACGTATGCAGTGAAGATTGATAATGAGTTGGTGGCCAACGGTACATTGGAGGATGACTGGGACTTCTTACTACCTCGGATAATCAAAGATGAAAATGCCACAAAGCCAGCCGATTGGGACGACAGAGTTAAAATTGAAGATCCTAATGAGCAAAAGCCAGAAGTGAGTAACTAATTCAGTGGTATAAAGTTAAAATAAGGTTGTGTGAGATAAGAAAAATAGGAACCACGTCTTCCAAAAACAGAACCAACACCTGTCTACAGCTTGTACAACCCCTTTAAAGGGAATAGAGGAGTGAAGTGAGGAGGAGCAGAGGAGCTGTAACGTCGCCTATTGTGATTGGTGGATCCTGTGTTATCAGCTGTGTGTAGAGGAGTTAACTGTCATTATATAGAAAAAGGATATATGGCACTCCTGCTTGATCAACTCTGGTGCCTAAGTTGGGTTCCAACTTGTAATCCAATAGTAACAATAAATGTGGCACTCAGGATAGTTTGAACTTTTAACAGATTTATTTGGCAATCTACAAATTAATGTTTCAGTCTGTTTAGACCTTCATCAGAACTGATTGCCATGTGGTAGCTGTCAAGAGAACAGTGCCTACAAGGGCAATCCGAATTGCTGTAGAAAGGCCATGTTGACTGTCATAATAATCCTCTGCCTCTGCTGATAAAGAGCCTGCTGAAAAACTGTTCCTGAAAGGACAGGAAGTTAGAGTCTCAAGGACCAGACCTCAATCACAGGACTATAAATCTTTCACACTCCTTATCTATGAACTGTTCCAATAATTACCGACACAACTGTTTATACCACTGCCATAATGATAGTTCTGCTTCACTTGTCTCATCTATTGCATTATTCCTGGTCCTGCATAAATATGTGACTCATCAGATTTTGTGTTATTTTATGCCCGATGACGAGACCTGCGTGGTCTCGAAAGCTGCAATGTGTTACCATATTTCAGTTATCCATTAAAAGGTATCAACCACTGAGGACTCTCAATTCTTAATATTTATCTACCTACTGGCTAACACGGTACAAAGATATATATCTTTCCTGTACTCCTCAACAATGAAATTGAAAATCCAAAAAGGAAAAGTCATGGTATTCTGTAAATCACAGTATTTATAGACATATTACTGATGTAAAAATGGAAACAAAATATTCAAAACATCTCGATTTATTCAGTATCGAGTATGAGCGCCACGTGCAGAAATCCCCACTCCTGTCATTTCCATAATTCCACAACTTTTGCTTGGTGTTGCAGTTTCATTGTTGTGGATGGTATACATTTTTTATGGAATTTCCCTCTAGCATACGGGCATCTCAGCTTTTATATTACTGAGAGCAATACGGAGGCTGAGGCAGCAACAAAATAACAAATTGCAAAAATTAGTTTGGATTGTAGTTGATTTATCGCCTTTCATTTGTACAACATCCAGAAGAAAAAAAATTCAAACAAGACAAAACTTCCTGTACCTATTTTGTAGGACTGGGATGAGACAGAGTTTATTCCAGATCCGGAATCAAAGCGACCGCGTGACTGGGACTCCAGCATGGACGGGGAGTGGGAACCTCCGATGATTCCAAATCCAAAATACAAGGTATGAATCTAATAAATGTAACTCCTATAATGATGATAAATTAAAATGTATCAGTCTAGGCAATCCTCTGTGAGCTTCATACATCTGCAAATCTCTTTCCAGTCTGTGTCTGAGCAGGAAACATGTTTCAGCTGATTAGTTCATAGAGGATTCTCTATGCTGGATAAAATTGTGTCTACTTTCTACCAGCGAGCAGACTTTGTACAAGTTTACAGCTCAGTTGCTGGCGCCATTCCAGCAAGGTTGGCACTAGCTCTCCCGGGGCTCCCATGGCATAACCAATGTCAGGCGATCCCTGAGGCCAGTCAGCGGCTGCTTCACTCTCCCTGCCTTCAGACAAATCACAAACAAGCTATGCTTTATTAACCCTTCCCTTGTCCATCCCTGTGTCTCCGGCGCTGTCCCATTCTCTGTTGTTTGGCCATAGCAGTTCTTGCTATCAACATCAGCAGAAACGCTGAGCTCAGTGATCGATTGCTTTCATGTTGTCACCGCTGCAGGCAAACAACGATGCTGGGGAAGCAGCAGAGACACAGAGCTGGGCTTGGTGAGGGTAAGTAAAGCAAAGTTTTGTTTTTACAGAAAACTGTGAAGATAGGGAAATGTCTTCTGAAAGGGTGACAACTCCTTTCATGAATTAGGTGCATATTATTCCAGTTTACTTTTTTGCCCCCTTGTCTTAATATTTATCCCCAATGTGAATGAAAATTTGAGATATTAACCCTAGATACCAGTGATTACATTAATGTCACCTTCTCTTTCTTACAACAGGGAATTTGGCAATCAAAAATAATAGATAATCCAAACTATCAAGGAGATTGGGTCCGGCCTGATATTGATAATCCGGATTATGTGCCAGATGACACGTTATATAGATATGACGAGCTTGGGGTTATTGGACTGGATCTCTGGCAGGTTGGTGGTCTACTCTATACGTAGCTCATCATTTTTTGGCTGCATTATATTCACTGATAATCTGGCCATAACTTTTGGTAAGTTAGATAAACTGTGGAATAGCAAGGCATCGACATTAAAGGTGTTAGACCAAGCACGATATTAAGCACCTGTACAAGGGGTAGGTGAGATAGCTGGGGGTCCCACTGGCCATAAGTGGGCTTGTTTGGGGGTAGGGGCTGACACAAGAGCAGTGATGACATATCTTAAGCAACCTGACGTGTTCCTCTTTTGGCCACAGACCTTGAGCCGTCATCATTGACCAGCCCTAATATTTAATCCCTGGGATGCTAAACATCTGACAATGCTAAGTGGTATCCATGTGTGATGCATCCACTTTAAAGTACCAGATGAATTAATGAGATAAAAATGAATTAATTCATGTGAAAGCCAAGGGCTGCACCAAGGAGAGATCACATCATTGTCTTGGTCATATATATTCTTAAAGTATTAAAGATAAGGCTTATTGTCTTTTATTTTCCTTTTTAGGTGAAATCTGGAACAATTTTTGATAACTTTCTTATAACAAATGATGAAGAGTTAGCTGAGACAATTGGAAATGAAACCTGGGGGGAAACCAGGGTAAGAAAACAAATCAATATATTTTTATTAAAACATACATGATAAATCTAAAAAGGTACCTTAATCAACACAAAATAAGGTGGGACAATGGATATCCCAGTACGTAAAGTAGAAAAATGTTAATAAAAATTGTAATTATAAATGCTGTTACTTAATAATGTGAAAAACGGGGGAGATTATGGGTGTCTAAAGAATATATTAATCAGACACAGGGGGCAATATCATAAAATAATTTGATTAAATTGTTTGTAAATTACCTATGTAGGTTAAGTAACTACTTATAATACCATCTAAGTTACATCATACCATCGAAATTCATTTATCATGTACTGTACGTTTTATATGTTTAACTCATAAAATATTGATTTTAAAATAATACTGTTTAAAATGTTTAATACCCATATGACTTAAGTGCCTTAGGATTAGTGTGATTTATAGTATTGTGGAGCGTTACCTTCTCTTGTATAGAGAGATGGCCTTTGGGTAGTATGTTTATCATTTAATAAAGTTAGTATAGTATGTTACTTTTGTCTTTATTTAGATACTAGCTGAAGAGCCCAGCGTTGCCTGGGCATAGTAACCAACTGTGGTTAGTTATAACAAATTATAATGATTATATTGCACATAAAAACCGTGCATCTAATCCTCTCCTGTGTGATACTGACTGCTGAGCTGTGTATCTAATCCTATCCTGTGTGATACTGACTGCTGAGCTGTGTATCTAATCCTATCCTGTGTCATACTGACTCTGCTGAGCCGTGTATCTAATCCTATTCTGTGTGATACTGTCTGCTGAGCCGTGTATCTAATACTATTCTGTGTGATACTGACTGCTGAGCTGTGTATCTAATCCTATCCTGTGTGATACTGACTGCTGAGCCGTGTATCTAATCCTCTCCTGTGTGATACTGACTGCTGAGCCGTGTATCTAATGCTCTACTGTGTGATACTGGGCTCCCCCTGCAGTCTGTGTCAGAGGGTGGTCTGTGTTGGCACGGTAATAAATTGTGTTATTTCCAGCTTTACAGAAGGACGATAACACCATAGAAATGATAAGAATAATAGGCCTCAGTTACCACAACTGTCTACAAAGAAAACTGTTGCTGATAGCGACCAATCACAGCTCATTTTTCATCTTTTAAAGAGCTCTGGGACAGCGTTGCGAGTTTTGAGTGGCGACTTTTGTGTTTCGACTTTTATGTGGCGAGGTTGGTGTATGTGTGGTGAAATGTGTGCTGAGGGTGGTATATGTGGTGAAGCACGTGGTAGTGTGTGGCGCATTTTGTGTGTGTTCATATCCCCGTGTGTGGTGAGTATCCCATGTCAGGGCCCCACCTTAGCAACTGTACGGTATATACTGTTTGGCGCCATCGCTCTCATTCTTTAAGTCCCCCTTGTTCACATCTGGCTGCTGTCAATTTGCCTCCAACACTTTTCCTTTCACTTTTTCCCCATTATGTAGATAGGGGCAAAATTGTTTGGTGAATTGGAACGCGTGGGATTAAAATTTCGCCTCACAACATAGCCTATGACGCTCTCGGGGTCCAGACGTGTGACTGTTCCAAATTTTGTGGCTGTAGCTGCGACGGTGCGGATGCCAATCCCAGACATACATACATACAGTACATACACACCCACATTGAGCTTTATTTATTAGATTTGCTTATGTATTGAGTAAGGAGGGTGATTTGTATAAACATGAGACTCGGGGGGACCTTCAAGCCATCGGCACCCCAGATCTTATGACTTTGGGGGCAGATACACTGAGCCCGTGATGTAGCTTCACAGAAAGGAGTCACAGGGTGTTAGATCTTTTGATTGTGTAGGTCAGCACAACACTGGTGAATCGTTATTCCATTGCAGCTGATTCACTGTTCTGGTAGAGTTTCATTCAAGTATTGATGAACTTATAAAAGTATCGAGGAGGTGCAGTATCCTGCTGATAGAATATGTTTGGCAGACCTTCTTCTATCTGTGGCATCAACCATTTGTTTAACATGTTCAGATAGGATAGGCCAGCGTCAGTATCCTCGGCAAAAAAAGAAGGGACTGTAGACTTTGCTCCTACTCATTGCACAGAACACTCTTACTTTGGGTCCCAGAGTGGTATCACTAATGTATGTTCCCTGTGTAGTCTTATAATTACCAGCCATCATCTTCTGCTGTTCTCGGCGCCGCTCTGATCATCTTCTGCTAGTTGTGATTAGCCGGATCGCTCAAGGGTTTGCTGGGAGGACCATAGGTCACTGCTCAAAATAAGTCTATGAGAGCCAGAATGAGATTTTCATACGACTTACATTGACAGTTAGTGACTGCTAGATATGTTGGAGCAAGATGGCAGAGCAGGACCCGAGTGTCGTCGGGAAGAGCAGGAGACGATGGCTAGGAAATATTTTACGGCAGGCAGGGAACAGACATTAATGATACCACACTGAAGGTGAAATAAATAAAAACTGCCAGAGTGGTGCCTTAATGTTTCATTAGAGGATAAGGTAAGAATACAAAAGTTGATGACTAAAAAGACTAAAGTGTAGCAAAATTACATCAGTAATATAAAATTACTACCAGCAGGTGGTAGCAAAGTAATTTACTATAGTGTACAGGGGAACCTGTCATGAGACTATTAATCTGCAGTTTAATAGCAATAGCATTATAGCGCTGTACAGCCGCCACCCTGAAAGTGCAGCTACTGAGAGAAAATTAACTTATTCCTGCCAGTAACCATCAGCTTCCAGACACAGATGTGTGCCCAAAGCGGCTGTAGTCATCCTTCAGTAAACAGTGATCGTGGGGTGTAAGCACACCTCCGGCACTTTAATTGACAGCTCGCTCTGCACTGTGATCTGTCAATCAAAATACAGGGGCATGCTTACAGCCGCTGCTCACTATTTAGTGAACGATGACTGATCCGGCAGCTCCTTGAAATAAAGTTTGCTTTCTCCAATACCTGCTATTTCAGTAAGGTGGCCGGAAAGCATTGTAATGCTTTTCACCCGCAGATTGAACAAGTTTCTTTAGTTAATAGCGTTTGGGAACGTGACCGCTTCCCTTTTAAAGTACAAGTGTATACTGTATATTATACAGCAGAACAAAACAAATTACCCACCAAATGAAGACATAGTATAGCACAACAGTGATCCCAGCACTCCAACCCCTAACCTATAAGTATGACTTTGGAGTGTGGGAGAAAATCCACACAAACATGAGAAGAACATACAAACTCCATGCAGATGTTGCCCTTACAGCACGACGACTGACCACAGCACGACGACTGACCACAGCACGACGACTGACCACAGCACGACGACTGACCACAGCACGACGACTGACCACAGCACGACGACTGACCACAGCACGACGACTGACCACAGCACGACGACTGACCACAGCACAATGACTGACCATAGGACGGTGACTGACTAGCACGATGACTGACCACAGCATGACGACTGACCATAGGACGGTGACTGACTAGCACGATGACTGACCACAGCACCTGATGCTTTTTTGTGTTCTCTTCCTCGTTAGGAACCAGAGTTGAAAATTAAAACAATGCAGGACGAGGAAAGGGATGCAAAGGATGAAAAGAAGCAAAGATGGAAAAAGTTAGAGCAAGAATTTGCAAAACTCGAAGAACTAGAGAAGCAAGAAAAAGAAAGACAGTCAAAACTGCGAAAAAAATTACGAAAACAATATGGATTAGACCCACCGGCAGAACAGGCACAGCTACCTCAGCCTCCGCCACCTAAAGACGAGCTGTGAACAGAACTGTATCTCAGCCATGGCCAACTTGTCTGACCACTTCTGGTGGCAATTATGGATCTCCTGACTAAACGATATAGGAAACTGTTCAGTTTGTACCGTCAGAAAATGTTTGGGGCGTAAGTAGAGAAGGACATAGTAATATAGGTAGCACACTGCACAACATTTCTACACCTTCAGTTCTCCTTCTGACCGCTGTAGGGCTGTTGCAATTTCCAATGGTAAAAAATAGTGCAACTGTATGAGCATATACAGTGGGGGAAAAAAGTATTTAGTCAGTCACCAATTGTGCAAGTTAAGATGGGCCTGGACATGTACTGGCTTAAGCACACCAGCAGGGCAACAAAGGAGTGGCTTCATAAGAAGCATATGAAGGACCTGGAGTGGCCTAGCCAGTCTCCAGATCTCAGCCCCATAGAAAACATTTGGAGGAATTTGAAAGTCCGTGTTGCCCAGCGAGAGGCCAAAAACATCACTGCTCTAGAGGAGAGCTGCAAGGAGGAATGGGCCAACATACCACCAACAGTGTGTGCCAACCTTGTGAAGACTTACAGAAAACGTTTGACCTCTGTCATTGCCAACAAAGGATATATAACAAAATATTGAGTTGACTTTTTGTTAATGACCAAATACTTATTTCCACCGTAATTTGCAAAATAAATCTTGCCAAATCAGACACGGTGATTTTCTGGATTTGTTTTCGTATTTTGACTCTCATAGTTGTGGTCTACCTATGATGTCAATTACAGACCTCTCTCATGTTTTTAAGTGGGAGAACTTGCACAATTGGTGGCTGACTAAATTCTTTTTTCCCCCCACTGTATGGTGCATGTATACGAGTCGTATGAAAACAACTGAGCCATCATCACTTGTATCTCTTTTATGATGGGTATATAATGATGATGGTGCAATGTACGACAGGTCCGGCTTATCATCCACTCCTCTCTCTAGCTGATGTTATATATGAAGAGGATTCACACTGTGCAGTCAAAACTTGTTTTTCACTACAATTTTCATGAAATTGTTACAATGCAATGTTTTCCTGAATTGTGCAAAATTCACGTAAAATTACTGTAATCCAGTAAAATTTTATTATTCGAAGGCAAGTTAATAGAAGATCAATCTTATTGTTATTCTTTTTATTTTCCAAACAAATTAATATGTTATGGTAATTTTACCCAAGCCAATCCAGGTGATTTACTGCCATATCTAGACAGGACGCCGAACATTTAACGCGCACAGAACAATTGTTAACATGATCGTTCTGTTCCTGTACAGCATTATGCTATCAGCAGCACATCCCATGTTTACACTGGATGCAATGTAATGATTTTTATGCTTGCAATAAAAGCATGACACCCACCAAATGAGTGTGTTTTTCATTTGTGGCCTGTTTGGATGAGCCGATAGTTGAGAATGAGAGAAGCTACAAGTGCTCAAATGATGTCTGGCCTGAGTGGCCACATTACTTTACTTAACTTATCCTTAGATACCTCTGCAGCTTGCTCAAAGTGCTGTCCCATCAGGGCAAACCTTGTCCATATATTCTATAATTGAGCATGGGCATCATATATAGGGTTACCCTTCTCCAGGATTCATCTTTAGGCCATTCTGGGCTATACAATGTGTACCGTATATAGCAAAAATTATGTGTTTGCACCGGGTCTGAGCTGATCAACTAATTGATGCAGCTGGTCCCATATGTAGGCTCGGACTGGCGCAAAGGGGGACAGGTGGCTCCCCCGATGGAAGCATAACATTTAATAATGTCTTAAGTCTCCCAATATATACCTTAGGTCCCCTCTACATAGCATATTGCCCCCCAGAGTAGTCGCTTTGACTGTATAACAGCACCAAGTAGCCCCCCCACACTGTAGGACAGCCCCCAGTAGCTCCTCCCGTAGGATGTCCTTTAGTAGCCCCCTTCCCCCAATGTATGATGGCCCACAATAGTCCCCCCACACTGTAATATGGTCCCCAGTAGGCAATCAACACTGTATGCATGGTCCCCAGTAGTCCCCCACACTGTATGTATGGCCCCTAGTAGTCCCCTCACACTGTATAGATGGCCCTTAGTAGTTCCACCACACTGTATGGATGGCCCCTAGTAGTTCCACCACACTGTATGAATGGCCCATAGTACTCCCACCACACTGTATGGATGGCTCCTAACACCCCTATATGCAGTGCAAGACATTTGAGGTCAGGCTTGTGTGGTAGGTAGTTGCAATGTGCCACTCCAGGGTGGCATCCGGCAGTAGTAGCTGACCCCAAGGAGGTCTAAGCCCTTAATCAGATTCCGAGACAGGGTTGGACGGCCACTTGAGACAGTTTCAGACTGTGCACAGGATGGCTACTTGGGACAGGTTTAGATTGTGCGGACAAGACAGCCACTTGGGACAGGTTCAGATAGGATGGCCCCTTGGGACCAGGGTAGGTTGTAGACAAAGTTGGGCCCTGGGCAAAAGTTTAAAGTGGAGCCCCAAATGCTCACATATTGCACAATAACACAGAAACATTTCTGTTGTATTTACATGGGCTGAGTTCAGGCCGTTAAATTAGAGTGATCGACAATATTGAAATAGTTCGATGCTTGTTTCCTGGCCTCTTTACTCCAGCTGAGGAAGAATAATGGGATCAGATAGTCCTCTATAAAGTATAATGCAGGTCCCATATAGTGATTCAGCAAGGTCCTAAATAAGAAAGGGGGCACCTCAATTACAGATCCATCAATAAAGTTGAAATTATATAAATTGTATTACAATTATATAAAAGAAAGTATAAAAAGCACCTGATATAGATAGCAAAAATACCATAGGGGACGCAGGGCATATAAGGAAGGGCAAGAAAAATTCAAAAACATCAAAGAGTATGTATAATTATTGTATATGAGGAGCCTATAGGAAGGATTCAATACATCAAAAGAGTAATGCAAATAAATACCTTCTTTCCCTATAGACTAACCTCAATTCCCAAGTTACTATTCAGTAATGGTAAGGAGGCAACATATATAGAACTATAATATCATAACAGGATAAATATCCAAGATGCATGCATCTATAGGTAAGTGCAGCAATGGCTGCTAAAAGAACCTATTTGTCAATCCTAGACGTAACAGTACATGAACTATAACTACCTGATAAATGTTGCCGCAAGACCAGAGCCCAAGCACCCCTCACCCTGACGTGCGTTTCGTCACCAGCTTCTTCCGGGGGCGTCTGATAGTCCTCGATCCAGATTCAGGTCCCATATAGTACATATCGTATAATGCACTGACCATGGTCCTTGATAGAGTATAATGCAGCCCCTCATAATAAAGTATAATGTAGCCCCCTCAGAGTACAATTCAGCCCCCTCATAGAGTATAACATATCCCCCTTCAGAGTATAATGCAGCTCCACACAAACACACAGTATAATGCAACTCCCCCACTCACAGTATTATGCAGCCACCACATACACAGTGTATAGTGCAGTCCCCACTCACAGTACTATGTAGCCCCCATACACACAGTATAGTGCACCCCTCACCACACACATACTATAATGCATGCATACAAACACAGTATAGCGCAGCAGCCACACACACACACACAATACTTACCTCTTCTCCTCATTCCCCCGCTGCTCTGGCTTCTGCAGAGCATCTCATCTGCTCCACTGCTGGCACAGGTTGAGAGAAAGGCAGAGGGGGGTGATGGGAGAGGGAGTGTCATCTGATGCTCTCTCATCCATCACTGCATTCAACTGTATCGGCATCTACAATGTCAATAAGTTAAATGCTCAATGCGAGTGGTGCTGCCGGTCCCCTCTTACAGGCCTCATAGCGGCTGCTTGGCTGTGGGCCCCTGGAGGAGCGGGGGCCCTAGGAAGCTGCCTGGTCTGCCTGCCCCTAATGAAGGTCCTGCTTGGGACAGGTTCAGACAGGATGGCCAATTGAGACAGGTTCAGACTGTGCAAACAGGATGGCTACTTGGGACAGGTTCAGACTATGCAGACAGGACAGCCACTCGAGACATGTTCAGACTCAGGCTGTGTGCATACGCTGCGGATTAGGTGCGGATTCATTCGCGCGGATTTTGTAAAATCCGCAGGTGAAACCGCAGGTCAAAATACATGCGGTTTCACCTGGGAATTGCTCTGCGGTTTTGCCCTGCGGTTTTTCATCTCCTCAATGGAGGAGATGGCAAACCGCAGCAGAATCCGCAGAAAGAATTGACATGTCAATTCTTTCTGCAGAATGAAAACCGCAGATAATCCGCGCGGAAAATTCCGCACCGTCTGCATTGCGTTTTTTGATTCCCATAGGGAATCATGGTACTGTACACCGCAGCAAAAACCGCTGCGGAACCGCAGCAAAATCCGCAGCGTGTGCACACCGCCTCACAGGTCTCAGGTAACAGTTCTGGTGCATCCGATGCGGCCATGGGGTACAGATACCATGGACGTGGTTTCAGGATACAGACACCGGCAAAATGGACACAGGAAACATGGACAACCTATACTGGACTAACAAGACACATGATATTGGAATAGCTTTAACAGACTAGGGCTGGGGACCTGGCAACATAAAGTTGCCCATACCTAACACTAAACTATAGGAGTTGCTCAGGCATGTTCCTATTGGGGAAGGTGCCTTTTTTACAAGATGCCTCTCAGAGAGACACCTTGCAGGTGATTACTTTAACAAAATGCCTCCCAGTTGTCAGCTGGGGACATTATGCACACAAGATTTGTTTCTGCAGGCTGATACTAAAGGCATGACGGGAATCAGTGTTTCCCATTGTACTTATTTGTTCAGACTGGATTAACAAGTGCAATAGTTGGCTGTTTATACATTTGTATACTCCTCTATACGCTGCCAGCCCTTCCAGTACAAGCTTAGGCTGGTTTCACATTTGCGTTTTTTTTCGCGGTATTTTAGTGCTAAATAGCGCATGCGTTTTTTTTCCCTATACTTTGCATGGGATGCGCTTATGTGCGCATACACATGCGTTTGTACGCGTTTTACCGCGCATGCGTTTTTTTGCGGTATGCGCTCGGGCGCACAAAATGCAAGCTGTTGCATTTTTTGAGCGTCCGACTTGCCTCAAAAAAACGCATGCGCGCGCAATGCGTTTTTTTACAGCAAGACACCCATTATAAGTCTATGGTGAGCATATGTGCGCATTGGCATGCTTATGTATGCGTTTTTTTGCACATGCGTTTTTTTTTTTACCATTAGTTTAGACAATGGAATTTAGGGGTTTGGGTTAGAGTTAGGGTTAGTTAAGGGGGTTTAGGGTTAGGGTTAGGGTCAGGGTTAGGGTTAGGATCAGGGTATGGTTTGGTTAAGGGTCAGGGTTAGGGTTAGGGTTAGGATCAGGGTATGGTTTGGTTAAGGGTTAGGGTTAGGGTCAGGGCACTGGCGTAGCGTGGGGGGGGCGGAGGGGCGGTCCGCCCCAGGCGGCATGTGTGCGGGGGCGGCGCGGCAGCAGCAATTCCACCCTGCAGTGCAGTGCAGCGGCGGGCAGGGAGCGATGCGATCACTGCAGCTCCGCTGCCTGCAAGAGTGAATAGCAGGAACGGAGCGGCAAGGGTCCGTCCTGCTTCCTGCCCGGAGGCCGCGCTTCCTGTTTCACACAGAGGAGCACCGCTGAATGACGTCATCATTCAGCGGCCGCTGCTGTGTGAGGGAGGAAGCGCGGGCGATGCTGCGGACAGGTGAGAGGAGAGAGGTGGTGTCTTGTGTGTATGTATGTGTGTATGTATGTATGTATGTATGTCTCTGTGTGTGTATGTCTGTGTGTATGTCTGTGTGTATGATGAAGCAGGCAGTGATGGGAGTGATGGTCTAGAAGGCAGTGATGGGGTGAAGGAGCAGACAATGATGGGGGTGATGGAGAAGGCAGTGATGGGGTGATGGAGCAGGCAGTGATGGGGGTGATGGAGCAGGCAGTGATGGGGGTGATGGAGCAGACAATGATGGGGTGATGGAGCAGGCAATGATGGGGTGATGGAGCAGACAATTATGGGAGTGATGGAGCAGGCAGTGATGGGGTGATAGAGCAGACAATGATGGGGTGATGGAGAAGGCAGTGATGGGGTGATGGAGCAGACAATGATGGGGTGATGGAGCAGGCAGTGATGGGGTGATGGAGCAGGCAGTGATGGGGTGATGGAGCAGACGGTGATGGAGCAGACAATGATGGGGTGATGGAGCAGGCAGTGATGGGGTGATGGAGCAGACAATGATGGGGTGATGGAGCAGGCAGTGATGGGGTGATGGAGCAGGCAGTGATGGGGTGATGGAGCAGACAATGATGGGGTGATGGAGCAGGCAGTGATGGGGTGATAGAGCAGGCAATGATGGGGTGATGGAGCAGACAATGATGGGGTGATGGAGCAGGCAGTGATGGGGTGATGGAGCAGGCAGTGATGGGGTGATGGAGCAGACGGTGATGGAGCAGACAATGATGGGGTGATGGAGCAGGCAGTGATGGGGTGATGGAGCAGGCAGTGATGGGGTGATGGAGCAGACAATGATGGGGTGATGGAGCAGGCAGTGATGGGGTGATGGAGCAGGCAGTGATGGGGTGATGGAGCAGACAATGATGGGGTGATGGAGCAGGCAGTGATGGGGTGATGGAGCAGACAATGATGGGGTGATGGAGCAGGCAGTGATGGGGTGATGGAGCAGACAATGATGGGGTGATGGAGCAGGCAGTGATGGGGTGATGGAGCAGACAATGATGGGGTGATGGAGCAGGCAGTGATGGGGTGATGGAGCAGGCAGTGATGGGGTGATGGAGCAGGCAGTGATGGGGTGATGGAGCAGACGGTGATGGAGCAGACTGATGGGGTGATGGAGCAGGCAGTGATGGGGTGATGGAGCAGACAATGATGGGGTGATGGAGCAGGCAGTGATGGGGTGATGGAGCAGGCAGTGATGGGGTGATGGAGCAGACAATGATGGGGTGATGGAGCAGGCAGTGATGGGGTGATGGAGCAGACAATGATGGGGTGATGGAGCAGGCAGTGAGGGGAGTGATGGGGTGAAGGAGCAGGCAATGATGGGGAGATGGAGCAGACAATTATGGGAGTGATGGAGCAGGCAGTGATGGGGTGATGGAGCAGACAATGATGGGGGTGATGGAGCAGGCAATGATGGGGGTGATGGAGCAGGCAGTGATGGGGTGATGGAGAAGGCAGTGATGGGGTGATGGAGAAGGCAGTGATGGGGTGATGGAGAAGGCAATGATGGGAGTGATGGGGTGATGGAGCAGGCAATGATGGGGGTGATGGAGAAGGCAGTGATGGGGTGATGGAGAAGGCAGTGATGGGGTGATGGAGAAGGCAATGATGGGAGTGATGGCGTGATGGAGCAGGCAATGATGGGGGTGATGGAGCAGGCAATGATGGGGTGATGGAGCAGACAATGATGGGAGTGATGGGGTGATGGAGCAGGCAATGATGGGAGTGATGGGGAGAAGGCAGTGATGGGGTGATGGAGAAGGCAGTGATGGGGAGAAGACAATGATGGGGTGATGGTCGAGAGGGCAATGATGGGGTTGTGGGTGAGAATGCAATGATGGTGGTGGTGGAAAGGGCAATAAATGGGGGTGGTGGAGGAGGAGGAGGAAATGATGGAGGTGGTGGAATGGGCAATGATGGGAGTGGTGGGGGAGAAAGCAAAGATAGTGGTGGAGAAGAAAATGATGGAGGTGGGGGAGAGGACAATAATGGGATGCGAGGGGAGGAGGACAATGAGGGGTGTGGGGGATTGGGATATACATAATAAAGGAGACTATGTAATATATACCTGTATGTGTGTGTGTGTGTGGCTATATAACATCAATAATCTATATATATATATGTATATATACACACACGTAGCTTTGACGCCATAAAAGGAGGGGGGCCCGGACACATTTCTTGCACAGGGACCCCAAGCTGTCAGTGTCCGCCCCCTGTCCGCCAAAATAATTTGTACTTTCTGTTTTTTTTTCTGTCACATTATTAAAAATTAGTATTAAAAAAAGCCATTAGGTCTTCATCCAGCATCATCAAGCTAATACATACATATAGAGAACTGCAAGAAGTTGAAAGTCTAGAAATTTAGAAATAATAGCAGAGTTAGTAGCAGACTAAAAATTAGATCTTTGAGTGTAGTGTGGGCTCTTCGGATGCTTCCGAATTATCAACGACCAAAGGGGCGGCAAATTTTTCGACTGCCCCGGGCGCCACAAACAGTTGCTACGCCACTGGGTCAGGGTTAGGGTTAGGGTTAGGATCAGGGTATGGTTTGGTTAAGGGTTAGGATCAGGGTATGGTTTGGTTAAGGGTTAGGGTCAGGGTTAGGGTCAGGGTTAGGGTTAGGATCAGGGTATGGTTTGGTTAAGGGTTAGGGTTAGGATCAGGGTATGGTTTGGTTCAGGGTTAGGGTCAGGGTTAGGGTTAGGGTCAGAGTTAGGGTCAGGGTTAGGGTTAGGATCAGGGTATGGTTTGGTTAAGGGTTAGGGTCAGGGTCAGGGTTAGGGTCAGGGTTAGGGTTAGGGTCAGGCTTAGGGTCAGGGTTAGGATCAGGGTATGGTTTGGTTAAGGGTTAGGGTCAGGGTTAGGGTTAGGGTTAGGATCAGGGTATGGTTTGGTTAAGGGTTAGGGTTAGGATCAGGGTATGGTTTGGTTAAGGGTTAGGGTCAGGGTTAGGGTTAGTAAAGTCATGGTTTGGGTAAGTGTGAGGGGCCACTTAATGTTGGAAAAAAACGCAAATGCGGTAAAAACGCACTAAAAACGCATACAAACGCATAAAAACGCTGCGTTTTTTTCATGCATGCTCATAAAAATGCTTGAAAAAAACGCAGCATCTGTATGCGTTTGTATGCGTTTTTTCAATGCGTTTTTTTGCGGGAAAAACGCGCTGCAAAAAAAAGCAAGTGTGAAACTAGCCTTAGCTACAGGGCAAGATGTCTGACCCTGATGATAATCTCGTAACGTATTTATTTCATTTTTTAACGCAGGGGAAATCCAGAGGGAACTTAACATTCTATTGGGACTTTTTCATTAAAGGTTACTGTGTCAATGTTTAATAAATACGGTAATACCCAGAACTTGTGATATTATATTCTTCAACAAAGGCATCAAGGCAGAGCCGGACTGGGACCAAAAAGCAGCCCTGGCACAAAAAAAATTCACCAGCCCACATACAATGAATGTCCTCACTGCACACACATTACACACTACAGATACCGCACACACACTACAGATACCGCACACACACTACAGATACCGCGCACAAACACTACAGATACCGCAAACACACTACAGATACCGCAAACACACTACAGATACCGCAAACACACTACAGATACCGCACACACTACAGATACCGCGCACACACTACAGATACCACGCACACACACTACAGATACCGCACACACATTACAGATACCGCACACACACTACAGATACCACACACACTACAGATACCGCGCGCACACTACAGATACCATGCGCACACTACAGATACCGCACACACTACAGATACCGCACACACTACAGATACCGCACACACACTACAGATACTGCACATGCACACTACAGATACCGTGCACACTACAGATACCGCACACACACTACAGATACCGCGCACACTACAGATACCGTGCGCACACTACAGATACCATGCGCACACTACAGATACCATGCGCACACTACAGATACCGCACACACATTACAGATACCGCACACACACTACAGATACCACACACACTACAGATACCGCGCGCACACTACAGATACCATGCGCACACTACAGATACCGCACACACTACAGATACCGCACACACACTACAGATACTGCACATGCACACTACAGATACCGTGCACACTACAGATACCGCACACACACTACAGATACCGTGCACACACTACAGATACCGCGCACACTACAGATACCGTGCGCACACTACAGATACTGCACAGGCGCACACTCTACAGATACCGCGCGCGCACTACAGATACCGCGCGCGCACTACAGATACCGCGCGCGCACTATAGTTACCGCGCGCGCACTACAGATACCGCACACACTACAGATACCGCACATACACTACAGATACCGCACATACACTACAGATACCGCACATACACTAAAGATACCGCACATTTTTAGATACTTTTTTTCCCGCGCATTCAATGAGTGAAAAAAGCAGGTAAGAACGCACAAATCATAGACATGCTGCAGATTTAAATGCACAGCAAAGCCTAAAAGGAAAAATACTGATCACGCGCACAACACTTCAGGATTCTCATTCCCTTTGCTGGCATAAGGATTCCCTAGCATTTGTCAGCCAAGTCCGCAAGGAAAAAAAAACACATCAGAAACGCAAGGAGTACACGGAGCCCATAGGGGATCAAATACTTATTTCTCACTGCAAATAAATGTATATAATTTATACAATGGGATTTTCCGGATTTTATTTTTGATATTCTGTCTCTCAATGTTAAAATGTACCTGCCCTTAAAATTATACACTGTGTTCCAAATTATTATGCAAAAAGAGTTTAGGAGTGATAAGGTTAGAATTTTTTTGTTTGTCATTTAAACTCATTGCTGGTGATGTGTGTCAGGGCTCTTTATATCACTGAAAGCGATTGCAGATACCTGTGCAAATTAGTTTGGCAGGTGTGTCCAAATAAAGGCAAGACTACTTAAGAAGGCTGTTCCACATTATTAAGCAGCCGGAATTTTTGGCCAAAATAGGAAATTAAAAGGATGTGTCGGCTGCTGAGAAGCAACAAATTGTGGAGTATTTAGGTCAAGGTATGACTACAATCAACATTGCCAAGACACTTCATCGTGATCATCGCACAATCAAGAAGTATGTAGCTGATTCCCAGCACACACGTGTGCGTGCTGATAAGGAGAAATTGAGGACTCTTTCCAACAGGCAATTGCGTCAGGTTAAAAGAGCAGCTGCAAAAATGCCTTGTCATAGCAGCAGACAAGTTTGTGAAGCTGCTGGTGCCTCCAACGTCCCCCGAACAACAAGATGCAGGGTCCTTCAGAGGTTTGCAGCTGTGCGTAAGCCATCCTGTCGACCACCTCTATCCACTGCACACAAGCAGAAACGGCTCCAGTGGGCCAAACGATACATGAAGACTGACTTCCAAACTGTTCTGTTCACCGATGAGTGCCGTGCAACGCTCGATGGTCCAGATGGATGGAGTGGAGGATGGCTGGTTGATGGACACCCCATGAAAACACGGCTAAGGCGCCAACAAGGAGGAGGTGGAGTAATGTTTTGGGCTGGAATCGTGGGGAGAGAGATTGTCGGCCCCTTTAGGATCCCTGAAGGGGTAAAGATGAACTCCATAATCTATGTGGAGTTTCTAAAACAGCACTTCCTGCCATGGTTCAAGAGGAAGAACCGTGCTTTCCGAAGCAAGATCATTTTCATCCATGATAATGCACCGTCTCATGCTGCAAATAACACATCTGCATCTCTGGCTGCTATGGGCATAAAAGAGGACAAACTTATGGTGTGGCCACCATCTTCCCCCGACCTCAAGCCCATTGAGAACCTCTGGAGCATCATCAAAAGGAGTGTCTATGATGGCGGGAGGCAGTTCACATCTAAGCAACAGCTCTGGGAGGGTATTCTGTCCACATGCAAAACAATTGAAGCACAAACCATCCAAAAACTGACAAATTCAATGGACGAGAGAGTTCAGAAGCTTCTTTCGAACAAGGGGTCCTATGTGCAAATGTAACAACACCGAGAAGAAAGTTTTGACTTGAAAACTGTTTGATTTCATTTTGTAATAAGCTGATAATGCTTATAATTTCACAATTGACCATTTTTTGTTCAAAATAAAAATAAAAAGGTTGAAAACTCTGCTGTGCATAATAATTTGGAACATGCATTTTGAGTGTTTCTTATTTTTAAAAATATACTGTTTTCATAGGCAGTTTGTTCAAAAACATTGCAATTATACTAGAATAGTAGATGACTGGAAAATAACAATGACTGCAATTCATATAGGCAATTTAGAGAAAATAGGAGGAAATATTTTTTGCATAATAATTTGGAACACAGTGTAGACTGTTCATGTCTTTGTCAGTGGGCAAACTTACAAAATCAGCAAGGGATCAAATACTTATTTCCCTGAGGCTATGTGCCCACGTAGCAATTTTTAAGCGTTTTTTGCAGCGATTTTCGGCACAAAATCGCTGCGAAAACGTTTAAAAATCGTGTACAGAACGCCCCCCATGCATTCCTATGGGATTCCGCACATGCTGTGCTAATGCTGCGCTTTTTTCCGTGGCGGAATCGCATCGTGGAAAAAATCGCAGCATGATCATTCTTTTGTGCGGAATCGCAAAGAATTGCCGCGATTCCGCACCCATAGGAATGTATGAGAATCGCTTACTTCCCGCATGTGGCTATGCCCACCATGCGGGAAGTGAAGCGTCTCATGTGCGGTTGGTACCCACGGTGTGGAGGAGAGGAGACTGTCCTCCAGGCCCTGGGCACTATACCCCTGTGAAAACAAGAATAAAAAATCGGGGTATATTTACCTTCTGACGTCCCGCGCTGCATTCCCGGGCCTCAGCGTTCCCAGTAATGCCTTGCGGCAAGGCCCTGTAATGACGTAGTCTATAGCAACGTGAGACCAACGTCATCACAGGTCTCGCAAGGCATTACTGGGGTCGCTGAGGACCGACCGGGATGGCAGCGCGGGACGTCGGAACGTAAATATACCCCGATTTTTTTTAGCATTTTAACATTCTATCTTTTACTATTGAGGCCGCATAGGCGACCTCAATAGTAAAAACCTGGTCACACTTGTCAAACACTATGTTTGGCGAGTGTGCCCAACCTGTCAATCGCTTGGAAAGTGCTTGAAGAGCGCACGCAAAAATCGTGGCAAAATCGCGCAGAAAAAACGCGCAATTTGTGGGAAGGCGTCTGGTTTTTAGTGTCCGGAAGAAAACGCTACGTGGGCCCATAGCCTGAGAGTGTTGTATAGATTTTTACTGACAGCACTAGCGACTGAAAAACAAAGGCGCTATTGCTTTTGGAAGGTGAAGAAGAAACATGGAAAGGGAAGAGACCCCCAAAGGCCACAGACAGCCGGGGTCGGCCCGTACTAGGTGCAGTGACCCCTCAGGACACCACCGAGCGTGCACAGAGCGCTCTCTCCTCACAAGTTCACCTCAGGTTTCCCTCTCCACCCGTCCCACATTCCTAAAGGCTCCGCCCACAATTATCCCGCCCTTTTCCGACTTGCAACCTGGCCCCTCCTAGAGCTAAACGTCACTCCCTTCCCTCTCACGAAGCCCCGCCCCTCGTCAGTGATTGGCAGTACGCCCCGCCCATCGCTTGCTCAGTCTGGGTTGATCGCATTGATGGGCGGATCGGGCCGGAAGCAGCATGGCGGCCTCACTGCCCAGGACTCAGGTAAATCTGGGTGTGGGGGGCTGTGTGAGGGGGCGACAGTCAGCTGGTGTCTAAGCGACGTCTCCGGGTGGTTGTGGGGTCGGTCACAGGTTGTACCGATCTGACCGGGGACTGTGTGGTGACATTCCAGCGCCTGTGTGACCGCACATCTGTCTGCAGTGTGTACTGTGCTGTAGTCCCCTTCACGTCTCTGCTCGGGGCAAAAAAGTTTACAAAAGCTTGGAAACTTTTTTAAACTTTCTGATCCGCGACTTCTCTGTGTTTATGTTCCAGATTTCTGTACCGGGTGTATATATATATATATATACGGTATATAACTCTAGGAACCTGCAGAACTACAACTCCCAGCATGCCATTCCATCCTTGGGTGTACATGGCATGCTGGGAGTTGTAGTTCCTGCCAGTGATGGAGGATACAGTACACGGCGCTTAATTTGTAGTGCGTTGTTTTTTTTCCGCCTTACTTTTTAACCTGGCGAATGTTTTTTTTTTTAATGGTGAGAATGGCGCAGCGTGTAAATACTTGGGGTCTTTTCGCACCATTTTTGCTAAATATTTTTAATGTTTCCTCCTGGAAAACCCCCGATGAATACCCGATAGGGGTCTCCATGGTCGATGACCGGTAAACAATGGGGTAACTATTAATTTAGATTATTTTTTTGTTTGGCGCTACTTGGAGCAAACACCCCACAACATACAAATATCCCTATACGTCCATGCCCAAAAGCCGAGAATATGAAGACTCCCCCCGTGTTCATCCACATCTGTATTTATACATCAGCATTTCGGAATGTTCTTGATCAGACCTGGTTTCCTGGGTTCATAATGTCAACGTGTCCATAAAAATAGAATGTGATGTTCTGGACGGAATCAGTTTGTTTTGGCGCACGTGCAGATTCCAATTGTCGGAAAAGATTACTGCGCAGCATGAACGGTCACCTGGACGAGCCCCATTGAATAACATTGGTCAGTGAGTGGTCTGTGATGCTCAGACGGCACATGTCTATATAATCCACTGATCGACCCTGTAATCGGAGTTAGGCTGGGGTCACGCTTGCGAGTGTGATGCGAGAAACTCGCACCTCGATTCCCGGAGTGCGGTGCTGCTGCATAGAAATACATGCAGACTGATTTTCATCCGTGTCCTGAATAGAGTTCGTTTGGTCTGATTTTTTTTTTTTTTTTTTTTTTTCCCCTTCGATCCACAGACTTGCGTTGCAGATTTTGATTTGCCACTTGGATCAACATCGGACACGCCTCAGTGATTTTGCACGGACCGCTCCGGCTGATGACATGTGCACAGCCCCATAGACTGTCATAGGTGCAAGTGTTATCCGCAGAAAAAACAAACGTGTGTGAATTCGCCTTTAAACGCAGCTGGTTTTCTGCGTAGCATAAAAATGAAATGCAGCGCTGATGCTTTTTAGGAGCGTGTTCACATTGGAGAGAATGTTTCGGCGGTCAGACGCCGACCGTACTGCTCGGTTGTCATTGCTCTGTCCAGAGACGACTTGGAAGGCTTTATATTGGGGAAGTCGCCTTTTCTGCGGTGTGTACACAGCACACGTCTCTTGTGCAATGACTGGTCTCGCAGGTCTGGATGTGGAGTTGTGGTTTCTATTCCTTGTTTCTATACGATCACTGAACCTATAGATGCGCGGCTCTGTGATCCTGGGGCCGGGACACGGCAGTAAAGCTTTGATGGTGACTTTGGATGTTTTGCCTCTTGGTAATAATGGTGACTGGCTCAGTGGTCATGAGGTTAATGAGCGCTCTTCACTGTATAGCAATGTCGGCATCGCTCCGTCTCTGCCGTGTGACGCTGACTCGCTGGATCTGAGGTGTGTAATGCATTAATTCAGTGTTGGGTGTGTACACGTGGGTGGTAATTTGCGGAGAGCGTAGCACTGAACAACTGATAATACATTTGACACCCTTATCAACAGTGTATAGGGTTGTTCTTTGCAGCTGCCATGGGTGCATGCAACTTATCATTTGAAAGTTATTCCAAAGTTCGTCAATGGATAAAATTGCAAATTACTATGGATTTTTCATTTTCTTACTGCTTGTTGCCTAGGTTACTGGCCACCTCTGCAGTCTTATCAGCGGTGGCTTACAAGCTCCGTGCAATAGACTTTGTAAGCACGACTCCTCTGAAGCTCACCAGCCTCGGTGTCCCTGTTTTCGGGTCAGCGGCGCGTCCATCCTGGTGGTTCAAACGATTGTTCGGGAGCAGAAGATCGGGTGGCAGGGAAGTGTCGCGCTCCTAACAATCAATCAAGATACAATCCCTTTAAGAATCGCGTATTAGCACTGTAGTAGATGGACTTATCAATGTCTATAAGCAGAGAGCAAGCAGCCGACCTGTACGGGTTTGTGCACACAGTGACCGGCGTGCTGGAGAATTTCCATCCAGAATTTCCAGGCTGAAAATCTGCGGTATATTTTGGTGCCATCAGCAAATTGACAGCGTAAATTGAACCTTTTTGTGCCAATTTTCATGGCAGACGCAAGGGTGAAATTTTATGGCAAATCTGTAACAAAATTTGAAACAAAGCAGTATTTGATGCTTATTTGCTGCCGTTCAAGGTGGACATCCCTTATGGCCGTGTGCGCACATTACGTTTTTGCTGCGTTTTTTTCAGTGCAGATTTTTCACGAAACCTAAAGGGGTTCCGAGCAAACCGGCAAAGTGAATTAGAATCCTGAAATCTCCTGCACACGTTGCTTATTTGTGACTCGCAGATATAAATCTGCCGCATGTCAAATCTTTTAGCTTTTTTACTGCAGATTTCTCCCATACTAATGAGCGGGGAAAAAATCTGCACCAAAAAGATGCATTTTTGCCGCTGCCTTTTTCCTGCCAAGAGATGCAGAAATTTCTGCACCAAATACTTATTGTTTGCACATAGCTAAGGGTATGTGCACACGTTGCGGATTTGCTGTGGATCCGCTGCAGATTTCCTATTGATTTACAGTACAATGTAAATCTATGGAAAAAAAAACGCTGTACACACGCTGCGGAAAAATCCAAGCGGAAACGCAGCGGTTTATTTTCTGCAGCATGTCAATTCTTTGTGCGGATTCCGCAGCGTTTTTACAACCATTCCCTTATAGGAATCCGCAGGTGTAAAAACGCAGGCCAAATCCGCAATACATCCGCAGCAAAAATGCGCGGATTTTGACCTGCAGATTCTGCCAAAAATAGCAGATTCTGCGCAGAAAATTCCGCACACGAATCCGCAACGTGTGCACATATGGCGTCTTTTGAGCACTGGCCAAGTGTGAAGCTGCATCTGGCAAACGCCATCGGTCACTGTCCGGAAGTGGCTTATCTTGCAGTTTCGCCGCCGTCTTGCCTTTGGCCTTTTATTCTATACTTTCCGGTTTGGGGAGCGGGTGGCGGAAGTTACCCAAATAATGGACAGGTCACATCTTTTAACATCTTCAGGATGAATATTGCTCCCTATAATTGGAAAAGTTGCATGCAAACTTTCACAAGCAGTTAAACAATTTGTTTTTTTGTGTGGCCCCCATCCTTTACTATAGCGACCTTTCTTCACCTACCGTAGTATTCTGCAATAGCCACAAGGTTGTCACATTTGTGACTGCAGGGACTGAAAGAAATCTCTGCAGCGGAGACTTTCCTGTGACTTGTTCATCAGACTTTAGTGGTCAGTGACAAATCGTCTATTGTCCAGTCTGCAGCTACCCGGGTTCTACTTTCCCGTCCCAAAATGCAGGAAACGTCACGATCGCTGGGATGCATTTGCTCAGCTGACTGCCGGCCAATATTATTCTGTGTGCACAAAAGAAGCGCTTTTGTGTTTGAGTGCGTGGTTCCCAGCAAATTCCAGAGCATTTCACTGACAGGGAAGTTTTTTTTCCTTTTTAATACTCCTATTAAAGTGGATCGGTCACCATATTTCACAATAAAAACGGCATATATTATTGCATAGACCTGTCGAGGCTTTTATACTTACTGTGAAAATTCACTTAAGAATGGCTTTGTAATTTTTTGTTTATGTTTGTTTTGAGCTAGGATGTGTAACAGGTCTGCATGAGGATTATCCCCATTCTCCCCAGATTATATCGATGCAGAATTCACAGAAATAAGTATAAAGCTGCCGGGGCAACGGTGTCACCCCTGGGAACTTCCGAGATGAAGGCGACGTGTCCCCCCTGGGAACCGCCGGTATGAGGGTGACATGTCCTACCCTTGGACCTGCCGGTATGAGGGTGACATGTCCTACCCTTGGACCTGCCGGTATGAGGGCGATATGTCCTCCCCTTGGACCTGCCGGTATGAGGGCGATATGTCCTCCCCTTGGACCTGCCGGTATGAGGGCGACGTGTCCCCCCTGGGACCTGCCGGGATGAGGGCGACGTGTCCAACCCCCCCCCCCCGGACCTGCCGGGATGAGGGTGACGTGTCCCCCCAAGGAACTGCAGGGATGAGGGCGACGGTGTCCCCCCTTGGGGCTCTGCTGGGACGGGGGCGACGGTGTCCCCCTTTGGGCCCTGCCGGGACGGAGGCGACGGTGTCCCCCTTTGGGCTTTGCTGGGACTGGTGTGACGATGTCCCCTCATTGGGGCCCTGCCGGGACGAGGGCGACGGTGTCCCCCCTTGGGGCTCTGCTGGGACGGAGGAGACGGTGTCCCCCTTTGGGCCCTGCCGGGACGGAGGCGACGGTGTCCCCCTTTGGGCTCTGCTGGGACTGGTGTGACGATGTCCCCTCATTGGGGCCCTGCCGGGACGAGGGCGACGGTGTCCCCCCTTGGGGCTCTGCTGGGACGGGGGCGACGTTGTCCCCCTTTGGGCCCTGCTGGGACGGAGGCGACGGTGTCCCCCTTTGGGCTCTGCTGGGACTGGTGTGACGATGTCCCCCCATTGGGGCCCTGCCGGGACGAGGGCGACGGTGTCCCCCCTTAGGGCTCTGCTGGGACGGGGGGGACGGTGTCCTCCCTTGGGGTCCTGCTGGGACTAGGTATGGTTCTCTTCGCATCCCCTTGCTGTATATGTTTAAACAAGGTAAGATGTTGGAATATACAGCGTCACTCTAGATAAATATTTACTGGAAGTAGAATGCAGTATCTTCCCACCGTCGCTCTTGTTATCCCTTGGTTTTATTTATTGCAGTAACCGCACAGTGGGAGCGTTTCCCTGTCCATGCTCGGCCTGTAAGCTGGCACGTCTAGGGTTACTCGCTGGCTCGCTGACTATTGCTGATTCAGCTAATGATGTTTCCAAAGATAACCGGCATTCCTGCAAGTGGAAGGACGAGAATTTCCAGCTATTATGTAGAGGACAGGATGGAGCTTTCCTAAACCCTGACCCCGACAGTGAGGAAAGGCGAATTCTAGGATTAGAAACATAAGGGTCTGATATTCCAGCTCATCACTCTGATGAATGGCGGCGGGTGGAGAAACAAATCCAGCGGTGTGATTGACTGCAGCGCTGAAGACTGATCCTGTAATAAAACTGAGTTGTTAAAGCCGGCGTTTTGCTTTGGTTCCCCCAATGTGGATGTGGTGTAGTGATGACGGCGCCGACAGCCTGATATCACCCGCAGAATGAACTTGTCGATTCTGTAAATGCCGACATCTCGCTATTGGTGCTGGTCTGTGGTAGCTTATGGGCAAGGATTTTAGTTATGTGCCCCTACTTTGCTTTTTTCTACTGATCGGTAGCCCCCCTGCTGTAGACCTGTACCCCATTCTGACCATCGCTAGGCTCTGTGCACATAGGAATTCTTGAGAAGCTGAAAATCGAAGCTTTTTCCAGTGGAAACCGCTGCAGGAAATGCATCTTCTTTGGTTTTGTGCACATTACATCCATCATAGGCGGATTCCACCTCGGAAATCGCTTGAAAACTTATTGAAAAATGTTCAAAAGAATGCACGTCTAGGGTAGAACCATATTACTGTGCACAGTAGGGTGACCTCAAAAAAATCGATGTCGGAATTTTGTCCGTCTGGACCCCACAAAACGATTCCCCTTTCCAGATATTGAGAGAGCCAAAATTTGAGCTCGATCAAACGACGTTAACCCGTGCCGCTCGTCGCTCAAAGTTTGAAAAAATCCAAATTGAGGTATTTTAAGATTTAGGTATTTTGCATAGTCTGTTAGACTATAAAGAATGTGACAACAACATTGCAGAAATAGCCCTGACCAAATTTTCGAACCATTTGTGGTATTTGAATGCAGAGTTGGTGGGATTATCGTTTTTTGATCCCACCATTACAGACAATGAAAAGTTGTTAATGGCTAATAAATTGCTCAGTAGCACAGATGAACCATCAGAGCACGCTAGGGTTGTAAATCCAAAAGTTAGGAAAGAAAAATTAAAAGAGGTAGGAAGTAACCGACTTTAACGACCTTCTGACAAAAGATGAAGAACAAAAGCAATATGTCCTGCAAGTTGTAAGCAAATGCCGAGCATTATATTCTGACGTTTCAAAAACTACTTTAACAAAAGCTCTAGAATAGATTAGATAACTATGTAAAATTATCAACTCATGTAGGTTAGCGTGCTCTGATGGTTCATCTGTGCTACCCTGTTTCCCCGAAAGTAGGACCCCCCCGAAAGTAAGACAGGGTGGGGGTTACGGGGGGGTCCTTCAATGTAAGGCCTCCCCCGAATGTAAGGCAGGGTTGGGGGCCGCTGTGAAATGTAAGGCCCTTACCTTTGGGCCGCCGCTGTCCCCCATTGGGTCCCCAGGCTCCAGAGGTGTCCTCAGGTGCAGCTGGGCGGGTCCAGCGCTCATGGGGTTAACTCGCCATGTTAACCCCGCAATCCGCCCAGCTCAACAGCTCATTGGCCGCCCCTGTTCCCCACGTCACCGCCGGCCCCCGGCTCGAGCACTGATTGGTCCAGCAGCTTGGGCTGTAATTGGCCGCCCCAGCCCCACGTCACCGCTGTTTCCCTGCTGATTGGCACAGCGTTCCCTGCAGCACAGGCCTTCCGCACCCACAGCCGCACCGCAGAGGAAAACGTCCAGCATTTAAAAACCAAGTAGGGAAACATGTACTGTATAGGGTATGGGGCTGTGTGCAGTGGGATACGGCACTGTTATGGGGTGTGGGGCTGTGTGCAGTGGGATACGGCACTGTTATGGGGTGTGGGGCTGTGTGCAGTGGGATACGGCACTGTTATGGGGTGTGGGGCTGTGTGCAGTGGGATACGGCACTGTTATGGGGTATAACAGCATGTTAATAAATGTTAATTTATTGGTTAAAAAGAAATTGTCATTTTTTTTCGGCTAATGTAAGACCTCCCCCGAAAGTAAGACAGGGTGGGACTTTTTGGGGTAAAATTAATGTAAGACAGGGTCTTACTTTCGGGGAAACACGGTACTGAGCAATTTATTAGCCATTAACAACTTTTCATTGTCTGTAATGGTGGGATCAAAAAACGATAATCCCACCAATTCTGCATTCAAATACCACAAATGGTTCGAAAATTTGGTCAGGGCTATTTCTGCAATGTTGTTGTCACATTCTTTATAGTCTAACAGACTATGCAAAATACCTAAATCTTAAAATACCTCAATTTGGATTTTTTTCAAACTTTGAGCGACGAGCTCCACGGGTTAACGTCGTCAAATTTTGGCTCTCTCAATATCTGGAAAGGGGAATCGTTTTCTGGGGTCCAGACGAACAAGATTCTGACATTTTTCCCCCCCATATGAGATCCGGTCACCCTAGTGCACGCGTTCATTCTCTTGGTAAACCCTGGGACGGTTAAATTGTGTCAAGTCCATTTTTCTGTCGTTTTTTGCTTGGCCGACGCTCCGTACTTTATAGTTCAAGTCAACGGGAAAGCTCAAAAGACACTCAGAAGACGGCTGGACTTTTTTGGATGGTCGTGCCGCCGTTATTTCTTACAAAAACAAAAAAAAACAACAATTTCTTCATTATTTAATGGAGTGAACAAATGAAAAAAAGCGGCCTGAAAACAACAGTAAAAACAGCACAGAAACAATGGGAAAAAAAATCTTAGAAAAACAACACAAGAAACTTCATGAAAAACACCAGGGTTTCTCAAAGCATCTTCCACTTGAAAAACTCTGTGGGTTCACCTGAGTTTAAAAGACGTTGCGGTTGTGCCGCATTTTTTTTTTTTCTTTCCCGCAGGCAAAACCTGCTCTCTTAGCAGTAAAGACACTGCTTACAAAAAGCAGGTTTTGCTGCCTTTCTGCTGCGTTTTTATTGCTGCGTGTTTTTTTTTTTCTCTTGTGCATGTTGATAAAGTTTAGTGGCCCCCCCCCAAAAAAAAAAATTATGATTTAACTTCCTTAGGTTTTTGCACTAAAAACACAGCAAAAACTGATACCTGCATTTTTTGCTGTGTTTCTGCACTTCTTGTTTCCTATGGGTGATAAAACGCTGAAAGAAGGGACAATACTGCAGTTTGCAAAAACGCAGCAGTTTTCCAAATCAGTCAGGAAAATAAAACCAATGTGTGTGCAGGAGATTTCTGAAATCTGTTTGCTGGTATTGTAAAACACAACTTCAAACTTGCATGAAAAAGCACAGCAAAAAAATGTTGCAAAAGCACAACATGTGAACATAGCCTTAGTAAGTTTTTCAAAGAGTTTTTATAATTTCCTGAAGTGGTTTTGAAGAGTTTTTGAATTGTTTTTGGAAGAGTTTTTTTTTTTTTTTTTGCAGCCATCTGATTGGACAGTTCCTAATTTGGAACTGATTCCAACCTTCAAGATTATGCTTCAAAGTGGGATGCTTTTTTAAAATTATGTCATATGGTTATTAGATTTGCATTGTTCTACGTACCAACCTGCCTCACAGACGGCTGTGCATCCTCTCGCGCACACCCTGTGGTCAAGTCCCGGCTTTAATAAAAGTCTGAGTCTTGTTCTCCAGATGCATGGAATACTTATGCAAATGATCCCACATTCCGTACGTGTAGCCAAGCTCCCGCAGTCTGGCCTCGCTGGTTTCTAACAGCAGTGTCTTTCACGTCTATGATAATAGCCAAGCAAATGGGGTGAACGATGAATAATCGCAAGGGTAAATGTATGGGAGGCTATTATCCAATAAATATTTAGATAGAACATAATATATATCTTGATTATTGTATCATAAAAATGATTAAATGTCTGATGTTCACATTGTACTACAATACATTTTTCACTTAAATATAAGCAATATATGTGGGAGTCGGAGTCATGGAGTCGGTGTAAGGGAAATTGAGGAGTCGGAGTCGCAGGTTTGGCTTAGGCCTGTTTCACACTTAAGTTATTTCCGTCAGTTGCCAGCCGCCAAAAAGGCTAAGAACGGATCTGTGTCCGTCGAGACACCAACGGGTGCCACTGGACCATTGCTTTGACGGGATCCGCCAATGTAGGAATGTTAAAGGAACCGCAGGCATGAAAAAAAGTACCGCCGAGGTAGCGGGGCCGCGGGGCCGGGACGAGCCGCGAGAAGAAAGCGGGCCGACGGTGAGAGAGAGACGTTTTAGCGGCTCCCGGGACAGTAGTTAAGGGTTAAAATGCTTCCTGGAGTTAAAATAGCGGACCGTCACAGCAAAAAAACATTGCAGGGTCCGTCTCATCCGCCCGAGAGCCGCTAAAATCTTGGCGGATCCGTAAAATAACAGGTGTGACGGATGACCGTCAGTCAAGATCCGCCAATAATGTAAGTCTATGGGTGTAAACGGATCCGCCCCTTTTTTGGCGGATCCATTTTTTTAAAAAAATTGGCGGATCTTGACTGACGGGAAAAAACTGATGTGTGAAACAGGCCTTACCGACTCCACAGCCCTGTGCAGCTTCCACCTGTTTACTCTGTCTCTGCCGGCGCAGCGTCCACCTGTTTACTCTGTCTCTGCCGGTGCAGCGTCCACCTGTTTACTCTGTCTCTGCTGGCCCAGATCCCTGAGAACCTCCTAGTATCTGCAGCATCCCCAGTGCCTCCTCTGAATAGAAGTCCCCCGTGATGTCAGTACATTGCAGCTCGATGTCATGGGGGCTACTGATCGAGGCATACAGATTCCCTTGTATTGCGCTCGCTTCTGTTCCTCTTGGAGAGCGACTTGTTCCTGTGTCACCAGTTCTTCTGTGTATTGTAGTCTCAGACAATAGAAAGTCTGTGGCTGTGATTAGCTTGTGTGATCCGTCGTCAGCGCCTCTATTCTGTTGCTGCGTTTACATTCTATGTACGTGTCTGTATATATAATATATACACTTCTATACGCCAACATTCCTTTGCTGCAGGCGCACTAGAGGCATGTAATGTACTGGGATTGTGAATTTTCACAATTTCTTCAAAAATTTTTAGACATTTGTTGACTTTGGAAACCATTTTCCGCTGTTGGTGAATTTGTTACCTGTAGAGCTTATTTACACAGTTATAAAAAATAGATTTTCTCTGCTATCCCCTGCAGCGTGGCTCATTCACCCACAATGGAAGCCTGTGCTGTATATACAATTAAAGGGGTTTATCGACTTTGCAAAATCCTGGTTCCCCGGCTACAGTAACACAACAAAACTGCACCCGAATCCAGTATTAAGTTGCCGCCACTGCGCCGTCTGTCTAACGCCAGCTGCGCTGCTGCCAATCTGTGAGCTCAGTTCTTCGTGCCATCAAACCGCTGAGCTCATCGATTGGCTGCAGCGCTGTCAACGTAACATCGGCACTGCACACAATAAGGGCTCATTCTGATGTTTGATTTTAACATACCAGCTCTATCCATCTTTTTCACGGCTAGCACTCACGCCTGTGGTCGTCTATGCGGCCGCTCACATGATCGTGATTTTTCAAATCCAGTGGTGGAGAGATGTCTGCTTTTGCTCCTAACATTGGATCAAAATTGGCAATGCAAGTCAGTGATTCTTGAAAAAAAAAATTGGACAACACTCGGACGACTGTCAGAAAGGAGAAGGTGGAAAAACTTTTTGTTTCTGGTCCATTATTCAGCTCTCTCCTGCAGCTAATCACTGGTGGACACGCGTCTACGGCATGTGACGGCTGAGGCTGGTGAGTGGCTGCAGCGGTCATGTGGTGGACCAACAGGGGCCACCGGAGTGCTGCTGCTATTATTATTATTATTATTATTATTATTATTATTTATTAATTATTAATAAATGTATTCCCTTAGTGCAATTTTGTAAAAATTCTCAGACCACACCATGGAGGATCTGACTTGAGTTTCTATTCTCGTAGATGCAGATATAATCATGTTCCTTCACTTTTGGCTAGAATTTAGAAGTTCTTCTAAGTTGTATAATAAATTATATCTTTTTTGTTATGGATGAGAAACAATATGAAACTTATTATAACACTGTTGTTCTGAGCTAAACTTTTCATTCTGAAACTATTGTACCTCTGAAGAGGCAATTTGCATATTATTTTCCCAGAGGAGCATTGCACGGCGAATAAGCCTCCTTACCTTGACAAGCCAGAGCTGGTATGTCACTCTCCACAAGGAGAAACCTTACCCCTTAGACCTCAGTCCAGAGCCTCTCACCTAGCCAAATCAGTTCTCATACTTTGCACAGATGAGGGCCAATAGCCCGAAACACCGTGTCTGCAAATTGAGATTCTGATTTGGCTTTTATCCTAAGTCATATGACAAGACTCGTTAAAGGGTTGATTGTGTTTGTAGGATCGCTACTACCAACAGGTGGCGCTGTAGAGTTCAAGTCCTCTTTTTCTCTGAAGAGGCAATTTGCATATTATTTTCCCAGAGGAGCATTGCATGGCGAATAAGCCTCCTTACCTTGACAAGCCAGAGCTGGCATGTCACTCTCCTCCACAAGGAGAAACCTTACCCCTTAGACCTCATTCTGAAACTATTAAATGTTTCCTGGTTGAGTTACAAAAACAAAAATCGAGCACTGCTTTCAAGAAATCATTAGGGCTGAAGGGAGTGTCCCCCCAAAAAATCAAGTTTATCCCCTCTTCATTGGAGGATAACTTGTTGATCGCTAAACGGGACTCCCGACAATCCCGAGATCAGGACTCTGCAGCTGAGTCCTGAGCGGAGTGTGGGTGCGAATGCTCGGCCTCCGCTCCATTCATTATCTATGGGGCTATTGAGCTATTTCTAGCAGAAAGTTAAGGCCGCGGAGGCCGAGCATACGCGCCTCTACTCCATTCAGGATGGGGCTGTAGAGTCCAGAGTCCGATCTTGGGATCACTGGGGTTCCAGCGATCAGTAACCTATCCTTTATCCTATGGAAATATTATTTGATTTTTTTGGGACCATTCCAGACTTTCTGAGAGTGAGTGATCAGATAAGTGCAGGGAGAGAAGTGACTCATAAGTGGGGGAAAGAGGCCTATGTCTCTAATAAGAGATTACAAGGTTTCTTATCTTGAACTCTTTATTGAAAAAGGGAAATCTACCCTTTTAAGTACACAATTACAAAATAAAGGCACCTAGTGGGATTCTGCAACTTTGAACATTTTTTTTATAGGAACTTTCCCTGCTGTATTTGAGATTCTCTGGTTCTTCATATATTGGATCATTTTGTTAGTCAGCAGTGCAATCTGGCTGAACACGACCATCCTAATAAAGCATTTTATTGTTTTTCTATAATCTTGGACTTTTGTGAGGAACTAATGACTATACACAACTCTGGGACTTAAAGGGGTTGCTTGGGATGTCATTATTGTCTACCAAGAACATACTGTATCTAACACTAAAGTTGACCCTAAACATTAGGTGGCTGTCGGCCTGTGCAATGCTTCGGCCTTTCATTCGGCCTTTAACCATCTTGTCACCTCCCATACACAGAAGCGAAAGCAGCCATCTGACACGTGGGCCGATGGCTAATTTCCAAGAGGTCAATGCAATCTGCAGTCCGAAATCAGACATGTCCCATCAACATAATTTCTCTACCTATTGATCGTTCGCACCCTATACAAATATCTTTCTACCTTGTTTGTCAGGAAAGAAGCATAGTTGCTACAGTGGAACTTTTTTCAGTTGCCAGAGGGAGAAGGAGACTGATTTTGCCCTGAACCACTAAGTTTCCTTCTTCAAGGAGGAGATGAAGTTGAGTTGCTGCATCATTTATCTACCCTATAATGCTTGATTATAAGATGAGTGTTGACTCACATCTGCACATCATTAGCTGAAAAGTAAAGATAAAAGTCAAGATTTGTATTAAATGTTCTCTGCCCAGTAATTAAACTTCACAGTGGGCAGTCATGGGTGTAAAACCATAAAAGAAAGCATGCTCGTCCCGTTGGTACAACGTTGTGCTGCCGCTTCAATAGTTAAGGTCAGGTCGGGAGACGTGACATCGCCGACCACCAGGCTGCTCATTGAATGACCCGTTAGCAAATCGGCGGCCACAGCGGACAGGTCACTGCCCCTGGATTGTTGAAGTCATGAGTATGCCTTCTTTTAATATTTTACCCCCTCACTTCCTTTGCAAGAGGGTTGATCCCACCGGGAACTTGTGCCCGACACAGCAGAGAATTGTAGGATTTCCTGTATTGGTCACACTGTACAATCCTTTTTCAGTGGCCTGGGAGGTTGCACAGCGCAAATAGTTAATGCAAGCTTGAAACTCGCTTGTGGGCATCATGTCCTGAGACTGAAAAAGTAAATTATCCACAGTTTACTACAAGCTAAAAAGAAGCTGAGAAGCTCGATAAGCGTCCGGGTCTTATCTGCTGACATCACATTGCCCTGTGTGTCGCCTTATGCTCTGATGAGAAGGTTGTAGATCCAGAGTGGAAAAGGAAGGATACCAGCATCAGGATCTTCAATAAAAACACTATTGCAGAAATAGTTAAAAAGTCACAATTCCAAAGCCGACTATGGCTATCAGACGCGTTTCAGACAAGTGTCTTTAGTCATAGACCCGGAATGGTTTGAGGCTCAGGGTCCAGGTTCTCTAAGACGTTACTGTACTTGATCTATTCTTGATTTTCATGGATTGAAAACTTGAACAAACGTAACTACAAAGTTTTTTTTTGGAAAACCAAGTGTCCTTATTTGAGAAAAAAAAAAGAGACCTTTCAACTTCTTGTTCTGAGCCATGGATAAAACCCTCCAACGCAAGTCCTTGGGTCCTTTAGAAACTCGGACAGGTCACTCCTGGCATCCTAAGGCTATGTGCACACACTGCAGATTCACCTGCGGGTTTTTTCCTGCGGAACCGCAGGTAAAACCGCAGGTAAAGTGACCTGCGGTTTTGCTGCGGTTTGGCCTGCGGTTTTGCCCTGCGGTTTGACACCTGGACAATGGAATAGGTGGCAAACCGCAGCAGAATCCGCAGAAACAATTGACATGCTGCGGAAAAAACCCCGCAGCTTTTCCGCAGGTAAAAAACCGCAGCGTGAGCACTGCGGTTTTTAAAACCCATAGGCTAGCATGGTAAAGTACCATGTCTGCGGAAATGCTGCAGTTCTGTAGGGCCAAAACCGCAGCAAAACCGCAGCGTGTGCACATGGCCTAATGCTGTTCCTTCTTCTCTGACTGTTTGCAGGAGGCTACTTAAAAAAAAACAATAAAAAAAAAAAACTGGCCAGCACCTCGGAACAGTGTGAACAGGTGCAAGCTGCTGTGACTGCATAATATACAAACAAAAGCATACAGCAGCTGTCTGTAAGCGCTAAGATGTATTGAGATATTGAATATGTGACGTTTGTGACATTGAATATGTGACATTACTGCCATCTGGAGTATATGTATGAATATGAAGGTACTTGGCACATAAATTGGCCAATTTATGAGAGCCCTCCTAACCCTACATCATGCCTCTTCCGAACTAAAAGCCTCCAAATTTAAAGTGCAGGTAGGATCTAGCACTAACTAAGAACAGTATTGGGCCCCCTTCACGCGTCCTAATATTTCCAATACTGGAAAAAACAGTACTAGTGAGGTCTGTGGTTTGTGTCCATGTGTGTGTGTGTTCACTGCTCAAAGGGAACACATACATTGAAACCAAGAAAACCTAAAAATGATCAATGTAAATTAAAATGAATATTCCATGGAGGTCTGGATTTGAAAGGATACTCAAAATCAAAGTGGAAAATCAAAATACAGGCTGATCCAACTTCCTTGTCAATGCCTCAAGACAAGGAAATAATGCTCAGTAGTGTGTGTGGCTTCCACGTGCCTGTTTGACCTCCCTACGACATTTAGACATGCTCCTGATGAGTCGGCGGATGTTGTCAAGAGGGATCTCCTCGCAGACATGGACTAAAGCATCCGCCAACTCCTGGACAGTCTGTGGTGCAACGTGACGTTGGTGGATGGAGCGAGACCTGATGTCCCAGATGTGCTCAATTAGATTCAGGTCTGTGTAACGGGCGGGCCAGTCCATAGCTTCAATGTCTTTCATCTTGCAGGAACTGCTGACACACCCCAGCCACATGAGGTCTGGCATTGTCCTGCATTAGGAGGAACCCAAGGCCAACCGCACCAGCATATGGTCTCACAAGGGGTCTGAGGATCTAATTTTGGTACCTAATGGCAGTCAGGTTACCTCTGGCAAGCACATGGAGGGCTATATGGCTCTCCAAAGAAATGCCACCCCACACCATTACTGACCCACTGCCAAACCGGTCATGCTGAAGGATGTTGCAGGCAGCAGATCTCTCTCCACAGTGTCTCCAGATTCTGTCACGTGCTCAGTGTGAACCTGCTTTAATCTGTGAAGAGCCCCGGGCGCCAGTGGCGAATTTGCCAATCCTGGTGTTCTGTGGCAAATGCCAAGCGTCCCGCACGGTGTTGGGCTGTGAGCACAGCCCCCATCTGTCGACGTTGGGCCCTCAGACCATCTTCATGGAGTTGGTTTCTAGCCGTTTGTGCAGACACAGGCACATTTGTGGCCTGCTGGAGGTCATTTTACAGGGCTCTGGCAGTGCTCCTCCTGTTCCTCCTTGCACAAAGGCTGAGGTAGCAGTCCTGCTGCTGGGTTGTTGCCCTCCTATGGCCCCCTCCACGTCTCCTGGTGTACTGGCCTGTCTCCTGGTAGCGCCTCCAGCCTCTGGACACTACGCTGACAGACACAGCAAACCTTCTTGCCACAGCTCGCATTGATGTGCCATCCTGGATGAGCTGCACAACCTGAGCCACTTGTGTGTGTTGTAGAGTCTGTCTCATGCTACCACGAGTGTGAAAGCACAACCAACATTCAAAAGTGACCAAAACATCAGTACAAGCAGTGGTACTGAGATGTGGTCTGTGGTCCCCACCTGCAGAACCACTCCTTTATTGAGGGTGTCTTGATAATAGCCAATAATTTCCATCTATTGTCTATTCCATTTGCACAACAGCATGTGAAATTGATTGTCAATCAGTGTTGCTGACAGTTTGATTTCACAGAAGTTTGATTAAATTGGAGTTATATTCTGTTGTTTAAGTGTTCCCTTTATTTTTTTAGCAGTGTGTGTATATATGTTATATGTATATGTGTATACATATGTGTGTGTGTGTGTATAATATATATATATATATATATAATATCGGACATCTATATATATTTCAGTCAGTGCTTTGCATATGTACTTCTCTGTACTTATATTTATCTAATAATTAAAAAAATGTTGTGGGTGCCCCTCATTTTTTATTAACCATCTTCGGGAAAGCAGGCAGCTGGGGGCTGGTGTTATAATTTCTACAAGGGGCAGATATCTATAAGATTTCCAGGTCATTATTATCAGCTCACACCTGTCTGTGTAACCTAAACTGGTTATTAAAAAAGGGACCCCCCCCGCCCCCAAAAAAACAGAAAACAAATGACCCCTTATATTTAATAACTTGCAAATGCTAAGCAGACAGTAGTGTGCTGATATTAATAGGCTGGGCAGGGGCCATGGATATTGGATCCCACTAATAACACCAGCCATCAGCCGCCCCAGAAATGCCGCATCCATTGGATACGGCAACTCTGGCTCTCATCCTCTGCTCTTCCCGCTTGCCCTGTTGCGTTAGCAAGTGGGGTAATGGTTTTGAGGGTCATGTCAGCTGTGTAATGTCTGCTGACATCAAACCCAGGTGTTAGTGATGGAGAGGCTTCTGTCAGACACCCCAATTACTACCCTGCTAGTCAAAAGTAATGAATGCTCACAGAGAAAAGTCTTTTATTTGTAAAAAGCACTCCTGACCCTCTATTACCCATTGTGGTCCGCTGTAAATCCAGCTCACGACGATCCCCAACTCTGCTACATCCTGATGCTGTGCTGAGCGGTGACTTCAGTAATGTGACTGCTCAGCGCGGAGGCCGGAACACTCTGACAGTAGCGTGAGAACGCGGCTGCAGTGACAAGCGGTGTCCTAATTAAGGTTACCGCATGTCACAGGCGGCGGTTCTCACTGTGAACTGCGGTAACCTTACTGATGTCACTGCTCGCAGAATGAGAAAGGAAGGAGGCAAAAGGAGGCAGTCACAACCTCAAATAATATACTACAAAAAAAACCTGACCTCCGAACAGAATAAAGCATGTGTGAACAGGTGCAAGCTGCTATACTGTTTGTAGGAAGAGCTTGACAACATCAGGTTTTTTTTTCCCAATGAGAAAACACTGATGGGGATGAAGATCTGATCCAGTGCACTGATCAAAATTGGTCACACATGAGGAAAATAAAAAAAAGCCGACCGCTAAATGAGCAGTAATGCGGATGTCGCCCAGAATTCTGCTTGTTGTCCTGTCTCTTCTTACATGACGCCCACATTTCGGGTGTGTCTCTTCCCAGAAGTTTGGCAGTTATGAAGACTGAAAGTAGTCGCTCCTCACATCTGCTTGTAAAGTTGCATTTGGCCTCTTGCGGGGGCTCGGAAACAACACGGAGTTTCTTACCGGGAATATTGTGTAATCTCCCACAATAATGTTAATTTTAATATTTTTTTTTTTTAATTAGTTCAGAAGTTTTGATTTATATATAAATTTACTCTCTAACATAATCTACTCTTAAAGGGATTATTGATACATCTTTTTATTATTAGCTTCTTGATTTCTTAAAGGGGTTGTCCAGCTTCTTTTTTTTTACATTTATATATGGTAATTCCAAATGTTTTGAAACAAAAAGACAAAAAACCCATTTATCATTAGATTTTTTTTGTCCTAATCTAGCGCTGCTGCTCTGTTGATCCTCCTGGTCTTCTGTTTACCAGTGACCACTCAACTGCTGTACTGATGACATCATCGCTGAGGCCATCAATTGGCTGCAGTGGTCACATGGCGGCCGCTTGTAGACAGTTAGTGGCTGCAGCAGTAATGACACCTATTGCTGAGTGGTGATTCCAGTAGAAAGGCACTTGTCAGCCACCTCTTGGCTGCAGGGTCTGACAAGATATAGAATAAACGGGCACCATCCACAATGTCAATTTAGGTGGGATCACCTAGTGCATATAAATGGATTGACATGAAAACACATAAAGGAAAAAAGTATATGCACACAAATAGGGATCACCACAAGGATATGATAATCAAAAAGTATCAATTTTATTAATGGACACAACAAACAGACACTTTGTTTAAAAACAATTAAAAAGTCTGAACAACCAGACACTGATGACAAAACAAAGACAATGGGTCATTTTGATAAATAGTTAAATACTATGGGTCCCAAGGCCAACCATTCAGTATAATGCCAGGTATCTGCTAGTTACCATAACCTAGGGTCTATCAAGTCAATTGTAATGACAATCATGACCTTGGATCAAAAATACCATATTATCAATAACTACTATGGTTACATAGAGATTCTACATATGCCATGAATAGAAAATTGAATACTTATCATGTTGCCAACACAAATAAACATACATTAACAAGTCCCTTTCCCTAGCATGATATCACCTGGTTTCTGAGAATGAACAAGCTACCGGGTAGGTTACATGGGACCCCCAAACCCACGCGTATCGACACAGTGACCTTGAGAAAGACACATCACTGTGTCGATACGCGTGGGTTTGGGGGTCCCAAAGTGTTTGTTTGTTGTGTCCATTAATAAAATTTATACTTTTTGATTATCATATCCTTGTGGTGATCCCTATTTGTGTGCATATACTTTTTTCCTATGTGTTCTCTTGGCTGCAGGGGTCACATCCTTACTCTGAGGACCACCAGAGGATCATCGCTAGATGTGCCGGAAAAGAACAGGTAAGTATGGGTTCCGTTAAAGTGCCATTTTTGTTTGTTTAGTAAAAAGAGAAATAAAAGTTGGATCACCCCTTTTTATATATCTTTGTCTAAAAAAAAAAGTTTAGATTGATACAGAAGCTTGAAAGATAAAATTTGGTTAAAAGGTTATTTCCATCTTCATAAATGGATATATTGACAGGTAATGCTTTTTTAAGCATTTTTGCCATTTCCTCCTTACAAAAATTTTCAACCATTCTTGAGCTACTAACGCTTTTTTTCTTTTGTTTACAGCTTGTTGCCTAGGAGACCGACCACTTCTGCTGTTGTCTAAGCTTGCAAGCGCCGCACTGAACCTGGCCAGGATTAAGACATAATAGTGTGCTCCTGCGATCCCAGTCCTGCTTTAAAATGATGCTTATAAGCTCCAAGAGGCTTGTAGCAGGCACTGCGCATGCTCATCTCTCTAGCAGCGGTGGTCGGTTTCCAAGGCAACAATATGTAAACAAAAGAAAAGCTTTAATAACTCAAGAACGGCTGAAAATTTTAACAAGCAGTAAATTGCAAAATTGCTTGTATTTACCAGCACCCATTTATGAACATGGGAATAACCCTTTAAGGACAGGCCATCAATGTCAGTGGACCAAGATTGCAAGTTGTCACCTATTAACACGTGAAGAGACTGGGGGTCACCCATTTGAGCAAAGTGGCGGTCTCTCATCTGGTCAAAGCCGTTCTTCCCCCATCATAGTGTGAGCGTTCATGCCGGTCCGGAGTCAGCAGATCTCTCTTGTCTAGGTTTACTCCATCTTTCCTTCATTGGTTTCCTGATAGTGAGATATTTTCCTCTGGTTTTACAGGAAATCCGGTTGTAGATAATTTCATCCCCGGCTGTTTCCTGGCACAATTTTGTTTGACTGTCACATTATTTAATAAGCGCCCCTCTTAAGAGCCTTAAAAAGTGCCCCTCTGAAGATCCCTGGTCCCCGTCTGCACTTTTAGCCTCCATGAATTTCACCTTTCATACCAGGTACCTTCTGGTGAAGTACCCCGGCAGTGAGGAAGCCGAGGTCTCTTAAAGGGGGTGTACGTTTTGGTCTAACTCGTATGGAAAAGAAATGAAATCCTGATTATTTCACTGTAATATTTCACTGCAGATGATCTCTCCAGCTGTCTGTCCTCTCACCACCTCCACGTCATCCCCTTTTTATAATCCATTTTACAGCAACATATATATTGCGTTATTACCGGTAGTTGTTTGGGTGCTCACCAGCTTAGCAATCATTAACGGAAGGAGGCGATGGCTGCCTGCGGCATTGTGCCGAGGAGGTGAGGATTATGGCAGCGTGACTCGGGTCATGAGACTGTGCAATCGACAGTGAATATGACATTTTTTTTTAGCAATTTTATTTGATGCCTAGCTTTTCCATAAGATAAACTGTGGCTTGTATACGTATTCACCACACTTGGCATTTTTCGTATTTAGCTACTTACAACCTGGAATTTCACAGTTTTGTTTTTTTTGTTTTTTTTTTAAGGGTTTTCATCAGCTTATGTAAACATGCCTACAACTGTGAATATTTGGTTTTCTTTTTATTGTGAAAAAAACAAATAGGGCAAAATAACTAAAAACTTCAGTGTGTATAACTATTCGCTCTCCTAAAGTCAGTACTTTGTAGAGCCTCCTTTTGCAGCAATTACAGCTGAAGTCGCTTTGGATAAGTGTCTATGAGCTTTCCACTTCTTGTCACTGGGATTTTTGCCCATTTCTCAAGGCAAAACTGCTCAATCTCCTTCAAGTTAGATGGTTTGCTCTGGTCAACAGCAGTCTTCATGTCTGACCACAGATTCTGAATTGGATTAAGAATCTGAGCTTTGACTAGACCACTCCAAAACATTTACCATATTTTTTGGCTTATAAGACGACTTTTTAACCCCCGAAAATCTTCTCAAAAGTCGGGGGTCGTCTTATACGGCAGGTGCAGAGCTCTGCGGTCGCCGCATATGTTGCGTGAAGCTCTCCCAATGATGAGGTGCCTCACCGAGAAGGTGTAAGTGAATCAAGCCCACCCTTGTATCCTATTACATCCTTCTCTTTCACTCGCTGTGGAGTAGTAGTGGAGATGAATCTGTGCTGCACTTTATGCACATGCTCAGTAGTGACCAGGGCTGTGGAGTAGTAGTGGAGATGAATCTGTGCTGCACTTTATGCACATGCTCAGTAGTGACCATTGCTGTGGAGTAGTAGTGGAGATGAATCTGTGCTGCACTTTATGCACATGCTCAGTAGTGACCAGGGCTGTGGAGTAGTAGTGGAGATGAATCTGTGCTGCACTTTATGTACATGCTCAGTAGTGACCAGGGCTGTGGAGTAGTAGTGGAGATGAATCTGTGCTGCACTTTATGCACATGCTCAGTAGTGACCATTGCTGTGGAGTAGTAGTGGAGATGAATCTGTGCTGCACTTTATGTACATGTTCAGTAGTGACCATTGCTGTGGAGTAGTAGTGGAGATGAATCTGTGCTGCACTTTTTGTACATGCTCAGTAGTGACCAGTGCTGTGGAGTAGTAGTGGAGATGAATCTGTGCTGCACTTTATGCACATGCTCAGTAGTGACCATTGCTGTGGAGTAGTAGTGGAGATGAATCTGTGCTGCACTTTATGCACATGCTCAGTAGTGACCAGTGCTGTGGAGTAGTAGTGGAGATGAATCTGTGCTGCACTTTATGCACATGCTCAGTAGTGACCAGTGCTGTGGAGTCGAAGATTGTGACTTACCGATTCCACAGCCCTGTGTTGGGGAACACGGTCTTAAGGGTTTATTCCCAATTTCATAGATGTATATTGTTCTTGGATAGTTCTTGTAAAAACAAGCACCTTTACAGTTTACTGCTAATTAAAAGTTGCTAATTTTTTTGAGATTTTAATTTGTTTTCTTTTATTTGCAACTTAGTTGCCTAGGAGACCGACCACCACTGCTGCCTGGCTTGTAAGCACTGCTCTGAATCTGAAAGGGATTAGGAGGTAACATTGCGCTATAGCGATCCTGGCTGACTTCAGAACCGTGCTTACAAGCTCCAGGGCTCATTCCTATGATAAACAGCGCTTACAAGCTCAACAGAAAAAAACATGTAGGCACTGCGCATGTGCCATCTAGCAGCAGGGGTCAGTCTCCAAGGCAACGAGCTGTAAGCACAATGAGTTAATATCTCAAGAACAGCTGAAAATTTTAAAAAGCAGTAAATTGTAAAATTACTTGTATTTACAAGCGCTGTAGGACAATAACCATTTATGAAGATGAGAAGCCATAATTATAATGAAAATAAAGCCAGGAAGCAACATTAAGAGTTTTTTTTTTTTTTTTTTTTTTTTGTTTTAATGTATAATGGTAAGACAATACAGATGTGATAGACGGTGCAGTTGTAAATGTCATATCCTGTGTTAGTCCAAGATGGAGATTCACTTAATTATATTTAATTTGCCCTTCAGCCATTTCCTGGTTACATCTGAATTTTAATTTTCTTTCAGGTCCCGAGTAACAATGCCGTGTATGAGAAGTTCTTCCTCCAGGTTAGTTACGGGTACAGGTTATTTCACATTAGTTGGGTAAATACATAATGGAAAAAACCCGCTGCGAACGAACAATTTTTTTTTCTCTATCGCCTTATTGGGGGACACAGAAACCATGGGGGTGTATGCTGCTGCCACTAGGAGGCTGACACTATGCAAATAAAAAAGTTAGCTCCTCCTCCGCAGTGTGCACCCCACCGACAGGAAGTAGGATGCCCAGTTTAGCTTAGTGTCAGTAGGAGGTGGACACGGGTCTTTTACTAGACCCTTATCTACCTCAATGTGCGTCGTTTTCTTTCAGGTTCCCGGAGGGATACAGTGTGAACAGTCACTACTGTACTCCCACACAGAGACTATGAGTACGGCGTGTACTGCCACCCCGTATCTTCATATGTCTGGACGGCAGGACCCCAAAATCCCTAACACAGGCGCGTGTTTAGGTGATCCCACAAGAGAAAGAATACCTGGTCCTGCCTACGTCTCCCACCCACTCGCCCACCAGAGCCTGTCGGTCGAGGAGACACGGACGTCCGCAACATGGATTCTGGACGTCCGATTTTCGTGATTGAGGAGGTACTTTCCCTCTTTTCTCCCCAGTCACTGAAGAGGTGAAGAAAACTGGATAAGAAGGAGAAAGAAAGAAGAAAAAAAACCAAAAAAAAAAAAACCAACCCTTTATTCAAAGAGATAGTAGTTTGGGCGGCTGGCGCAGTTCATACCCTTCCGACTGGTTTCAGGGGCCTCAGCACTGCCTTGCACACAGAGGCTTCCTGTTCTTTGTGCCCCGTACAGCCTGTCTAAGCGGCGTCATGGCACTTTGTTTCCGCCACTTTTAGCACCCTGGCGCCACTGTGGGGACCCGTTTGGCACTATTGTATGTTCTCCGCGGTCTCCCGCTCCGGCGGCCGCCGGCTGTAATCTAGGTCCTGGCTTCATTTTGGGCCTAGTGGAAGCGCTGACTCCGCCCCCCCTTCCTCTCGGCTTCGGGCGGGCCTTTTCCCGCCCGTTTCTCCTCTCGCCTCTTCTTGTGTGGCGTCAGGCTCCGCCCGCTATCCTCAGACTGTGGACGGGAGCCGCCGCCATATTGCTCCTCCGGGCCCCGCGTTTAGCTGAGAGTGGGATTCCCGGTCTCTGGCCGCCCTCACAGCGCGCACGTTCTGCCCTGCGTATTCTGGCAGACGCCATTTTCCGGCTGTGGTACAGTGGAGCCGCATCCAGCTATGGGACCTGCCTGTCTCTCTCTACAGCCATGCAGTCTCATACAGGACATCTGCTGTAAGTAGCTGCACTGCAGACTGATCCCCCTCCTCTGCTCTCCTGTCCCCTAACCTTCTGGCAGCGCTTAGTGGGATTGTTCTCATGTCTAACTCTAGGCCACTTCGTTCTCCTCCTATTCCTCCACTGTGGTCCTCTCCCACCGTCCAGGAGCCCCCAGTTGACCCGGTCGTACAGTCTCTGGAGCCGTACAGTCACCAGCTTGAAGGTTTTTCTGGAGCCGTACGGTCTCTGAAGTAACTGTACTCTAGAGCTGTACAGTCACTGACGTAATAGTACTCAAATTACTGGCATAATTGTAATCTTCTGCCGCGCAGTTTCTAGTGCATCAGTATGTCGGAGATCTGATTTTGTCACACGGTTGTTGTGTTTTTCGGCAATTACGGATTGGTGCCCTGATTTTCAGCAGAGCAAGTCTCAGCCATTGCTTCACATAAAGACGTTGGGGTCCTGTCATAGCAACTCCATATCTACGGCTCACAGGCACTCTCCCTTCAATTTTCTGCAGCCCCCTCCGGACGCTGGATTCATACTGCTATAAGCAGAACAGGGTGCTGCTTCTTTCTCTTCACGTCTCCAGTATTTGGGCCGGACTTCTAGCTGAATAGAAGTCCGTGTTATCCGGCAATTGTCTGCTGTGGCTCAGTGGATAGAGAAGCTGACCACAACTCGCTGTTCCAGAAGTTGGAACCGTGGCGCACAACAGAGAGTAGTGTTTAGTCTCTTTCTGATCCCAGGCCTACTGTTCTACAGTCATAAGAATTGACTGGTCAGAATCTACTTTACTACAGACTTCGTGGCACGGCTTACTACGCGTGAAGCCATTATTCTGCCTAATGTCGTCAGGTATCCAGACCTAGACCGCAACACAGAAGCCGTTACTCTGCCTAATGTCGTCAGGTACCCAGTCCTCTACCGCAATACAGAAGCCATTATTCTGCCTAATGCCGTCAGGTACCCAGACCTAGACTGAATCACAGAAGCCGTTATTCTGCCTAATGCCGTCAGGTACCCAGACCTAGACCGCATCACAGAAGCCGTTATTCTGCCTAATGCCGCCAGGTTTTCAGACCTAGACCGCAGCCAGAAGCAGTTATTCGGCCTAATGCCATCAGGTATTCCGGCCTAGACCGCAACACATAAGCCGTTATTCTGCCTAATGTCGTCAGGTATCTAGGCCTAGACTGCCCCGGCAGCTAGGCTATATCCGCTATCCAGGCTTCAGACGCGGCGGGCGTGAGTAAGCAGGAGCCGAGATCCCGCGGCGGCATCACCTACCAGGTACAGTAGTTCAAACGGTTGTATTACTGTGGAGACGCGTCTGGGGTTGACTGCTTCAGTGGTACTGGTGTTCTGTACCGTATTCAGGTGAGTCAGACACTCTCGCCTTCAGGTTCTTAGTGTTCTTTTGCAGCAGTACTCTATCCCTTATTGAGCACTTGAATAGTCCTCTATCAGACATGTTTAGTCAATACACGCCGTCTCTCTGGTAACTCAAACGTACCCGAGGCCATCAACTATACCGATCCGGCTATACTGTCCCGTTTTCTGGTGAGTCAGAAGCGTCCTCTCTCACGTTCCTCATGGTCTTTTGCAGCCTTTACCTAAGCTCCCGTCTAAAAGCCACTTGAGGTGAGGTGCCGGCATTTATTGCTCATAGCAGGCTACAGCCGCGGTTACAAGTCGCTTTCAGGTGAGTCAAAGACACCTCTCGGCTACATAGTTCATTGTCAATAACATCTGTGGTTTAACAGTTGAACGTAACCACTACCATGTCCAAACAGAACGGATCTCTGTCCCACAGTGCGGATCTTGGTAGCAACATATCTGGATACTCCACCTTCAGGTGGGTCAGACTTTCTCGGGTCAGGTACTGATGGTCGCGGTTTTACTACGGCATGTTCTGTACCCTAAGTGTGAGTTGCACCACAGGAGTTTTTGCCAGAAGCTATCTTTACTGCCGGTGTAGTCCGCCTATCTTTAATGTTTGGCAAATAGTAGTTTATAAGTTCTAGCCTGCTTTAGGGGACTTCGAGCAACAAAACTACCATACGCTCCTTATCTGTCGAAACTTACCTATTCTTTCTTACAGACGCCGAGTAAAGCCTTCAGCAGCTCAGACATGGGTCTTCTGACCGTGACCGGGAAAAAGTATCCCACCTCACAGGAGTGGGATCTAACTCTGCGCAAGCATCGACCGGGGTAAAAAAGCTGTTCCAGTCCTGGATCCAAGAATGAGTCTGGTGATAACGCGTTTCTTCCTTCGGCTAGTATTGTATCTTTTCACTGTTATCCTCAGGCGCGTTTTGTCTTAGACTTAGGCTAGCAGGTCTACACACCGTAATCCCCTCCCTGCTCCAGAGGGTCCAGGATGGTTTCGGTCGTTTACATCGTCATACAAATTGACCTGCCTTTCGTCAGCCTAGTTGTCTTCTGGTGTCTATTTGATCTACCTAGAGCCAACTTTTCTTACAGTTATCATACTCCATGTTTTGCTTGAACTTTCCTTACTCGACTAATCACTTTTCTAAGTCCAACTACACTATTTTTGTCCATATCCACACTCATCCCGGGGTGCTGGATTTATCTCCCTTTGCATCTCAGTCATCCAGTAGTCTCCGTTCTACCTCCTTAGTGGAGCAATCAGTTGTCTCTTTATAGCCATCTTGAGCCTACATCGCGGCGATGAGATCCAGATTATCCCCTGGTTCTATTCAGTACGTTTTCAGTGTTTGGCTCTTTCGCAGGTTCTCAGTGGCCTGTTCTCAGGCCTCGTCATTTTCTCACAGAACGGCCTTCAGCCGTTTCCAAGCAAGAGGGCGCCTTAGTATATCTCTACTTCTGCGACTACGAACCCTACGGTTCCAAGTCTCCCACTACTACGGTCCTTCCTGTCCCAGAAGCGCATCCCTCAGAGATTCCACGGCAAATTCACACAGTCGTTGGCAAGGTCAACCTTGAAACCATCCACCGCTTTATAGTGTCCTGTCTTAGTCTCCACTCGTGTTGCAAAGTTCTATAGACACGTGGCCTAGCTTGCTCATCAGAGCATTCTTGCTGGGGACCAGTCAGAAGATTTGATCGTCCTCACTGTCCAAAAAAAAAAAAAAATTCCACTTGCATGGAAACATGGGTTTTCGCTTCATCGTTCCCTTCTAGGGGTTCATTTGGCTTTCGATCTCACGAGCGAAATTATCTCCAAACAAGTCCCTCACCAGCTTCCCGTTTCTTCCGGGTAGCTCCAATCGCTTAATTATTGGGGAGGTCACCGGAAGGACAAGCGCTTTCCTTCCTCAGGCTGAACCTCGTTGTACTTCAGCGCTTTTTCCTCAGCGTGCCTTTCCGGGATCTAGGATGGAGACCATCCTTTTTCTCAGGTGGAAATTTTTCTTCGTTCAGCATTTGCCTCCTGCGAATCGCATGATTTTTCCATGAAGCTCTTATCCAGGTCCTGATTTCTTCAGGGCTTTGGAGATATCTGCTTTTGCAACGTACGGGTTCATTTTCCTTTTCAGTTGGTAGCCTTCCCTTTCAGGCTCTCCACCACTCCTAGGGCGCCTCAGACTCTATAGCAGCTGTGGTACACTTCCTGTAGGTCAAGGGTCCACTCTACATCTCTCTAAATTCTCTCTCTTTCATCCGCCTCGAATTTTCCCTTCGTGGCGTGCTCTCATCAGGCTACCTGGCCACAGCAACGGTACTTATCAAGCTCGGGCTTGAGGTATAGAGGTCCTCTGGCCTTCAGGTCAGCGTCTGCTCGCGGATTCTGGTCGACATTAGTAGGGTTGCCGGCCCAGGAGGGACTGCGTTCTTTTCAGTACGACGCACACTGCCCGGGCAGTGCGTGTCCTCCTGGCGGTACTTTTTGGGCCTTCGTCTGGCTCCTCTGCAGTACGGTCATTGGTCCTCCACAGGTCCATAAGGTTTCTCACAACCCATGCCTTGCTTCGGCAAGTGCCGGTCGGGGTAAAGAAGACCTCGCAGGTGACCTTGCAGGTGACGAGGGTGACTCCCTCGTCCTGATGGGGTTATTTGCTGTTCCCTCCCCTTGTGGACTGCTTTGGGACGTCCCATGGTTTCTGTGTCCCCCAATAAGGCGATAGAGAAAACAGGATTTTTTGTTGCTTACCGTAAAATCTGTTTCTCTGAGCCTTCATTGGGGGACACAGCACCCTCCCAAGTTGAACAGCACCGTTTACTGTATAATATTGTTACAGTATGGATTTGTGTTTTCTGTTTTTATCTCATTACAGATTGCTTCTCCTACTGCTTTCTCACTAACTGAGCATCCTACTTCCTGTCGGTGGGGTGTACACTGCGGAGGAGGAGCTAACTTTTTTATTTGCATAGTGTCAGCCTCCTAGTGGCAGCAGCATACACCCCCATGGTTTCTGTGTCCCCCAATGAAGGCTCAGAGAAACAGATTTTACGGTAAGCAACAAAAAATCCTGTTTTTTCTTCCGCTTTTATCACCATTTTCCGAGACTCCTTTTTCTAACGTGTGTTAAATGCCTCTGTCAGAGCTTGACAGCAGCATTTAACAGGTTAGCAGCCACCAGCTCCTGTCGTGCTGCGGCTGTCAAAGGCACATGATGGCCGATTTAAATCAGCCATCATCTGCCAGGAAAGCTGCGGGGACATTTTTTTTTTTTTTTTTATTTATTTTTCCAGCATGGAAAGTTCTGAAACTTTGCAAATCACTTTTTAGCTGCGCTGATGTCAGAAGGTGCTCATTTGGAGTACAGATGATGAAAGTGATGTGGTAAGCACCTATGTCTCACTAACTCTGGGGATAAGCTGCTGCAGGATATTGTACTGGTAAGCCCAAAACGCAGAGGAGAAGTCAAGGGCTGACCAATCACTGCCATCATCTGTACTCCAAATGAGTGTGTTCTGATATCACAGCAGCTGAAGGCTGGCAAATAGACTGGGGAAAAGCAGGGCTTTGGAAGCCACTTACATGCTTTTTTTTTTTTTTTTTACAGGAAAACAAATCCCTTAATCAAGGGATTTATAAATTGTTGCTTGTCCGTTGCCACTTTGCTTCCACAATCCAATAATTGGCAGACAGTTGACCTGATGAACACTCGTTTCTGTTTATTGGCTGATCTAAAAGGGTCTTTAGAAATTTGCAATATTCATACACAGCGATGTCCTAACACGAGTAAAGGTGTCCATGAAAGTGAATCGAAGCTGCCGATTTTTGTGTAATTGGCGACTATTGTGTAGAGCGTGTCGTGACTCCTCCAATGGCAGATGTTGGCGGGAAAGAAGGGTCAGGCATGTTAGATTTCAGCATGCCTGATCCTTTATTTCCGCAGAAAATTAATACCTGCCACAGACTTATTCCCCTCCCTTTTCCCGCATTGGAAACACAAGCAAAAGCTATGTGTATCGGGGAAATCTGGGGCTATAATTGACGGGTGACCTGTATAGCTTTGCATGGATCCGTGTCTCAGTCCTGCTCTGCCCTTATTCACATTGATGTCTTTTGACACATGGTAAGGGTTTAATATTAAAGACTGGTTAGGAGCGTCCCGAAGGGTACACCTTGTTGTGATGGATGGCTTTTATGCTTACCCTAGGTTATTTACAAGTACCATTTCATGATTTACTTGCTTTTGTATAATTATTTGCATTGCGCAGTTTTTATAGCATTTTTTTTCGTTAAGGGTCTTTGGTGAAAAATTGATTTTAACTTCTTCTTCACTGCATCTTTTTTTCAGGTTGAGTCGATAAACTCTGGAAAAGTCTTGGCCGGAGATGCTGCTCTGTTCCTGAAGAAGTCAGGGTTGCCCGATTTGGTGCTGGGCAAGGCAAGTGAAGCTGCGGCATGTCGTGATATAGGACTAGTCCCCCAAAATCCTACAGAAGATGGCAGGACTGTGTAGTGCCACATCTTTACTGCCAAGGGTTGTGCTAATTATCCCAAAGTTATGATGGCGTTGTCCAATTACCTATCCTTAATATAGGTCATAAGTGTCTCATAGATGGGGTTCCGACACCTCCAACAATCAGTGGCGGCCAGATATAAAACGTGTAGGATGTAGCACAGGTCAGACCCGTTGAGCATGTAGCGGCTGCTGCCGTCGTCCGTTCAGGTGCCCGTTCGCCCCCTTGCAGCGTACCAATGGATTGCCGCTTGAAGCCCCCGTGGCTACCATGTTGGTACTCCTGCGAATCCAAGCCAAAGGCTGAGCTTCATAAGAGTTTGCGGTTTATTTTTTCATATGTATTGCAATACCATGTTATCCCAGTACACAGATCAAACAATAACGGGCTCAAGTTGTCTCCAGAGACTTAGTTTTAAATGATTTTTTTTCCCCCTTTTCATCCGTTTATTAATCCACAGTGCAAACAATGAATGTATTTGGTATCGCCGCTTCTATAAAAGTGTGATGCATCAAAATATAAAGTTTTCACTTGCACAGCAAATGCCACAAAAGTGACAAACCAAAATTTACTTATTTTTTCTCCTCTTTTTTTTTTTTTTTTACCCCTCTAAACATGGAAGAAAATGCATCAGAACGTCGTATGTAACCCAAAATAGTAACAATAAAAGCATCAGTGCTAAAGATGGAAAAATTTAAAAAAAATACATTTCTCAGAAAATGACAGCACAAACCATTTCACCGCAGTTGGAATTTTTTATTGGGCCGTTTTTTCAGCACTTTACATAGAACAGTTAACGCTATCATTCAAGACTATGACTTGTCCAGAAAAAAACAAGGAAAATTAAAAAAGACTCTTGAAAAAAGGCGAGACAAAAACGAAACAGCAAAAATGAAAATGAATGTACTTAGTGATGACAAAATATGTCATAGTATACTGTGTGTTGAAGATAGGTAAGGCATTCAAAAAAAGCAATAATATGACTCTCAAAAATGACTATAAATGCAGGTAAGTAAATATAAAACTAATTAAGACCTTCAAGCAGTATTGATGGGAAAAATGAGTGTAATAATCAGATTTTCCCTAAAGGCATAATAGCAGAAAAGAGTATCCCCTGATGATGGCACGCTTGCGGTGAAACATGTTGGAGGGACGTGTGCTCTAATATGAATGTTCTATGCTGCCAAATGGAGATTACACCTCGGGGTGCCATCATCTGTCATTTTAAGCCGTTGCTTGTATTCTTACCTTTAATATAGGCAGATCAGGGACTTGATTTTACTCTCATCCTATTTTAATTTTAATCATCATTTGAAGCTGTTTTATGGCCTGGTAGAGAGGGATTATCTAATGGGGTTCTTCCTTTTTGTTCTTTAATGTTAATATATCCCTCCCAGGTCATTTGTTCCCCACCGTACACACTAAGATAATAACCGAATAAACAAAGTGCAAGACATTCTCAAAACCTCAAATATATGATGAATGTTACCTATAAACACCCGACGCACGTTTCGCCAAGGCATCTTCAGTGGGGCAGTCTTTTTATTTTAATTTTTCTGAAATTCTAGGGAAACAAATACTCTATTGCCATTATTTCTGATGAAACAGATTTTAGGCTGACCTAGAAGGAAACTGTGCTGTATGATTGCCTTCCTGTGAGTCATTTTCCCTGCCGCTGACCTCTCTGCACTTTCTCTTTACACAGATTTGGGATTTGGCAGATACAGAAAGCAAAGGATATTTAAATAAGCAGGTATGGTATAGCGAGGTTTTCTGCATTTCTAAGGCAGCCATTTTTGCGACTTATTTGTTAATAATATACCTCCCCTTCCTCATGGGGATTTTTTTTGTTTATAGCATTTTACCTTGGGAACCGGCCACCGCTGTAGTCTACCAGTGGTGGCTGCACATGCACCGCGCTTACAAGCTCTTTCCAGTAGATATTGTAAGCGCTGCTCCGAGGCTGGCAAGGATCGCTGGAGTGCAGTGTTAGCTCACAATTCGGCCACCTTTCTGGCTACTTTTCTTGCGTGATGATGCATCCTAAAAAGACATTGTGGGCAAAACCTTTAAATTCAGCATTGCTCAATAAGTACATCAGCCTATAAAACAAGTACCGATGCTTCTTTTTGGTGTGCTGTCAGGATAAAGCATATTGATAAAGTTTTCTGTCTTTGGGAGGTAAATCCAGTGTGACTTTTTGCTTGTAGCGAGTCTATTGCTGCATTCACACACGGCGGATTTGCTGTGGATTTTAGCTGCAGATTTTATCTATTTTCTGCGCAGAAAAAAGTTTCCTGAGGATTTCCGACTCCACAGCATACTTTTTCTCATATTCCTAAGTCCTGACTATGGAAAACCATGTGGCATCTCGGCACGCTGGTATCATGTGCAATCCCCCTGGTCTCTGCAATACTACTGGGACTTTCCAACAAGTATTTTGGGGCAGATGTTTTCCCCTTGCATAGCAGATAACGCAGGTTGTCACGGGGCAGACATTCCTGCTGCACAGTCTGGAGCCCCCCGGGCAGATTCCAGCATCAGACCCTGTATAGGTGTAAATGACAGTGTCCTGGGGGTAAGGAAAAGAGCGAGTAGCGTAGAAAGCAGCAGGACCACGTAAGAATGATCCATTCACATTCATAAATGTATCATCCATATTATTTTTATCATTAAAGACAAATATTGATGTGTATTTTTTTTTATAAATGTAGATTTTCTTTTTTTTTTTTTTTTAAATCTATTATCTGACCATGAGGCTTTATCGGCCATCTCTCTGAGTTTTTATTAACAGCATTTAGAGAACTGGTTTACAGCAGCTACATTTACCATAGACTACAATAGACTGGCCCTGACTTCTGTGGAAACGTGTTGTGGGCATGCTCTGTGATCTGTGCAGGAAGGAGGAGGTGAGCTGTGACAACACCTATTGTGAATGGTGGATCCTTTATCTACTGTAGATAGAGGTGTTATCTATCATTGTACAGGAGGAGGAGATGAGTTGTCACATCTGTTGTGAATGGTGGATCCTGCGTTATCTGCTGTAATACAGGAGGTGCCCTCATTGAATAGGTGGAGGAGGAGGTGAGCTGTGACATCACCTATTGTAAATGGTGGATCCTGTGTTCTCTACTGTATATAGAGGTGAAATCAGTCATTGTACAGGAGAGGGAGGTGAGCTGTGACATCACCTATTGTGAATGGTGGATCCTGTGTTATCTACTGTATATAGAGGTGAAATCAGTCATTGTACAGGAGGAGGTGAGCTGTGACATCTGTTGTGAACCCGTTGCAGTGACCCTTTTGGTGGTTGCTTACCCTATATTCCTGTCCTGATTTTGGCAGTACACATCTGTTTTTCTTGCTGAACGTAGTAGTAGGCTGTTCTGTTTGATCCTCTTAAAGAAATCTCTGTGGCTGATACAATAGTCGAGCCTTCATACTAGCAAAGTGCTCATAAAAGTTGACCCAGGTCCCTTATCTTTACTAATCATTTAGTCATTTTCTGTAGAGACTAGACCAGCACCTGTGCAGACGACCCTTCCCTCCTGCTGTGCCACCACTTATATTCGGGCCAGAAGTCAGGAATTCCTGAGTTTACACACTGTGTGCCTTCTGCGTTACTCGGATGGTGATTTATTTCTGTGCACAGCGCCTTGTTTGAGTTTTTAGCTCCTGAAAGTGCCGTACGCATGTCTGTGCTTATGAACCGTACATATGTACACACATACCGGACTCTCCGTGCCATAAATATTTGTGCGTCGCGTTGTCTCTCTGTAACACTCTTGATTTTATTCTTTTTTCCAGGAATTTTTTGCGGCTCTGCAGCTTGTGGCTTGTGCCCAAAATGGAATGGAGGTGTCGCTCAGCAGCCTCAAGAAGGTGGTGCCGCCGCCGAGATTTGTAAGAGCCCGATATGTATTGCAGTTATTGCTGGTCCGATGGCCATGCTGGTAATTCTGTGGCCACCAAACCAGAGCACTGCAAACCTACTACCTGCAGCATTCCCAGCACATCTGATGAGTAGCGGCCCCCGCAACCTTGTGCGTGCGTCTCCGCATAATGGCGTTGAGGGTCCCATTAATCCGAAGAGGGTGCTGGGTAGAGATGAGCAAATTTGTTGGGATTCGGTTTCGAATACGATTGGATTCGAATTTTATTTTTGCGATATTCGTCGACCACAGCCGAACATCATTAAAGTCAATGGGAGTGGAAATTTGCGAGTATGTTCGGAACCGAACATAAGACATACATTCGGCACGAATTGTGTTCGAATATGGCCCGAATATGTCAAAATCAGATTCAGGGCCAAAATCCAAACAAATTCGCTTATGTCTAGAGCTGGGGACTTCGCAGGCAATAGAAGGTTGATAGTGTTCTGTTCCATTGGCTATGGACCATCGACGTGGCCGCTAGGTCTTGGTTTCGCAAAAATTTTTGCTCAACTCTCATTATTGCTGATACTTACACTTGAAATAATATTACTACATGCCAGCTATTCAAATAATTGGCAGATGTGAGGTCTGCATGTATCCAGAGCTAATGTCTTAATTAGCTCATAGATCAGCGTAGCTTATATCCTGCACCTATTTCCTGTTCATGATATGCTTTCTTCCTTTCCCCATAGCCCCTTTTTGTTGTGCTCCCATTCCACCAACCATACTTTCCAAAATATAAGAAACCATAACTAGATAAAAATTTTCTCCTGTAGTGGCCTCTGGTAGGGAAATGTAGGAGTAAATGTGGGTTATTCAAATAATTGCCTGGATGTGAGGTCTGCATGTATTCTGAACTGATGTCTTCATCAGCTCATATATCAGCACAGCTTCTATCCTGCACCTATTTCCTTTTCATGTGTTTTCCTCCTTTCTTATAGACTGTTTTCTTTGCTTTCACTTCACAACCACCCCCAGGTTCCAGATTTTTAGGATGCATAATGTGTAGATCTACGAGGAACTATTACATTCCTGGTGCTTATCTTGCCCGGCAGTAGTACCAGCTAAAGAAAGTCTTGTTTAGTGATATTGTGCTAGTTACTTCTTATTACTCGCTGGGTAAGCTGTGCTCTGTATGTTTTGCATTCAGCATGATATGTCCGGTTCCTCCTTGGTAGCTGCTCCAGTTGCTGTGGACTCGCCATGGGCTGTAAGGGTAAGTCCTATCGGCAAGATCATATGACCAGATAAAACGTCACCATGTTTATTATGTGCATTTAATATTCTCTACCCTTTGATCATTTTCTTTCAATAATTAAAAAATGTTAAGTATTAGTGATTTAGTAAAAAAACATATTTTTAATGGTATAAAATATGAAAAATAATTTAAGTTTTTATATTTTCAACTTTTGAACCCTAGGGCCAACAGCTCCTGAAATTTGCTATAAATACTTAGTGTACTGCCTGCTCGTATTATGACTTCAGTAAATGTGCGTGGGGTCTACACAGTACACACCTCCCCTCCCCTTTTGTGCGTTTTAAAAAGGATAAGAAGATGTAGCTTAGAATCACAGTGCGGAGGCATTTTGTTGGTGACTGCAGTGTGTTTTGCCGAGATGCGGACAGTGCTGCCGAGGACGGATGGCAGCGACAATTCTGTTAGTTAGCTCTGCACTGGTCTTTACAGAGATCTGAGTGGAGCAGTCATATCACTGCTGCAGGGCTCAGATCAAATTAATTACAAAGTTCAGTATTGCACATGAAAGGGTTAGATACATGGCTTAGCTCATTGTATCGCAAATGATCTGATTAGATACATGGCTCTGCAGACTGTATCACTCATGATAGGATTAGTTGCACCTTTCATGGGTAACTAACTACAGTGATCTGAGAGGAGCCGTCATGCCATTGCAGCACCAAGATCACAGTAACTACCTGTGATCACTGGTTTGGATACCAGTGCTGGGGCATTTTCTTCATTCATTGATGATGTAGTTCAGGTGGATGAAGTCGCTACCGCAGCCCTGATGCCAAGACTTTAGTGCTCATTGGTGATTACTGTGATTTGAGTAACATAATGGCTCCGGTGACATTACAGGTAACACAGCGTTGGGCTAAAATAAAATGGCACCGGGCTCCAACCACAGTTGTAAATTTAGCATGTTATGGGTGTACCCAGTTCACAGCTGATATGGCCAAAATGTAGGTCGGACACTGTCCACAGTCTCCTATAGCCTGGGGCTGCTGCACTTGCTGTGTGTAAATGTCGTGTTCCAACTCATTCTGCAGCCAGCATTAGACAGTGTAAGGCCGGGATCACACATGCGAGAAACTCGGACGAGTCTCGCATCTTAATACCCGGCACTTCTGCCAGCACTCGAAACCGGAGTGTGCGGCTGCATTTATTTCTATGCAGCTGCACACTCCGCTCCTGAGTGCCGGCGGCAGTGCCGGGAATTAAGATGCGAGACTCGTCAAGAGTTTCTCGCATGTGTGTTCCCGGCCTTAACACAGAGGCTACAGAAGGCAAACGGTGCAATTTTTTTTAATGATACCGAAAAAGCAAAAAATTATTTTTAGCCTAATACACATGCAGTTACTTAAGAAAAAAATTGCATTCGGTCCGTTGTGACCCCCCCCCGACACCTGCCGAGATCTGGTACAATCCTTAGATATCGATATCGTACACCCGTCCTGTTCGTTGGTATAGGATATGTGCACTGTACCTACAGATCGGGCGCACGTCTCGGCAGCTGTGTGGGGTCATATTGTCATCGTACTACCAAAGCTATAATATCTGCAGTATAACTTACCGGTACTACAGATATCAGAACCCCCGCACCGGTCAGATTTTCTCTTGATGGAATATCTTGTATGATAAGAAGGGCCTTACATCAGCAGCGCCACTCAGTCCTTGTCTGCATATATGGCATCTACTGGTGGGTTACCGATGTGTCACGTAAAGAGGTTTTCCAGTTTCAGAAAATCCTTGTCCCCGGCTGCAATTTGTTTAGGGAGAAAAAAAATATAGTTTCATCACCCTCCCCAGGTCCTGCACTGAGTCTCTGCCGCTGCTCCTGCTGTATGTTATTATTCGCAGCGCTGCTGCCAATTGTGGATCTCAGTGGCTCTGAGCAGCTCGTGCTGACAGTTCGCCAAGCACACTAATTGTCTGCAGCGCTGCTGACATGACATAAGCGCTGCAGACAATAACGGACAGCAGGAGCGGTGGGGAAAATGCAGCAATTGACCCAGGGAGGGTGAGTAAAGTTGGGGTATAGCAGGGATCATAAGGCTTTAGCTCAAATTGCTAAAGGTGGTGAAACCCCCCTTTAATATGAGCCCTCATTTTCAGTATCATGGAGGGCAGAAACATTCATTATGTTGTGTTTTTTTATATGGCAGCCTGAAGAAAAGGCTAAATATGATGCAATATTCGACAGTCTGAGCCCCATGAATGGATTCCTATCTGGGGACAAGGTGAAACCTGTGCTGCTTAATTCCAAGCTGCCTGTGGAAGTCCTGGGCCGCGTGAGTGGTTTTTGATGTATTTTTTTTTTTATTATTATTTGTTATTTGTTTTTATTAGTGAATGTGCTCCTATAAGGTGTTATCTGAGCATGCTCGGGTGCTAACCGAGTGACTTAAGCGTGCTCGAAAAATATGTTCCAGTTCCCACAGCTGCATCTCTCACAGCTGTTCAACAGCCACAACACATGCAGGGATTGCCAGACAAATAGCTACGAGACGTGCAGCCGTGGGGACTCTAATCGAGTGCTCCAAAGTCACTCTGTTAGCACCCGAGCATGCTCAGATAACACCTTTGCCGATCACGTTCGCTCATCACTAGTTAGTTATCTTTTTGATGTAATTTTTTTCTTAAATTCTCAAGGTCTGGGAGTTGAGTGATATCGATCATGATGGATTACTGGATCGAGATGAGTTTGCTGTTGTAAGTCAATTTCCATTTCTGCGATTTTTAGCTTGCATTATAGTACAGTATTCAGAGTATTATGCGTTTGTCGATTTTGCTCAATTGATTCATGACTGGTCTATCATGCACCAGTTGCAATGTCTTTTACTTTTGCCGATATATTCTTTGCGTATTCATGGATCTGTTTTCATCACAGGTAAGTGGATTAAAAAAAAGGGACAAATGTAGAGTTGGTACAGAACGATTCGCAGGACCGGGTCCAGCAGCCACATTGCTGTCAGAACCTTGAGAACCGCTTCCTACCCGCTAGCTCTTCTTTTGATTAGCTGACCTGGCGTGACATTATAATTGCGGTATTCGGCACATGTGATGTCATGCCTGACCGGCTAATGAAATGAAAAGCTGCAGCTGCTGGCGGGTAGGAATAATAATAATCTTTATTTCCAGGACGTCCCTCCTGACAGCACCATGGAGGTTGTCCTTCCTTTCATCCTTATAGGATGCATGAGAGGTTAAAAGGTCCCCTCGCACTCCCACACTCCAGTGTATTTCCTGTCCCTGTAAGGACAGACACGAGAGCGCCACGGAGGAAGATAGCCACGGCATCCAGCAAGAAGAAGCTTACCGACAGGCCAGGGGGATCGGGGTCCAAACACCAACTCCTCCCTTCGGATGGTCCAGGGCGGCACCCCCCCCCTAAGGGGGGTTCTCCGCCAGGCGTCCCGTGGAGCGCTGCTCCGGAACTCGGAGCCGCTTCCCCTCAGCGGGGCTCTCTGATCACACCGTCGCACGCCGCATCATCCCCAGGGCTGCGGCCGCATCACTTCCGGACGCCAGATGACGACTTCCGGTGGCGTCCCAACAGGGAACGGGCGACATGGCTGGAGCGGCAGACTGCATGAGGATCAATTGACCCACTCAAGGCAAGGGGCAAGGTAGGACGAAGTGGCGGGGTGGGTCGGCCATAAGGGACACCGCCATGGAAGGCGCTGTGAAGGCCAGCGATCACCCTGAACCACCAATGTCTGTAAGTAGGGGGCATGATGGACATGACTTAAGAAAGACAGGAGCTTAACCAAAAAGCTCCTGTGCTTTATGATACCAAAAGACAGCACCGACTCCTGAAGCATCAACCTCCAGTAAATCGGGCAGATCTAATAAAATGCCAGCAAATTACCCTCAGGATCGTCAGGGGCGAACAGGCCTGTTTCTTCGCCAAGATGTGCACAGTGGTCAGAAAGGAGGTCCAGACCTCCGTCCCAGGACTACTACCTTCTCAGTCATCCACCCCATACTAAGAGGCCGGCCCTGTTAGGCTGAGCGAGACTGCGCTAGTCAGGTGTCAGCCGCTAAGCAGCCAGGATGGGAGTCCGGTCAGTGATCGGACGAGGATATCCAGTCGCCATATCCGTACAAATGATTCTAGAGGAATGGGTGCCACCGGACGTTCTAGGCTGAGCGTGAGTGCATTCGTCAGGTGGCGGCTGCTAAGCAGCTTGAGGCTGGACCGGGACCAGAATGGGAGACCAGCCCGCAATTGCAGGCTGAGAAGCGGCTTGTCGTTCCTCGAGACTTTAGGCTCGACTACCGTCAACCAGGTTAACACTTGGAATGGAGTTCATAAGATCGACACCCCAGTGGCCAGGGTTTCAAGGAAGACTTCAATTCCCTTTGAAGATTCCTCTAGACCCAAAGAACCCATGGACAAGAAGGCCGACGGGCTCCTAAAGAGGGCTTGGGAGGCCTCTGCGGCAGGGCACATCGGTCACCAGATCCATGCATCTATGATCGACCAATTAGAGCATCAATTTACAGGGAAAATTTCTAGAGGTGATTCCTTAGAGGACCTTCACCTGTGAGAATTGCAACTGGATTCCTGGCAGACGCTTCAGCGGTGCGTTTTTGCAGCCAGGAATAATTCTTTATCCAAGACTGCTCGCCAAGCCATATAGATGAAGATCTGGTCAGGGGTTTACCAGTCAAAAAATAAGTTAGGTGCCATACCTTCAGGCGGGAAGGTAGTCGGACCGGTCTTAGATATAATACCGGAGAATGCCACTGACATTAAAAAAAAAAAAAAGGGGTTCCCGAGGAAAAACAAAAAGATTTTTTCCCTTTCAGAGGTTCCATCCTTCCCAAAGGCAGGTATATAGAAGGAAAGGGAAATCAGCTCGCTGGGATTACCAGAAGGGGGGAAAAGAGTAGGGTCCCCCTTCTTGCTCCGGACAAAGTTCCTGGAGCAAGAGACAATGACTCCATACCAGTCGGGAGATATCCTCAAACACTTCTCGGAGGCATGGGGCTCATCTCTCAGAACCTGCGGATCCTGAATACAGTTTCCAGGGCTATACCCTCAAATTCATAACCCCCTCAGCACGTTTTGTAGTTGCAGATCCCCGGCCCAAAACCCTTATAGACCCTATATGGGCAGACGTAAAAGATCTGCTAGGATCAGAAGTAGTGGTTCTGGTTCCAGGAACAGAGAGCGGTCAGGGCCACTATTCAACTCTCTTCACCAAAAAAAAAACCTTCGGGGGAGAGTCGGACCATTATAAATTTAGAACCACTAAACCAATGGTTCCGGTACAAAAGTTTCGAGTGGAGTTCCTAAAACCACCATCCCCCGGATAAATCAGAATGCTGCAACGTGCACAATAGATTTAAAGAGTGCATACTATCATGTTCCCATCCACCCTCAACCTCAGAGGTTCCTGCAGTTTGCACTAAAAATAGGAAGCGGATACTACCATTTCAGTTTCAGGCTCTTCTTTTCGGCCTAGCTTCAACACCCCAGGTTTTTACGAAGCTGGTCGCCAAGATCGTGGCACACTTAAGACAAAGTGGCATAATCATTGTGCATACCTGGTATGAGGAAGTCGTCCATCTCGTTAAGCATCAGGGTTAAGAAGACAAGTCGACTGGGTAATCGTCACGCTCGAAAGACAAGGTACCGGGAAAAATTCCGGGGAATCACGTTAGATTCCAAAACAAGAATCTCGTTTTACCGGAAGAAGGAAAAAAGGCCCATCAGGAACATTGTTCGTCAGCTATGGCAAGATCGAATATCCATAAGAACCGCAATGAAGGTCCTAGATACCCTGACAGCATCAGGTCTGCAAGGAAATCCGGTCAAAATGGGACAGACGGCAGACCTCTCTGGACAAAGAAATTCGGCCGTCCCCAGCCTTAGGATCATCTCTGAAGTGGTGGACCAGTCACAAGAGGGTGCCTTGGATCCTATCACCACGCGTGACTATTGTCACGGACGCCAGCAGGAAAGGATGGGGAGCCCATCTGGAAGGAAGGTACCTTCAGGAAACAGGGCCCAGAAACATCCAGTTCACAGTCCTCAAACTACAGAGAACGACGCGCAGTTTGGGAAACACTAAAGCAAAGCCGGTCGAGTCTACAGGGCCAACATATAAAGGCCATGTCAGACAACGTAACCACAGTATCTTTCCTAAGTCACCAGGGGGCCCCAGGACACGGGAAGCTTCAGGACCTGGCGGCCCGCATCTTCACCTGGGCGGAGAACAATGTTCGCTCCATATCAGCGGTATACCTACAGGGCTCCAGGAACAACATAGCTGACTATTTGAGCAGACAAGAAGTCCGAGCCACCGAGTGGGAATTGAAAGAGGTGATATTCATGGACTTGTGCCATCAGTGGGGAACCCCCAGCTGGACCTCTTCGAGACAAAAAATAACACCAAGCTACAGAGATTCTTCTCCCTCAATACAGCGGAGACCAACCAGAGGGGTAGATGCCTTCAATCAGAAATGGGGGGGAGACTGCTGTACGGTTTCCCCCCATTGCTATAATACCAAGAATGCTCAGAAAGATCCAGGAGAAAGGTGCAGGGGTAATGCTTGTGGTACCCTTCCAGCCCAGGCAAAGTTGGTTCCCCCTCCTGGAGAAGATTGAGTGGCCCCTCCTGAACTATCTACCAACAGCAGAAGACCAGCTTTCCCATGGACCAATTCTGCATCCAGATCCGGAGAACCTACAGTTGGCAGCAGGGATCCTGAGAGGGAGATCCTAAAATCCAGAGGCCTCTCTGACCAAGTGATCTCATCGATGCAGGCCAGCCGTAAGCCGTTACGAGTGCAATCTATAGTAAGATTTGGAGGAAGTTCTGCTCAGAAGGTGGTAGTACCCCCATAGACCTATCTCGCCTAGATATCCCTCAGATCCTTGTCTTCCTCCAGGCAGGATTTAAGAAAGGTCTGAGTCCAAACACACTGGAAGTTCAGATAGCAGCTTGAAGTACTCTCTTTGATTTCTCCTTGGCCTCTCATCCATGGATAGCTTGTTTGCAAAAGCCATCCAGAGATTGAGACCCACGTTTAGGAAAACCGTTCCCGTGGGACCTAAATCTGATACTTAACGCTCTATGCAGACCCCATACGAGCCGATACCAGAAATAGTTGTCACAAAACGCACACATTTAAAAAAAAAAAAAAAAAAAAAAAAGAAAAGCCGTCCTTTGGTAGCCATCACCCCAGCCAAACGGCCGGGTGAGATCCAGGCCGTTAGTACAGAACCAGTACATTCAGATATTTGACGACCGCATAATACTAAAACTGAACCCGGGATTCCTCCCTAAGGTAGCATCTCCCCAAAATTTAAACCAGGAGATAGTCCTACCCTCATTCTACCCATCCCCGAAAAACGATAAAGATTCTTTCACTTACTGGACGTCAAACGAGCGGTCACAGGCTATTTAGAGGCCACTCGAGAGTGGCGACAGGACACAAAATTGTTTATCCAATACGGGGGTAGAAATAAGGAGCATCTACACACTCCCTGGCAAGGTGGATAAAGTCAAATATCTCCTCAGCATAACGAGGCTGAGGGATTACCTATACCAGAAGGGCTTAGAGCTCTTTCCACTAGGGCGATAGCAACGCCATGAGCAGAGAGGGCAAGAGCCTCAGTAGAGCAAATTGGCAGGGCCGCCAACTGGTATACTCTAAACACTTTCTGTAGACACTATAGATTGGACACGTTAGCAGCTAGCTAGACGACCTTTGGTAGTACAGCACTGCAAGCAGTGGTCCCACCCTAAGGAATTCCTACTTTGGTATTCTCCATGGTGCTGTCAGGAGGGACGTCCTGGAAAACAGAGATTAGACCTACCGGTAATGTTATTTCCAGAAGTCCATCCTGACAGCACTGGTAGTTCCCTCCCGAAGATTTGTATTTGTAATGATATGCTTGTACGAAATCTCAATAAATAATAATTGCATCCATACTGGTGTGGTACTTGGGGAAAATCACTGGAGTGTGGGAGTGGAAGGGGACCTTTTAACCTCTCGTGCATTTCTTGTCCCTATAAGGATGAAAGGAAGGACAACCTCCATGGTGCTGTCAGGATGGACTTCTGGAAATAATATTACCGGTAGGTCTAATCTCGGTTTTATATAGTGCCAACATATTCGGCAGCGCTTTACAGTTTACATACATTATCATCGCTGTCCCCGATGGGGCTCACATCTAAATAGAAAGGCTCCGATCTGATGGCCACAAATCTGGCCACTGGACCGGGTCCTACGAAATCATTCCCCCAACTCTA